>NC_090983.1:76330000-76688125 GCF_041146395.1 Eulemur rufifrons
CTTTTCAAAACTGTTATCACTGTGAGTCCACAATTACAGGGGTGTAGGGTTATAGGGAAGAGTGTCCCACAACAGAGGGAGAGAGAGAGAGAGAGAGAGACAGAGAGAGAGAGAGAAGCTTCCTTTTGTGAACAGGCTAAGAATCATTTTTTTAACCAAGCATTCAGAATATATTCACAAAAGGAGGTATGTACATGCACAGTACATTCTAACACAAGGTAGCAATAACTTCTATACTAGCATATGAGTAATGTTCCTTTGTGCTGGCAATCCAAGAGGAAAAAATTGCGTTATGACCACTGTTATTTCAGTGTTATTGGGCAGTTAGAATCTATTAAGGATCTTAAAAAGACATATATCTCGACACTGAAATGTGCTGTTATTCTTAAAGTGTCACAGTAGGGACAAATGGTGGAGAAGGGTGAAAGGAACACTACAATGCACATAAACTTTGTGTGTGTTTGTGTGTTTAAAATCAGATACACATTAATAATGTAGAGATGGAGAATCGTAAGTTATAGCCAAGGAAGAATGTATTAAACGGGCACACAGCTGTAATTGTTTCTTCTGCTAGAAAAGCAGACAACCCTAGAAAATATTGGCACCTGCAAATTTTAAAATGTAAAAATCATACACACACCACAAATTTTAATTATGGCCATGGGTTTGAAAATAATTTCATTCAAGATGGTTGGGAGGTTTAAATTAAGTGAAATAGCACACATGAGTGCATAAAGCAGAATTCCTAAGAAAACTGTCATCTTTTTTTCTTTTGTCTATATAATAAACACAGAATCGTTATTTAACAAAGAAAATTTTTGATTCAAAGAACAAGTAGAGCTCTTTTATATCAGAGGGCACATATTTGCCAAGAATAGAGGGAAGATGAGTGTGGTAGACCAGCGGTCCCCAATCTTTTTGGCACGACGGACTGGTTTCATGGAAGACAATTTTTCCACGGACTGGGGAGAGGGGCAAGATAGTTTCAGGATGATTCAAGCACATTACATTTATTGTGCACTTTATTTCTATTATTACATTGTAATATATAATTAACTAAATATACAGCTCACCATAATGCAGAATCAGTGGGAGTCCTGAGCTTGTTTTCCTGCAACTAGATGGTCCCATCTGGGGGTGATAGGAGACAGTGACATCCGAAGTGTGTTGCTTATGTCCCGTCTACTCCATAATCTCGTTTTCATTGCTGTCACTGCACAGAATCTTGCTTCACAAAGAAAGGATGCTGGAAATGGAAGCAGGCTTTTCAGTGCTTTTGTGACAATCTCAGGATATTCTGTCTTGACTTGAATCCAGAACATATGGAGATTTGAAGTTGTCTCAAACATACTTTTTAAGGCCACTGTCATTTGTGATCTCAAGCAGTTGATCCTCTTCTAGCACAGACAAACTCAATTCACCTGGCTTATTCGCAGATGGGTGACGAATCCATTCCTTCCCAGTTTGGGGGTCTTTTGTGGTTGGGAAGTAATGCTCGAACTCTTTTGAAACCTGAGATAGGTGATCACGATGTTCCCTCATCACCCCCATAATTCTGGTTTGGTTTTGAATTTAGCCCTTTTATCTGCCAACTGTTCTCCCCTTAAATGACAGATTGAGTTCATTGAGCAGGTTGAATATGTCACCTAAGTTTTGCAACCCATTTTGTGTCACTAAAATGTGCTGCCAGTGGTGACTGTTTTTCTAAAAGAAATCTCCGGAGTGGCCCTCGTAACTCAAAGACTCTGGCCAGTGATCTACCTTTAGAAAGCCATCTCACTTCTGAGTATAAGACACGTGTGCTCTGCATCTATCTCCTCACAGAGCTGTGTAGACAGACGTGAGTTAAGGGCATGTACTTTAATGTGGTTGATAATTTTAATCACATCCTGCCAAACATTGTTTAGTTCAGGTGACATTTTTCGGCTAGCCAGCATTTCTGCATGGATGACACAGGGCATAGACTCACATTCAGAAGCGACCTCCTTGACCTGAGTAGTGAAACCAAAAAGCTGTGTAGCCATGGCAGCTGCTCAGTCTGTACATATGCTGACACAAAATGGCCAATTCACTTTTCCCGACACATAATCATTCAAAGACTTCAAGAGTTCTGTAGCTGTGGTATTGGTTGGCAACTACATTGCACATAACATATCCTTGTGCACATCCTCCTGAAAAATATATCCCACAAAAACAAGCATTGTTGCCTTGTCAACTTGGTAGACTTGTCAACCTGGATTGCCTACTATGGTTAGTCATTAATCCTCTCTAATGATTGTGCCTCAATATCCTCTGCTACTTCATGAATTCATCTAGTCATGGTGCTAGCTGAAAGAGGAACACATACCACTTTTTGAACTGCAGCCTCTCCTAAAAGTTCATGGCTTATGTCCTTAGGAGCAGGCAGGATCAACTGTTCACCAACAGTAAAGGGCTTCTTAGCTTTAGCAATGTGGTTAGTCACTAAAAATGATGCTCTCAGTGCAGACACATTTAATGAAGTGGTGGTCTTCAATAATTGCTCCTGTTCTTTGTGTTCACATTTTTTTTCTTTCAAAAAACTCCAAAGACATGTCCTTTAATGTAGGGTACTTGGTCTCCATGTGGCAAAGCAGTTTTGAAGGTTTCATGGCTTCGTTGGATCTCTGGTCACCACATATCATACAAAGCAGGTTTGGAGAATGTGAATCACATGCTGCAATGAACCTGTAATGTAAGCAGGACTCTTGGTATTTGCTTTTCAATGCAGCTTTCATTTTGTTGGCAGTTTTAGAGTCTTCTTCTGTCTCATCACTGGGTTTTTCCTCCTTTTCAAAGAAGCTCCCCAGTGACATTTGTTTTTTACTCATTTTTGTGAGGGTTAGCTTGTGGCCTTACCAAAACTGTGACTGAGATAATTGTGCAGTGCAAGGAAAGAGGCATGGATGGAAGTGGTAAATAAAATAAGGGCAGGCCACGCTTGGACTTAAATAAGTGCTGAATTGTGAATTAAAGCCTGCCACCAGATGCAGTTTAATTGTCACTTGCCACTCACTGATAGGGCTTTGATATGAGTCTGCAAGCAATTGATTATTATGGTCTCTGTGCAGTCAAACCTCTCTGCTAATGATAATCTGTATTTGCAGCTGCTCCCCAGAACTAGCATCACCGCCTCAGCTCCACCTCAGATCATCAGGCATTGGATTCTCATAAAAAGCGCACAACCTAGATCCCTCATATGCACAGTTTATGGTACGATTCCTGCTCCTATGAAAATTGAATCTCACCGCTGATCTGACAGGAGGCAGAGCTCAGGCAGTGATGGCGAGCAATAGGGAGTGGCTGTAAACACAGATGAAGCCTCCTCCCCAGGCCGCTCTGCTCACCTCCTGCCGTGCAGCCTGGTTCATAACAGGCCAGGGATCATTACCAGTCGGCACTGCAGGCTGATGGGGGTGGATATTGGGGACTGCAGTGTTAGACAGCACAGACATTCCCTTGAAAAGTTCATGTGCTTGAAGCACAAACCTATAGGGTTTACTTCTGCCCTGGGAAAGCGACTCAGGAAATCTTTTGAGAATATCATGTTGCTGTTCAATTACACCCACCTGCAAGCATAGCTCCTGTATTATTTGAACAACAGAAGGGTAGAGAAGACCAGTGAAAAATGTCTCCTACTGCCACAGGAGAAGAGATACATTCTACTTGATTTTGTTTTATTTTGCTATGTTGCTCAAGCTGGTCTCCAACTCCTGGCCTCAAGTGATCCTCCTACCTCTCAGTCTCTGGAGTCGCTGGGATTACATGCATGAGCCACCAGGCCCAGCTATATTCTACTTTTGTTACAAACCCTTGCTAACGTTAACTAAACATTATGCACCACTGCTTCATATAAAAGGCATTTATCATTTGAGGTGAGATGAATCAATAATGATTCTACTTTAATCATCCATTCTAGCCCACATCCCAGTGTTCTCATAGTCTAAAATGAAAAAGACTTTTTTCCCAAGACAGAGACAAAAATAGTGAAGTGATTTGTACCAAGTGATGAATGATCAATAAAAGATTCTCCATTCTGAACAAATCCACCAGTTTCCAAACAATTAAACAAGTGAAATCTAAACAATAAAATGTCAAAAAAAAGTATCTCATAGTAGAGCAATGAAACTATCAGAAAGAATAAAGAAGGAAAGAAAAGAAAGGAAGAAAGGAAAGAAGGAAGGAAGGCAGGCAGGCAGGCAGGCAAGCAAAGAAAAGAAAGAAAAAGAGGAAAAAAGAAAGAAATTCCAGTAGATGGTATTTTGTGCCCAGGGATTGGATGGAACTACAAAGCAACTATTTGCAAAGTGGTCTCTGAATGAAGAAATGTTGTCAGGCAAATGCAGTAACATTAAAATAAATTGAATTGAATTATTATTTTTGCCTTTTATAGAGGGAAAAAGAAAAATTGATACTAATAACAAAATTCTTATTCTTAGCCTTAAAAATGGAATTTTAACTTCTGAAGATTATCAAAAATCATGACAAAATTAGTTGAAAGTTATTTGTTGTAGTTTACTAAAAAGTCATAAACTATAAATTTAAAATATTATATTTGAAAGTAATTGCCCAGTTATGATTTGATGTGGCCCAGATCCACTCACAGCTCATAGGAATAGAATACAAATTGTATAAAACACAATACTTTCTGTTTTAAATATTGACCTAAAATTATGTTGAAACTTACTGGTTAAAATCGTAACAAGAATTGTAAACTTGCCTAAAATATGTATGTAAAAGAAAATAAACATTAAAACAATGTCTTTTAATCATCTTTAATTAATTTCAATATGTTGTAGCTCTAAAAATATTGACAGAATTAATTTCTGAAGCTTTAATTATGTATTAAAGCTGAATCATTTTTACTCCAAATAAATGTATATTTAATGCCATATTCTATTTAGCAAAATTTCTTTGAAATAGATTCCACTGTGAATATATGTGAACCGATTGATTTTACATTTATAATAAATAGTTTTTTTGTATTACATTAAACTTAAAATAAATAAAACTTGAAAATTTTACATTGGTACTAATCAGTCAAAATATGAAAGTTTTGCTTCATATATATAGTACGTGCGTGTGTATATATATTTACAATTGCATAAAACTCTTAATTGGTAAGCATCTAAAACACGTACTGGTTTCCATAAATTTCAATTTGTTCATAAATCTTTATGACTATTCCTGGTAGATACATAAAGCTACACCTGGACTCGGAGTGTCCAAGTGCTGAGCTATGCACAGAATGACACAGAACATAGCTCCTGTCCTGAAAGAGATGCATTCTTATGAATATCAAGCAATATTTTGTTCACTACAGAAAATGTGTGGCTTTGAGGTTTACTGCAAATCAAAAAGAATGGTGCTGTTGATACACCATCTTTGATCACAATTAAAATGTAGTTCCAAATAACAAAAAAAATTTTTCCTTTTTCTATATTATCAATGAAGGCTTATTGTTCAACAAAGAAAAGATTTGAAGTTATATAAAAATAAAGTTATTTTGTGATAGGGTACACATATTTGCCAAGAATTGAGGAAAAGTAAATGTGTTAGACATTGTTCAAATTTCGCCTGGAAAGTGTATTCCTGAATGATAAACAAGACACATTAGCCAAGCTAATAGGAGCTTGTGATGCCCCCAAGATCTCACTGAGTGCTGTTCTCCAACCTTTATCGGTGAAGGTAGGTACTTCCCATTGCCCACTGCCTTGGGAGAATAAAGTAAGCTTGTGTGTTTCTGACTCTCAGCAGTGCAAAACTGAAGCCTTCATTGCTGCCCGTAATTCTCCCTGGCTAATGAAGCCAGAAAAGCATATTGTAGTAGTGAGAAATCGTAGCATAAAGAACTACAAGATACAATTTTTAGGAATTATATGAATTATATGTCTATTCAGCCAAATTATTTCACCGATATACAAATTATTTTTCACTTTGTTGTTTTCCTATTAAACTCATCTAATTAAGTCTATTTGACCAAATCCTTAGAGTATAATGATCATGGAAATTTAACCAACAAATGTCCTTTCCACTAACAGAAAATGTTTTCGTGCTGGTTATTCAGTTGTTATTTTCCAGCTTCAAATCGATAGTAGGGTTGGGACAAGGACTCTACAAACATATTTTGCAAACCTAACTGGCTTTTGCTAGGTTTTCTCAATAAAGGGTGCAGAAGAGTGGTTGGAAGCCTGGACAAGAGAGAGGGATGCTTTTTTCTATCTGGCTTCCAGTACCTTTTAATGTGACGCAGCCAGTCAGTGCTCTTCACATTGGCAATGATAGTTTGTTGTGGATTCTGAGACGTTTCTTTCCACATTCCCAGACCCAGCTTATGACCCATCTTTGAAAACACCGGCACTAACTGGCTGGCAGGCCCTTCTCAAAAATCTGATTTCCAGCTCTACGGAGAGGCTCCCTTGGGCTTCTAATGAACCAGAACCAGCTATGCTATGTGGTACCCTCTCCTTATAGCACCTTAGGGGTCATTTTAGGGATTCTGAATCCTTGGGGGTCCTTCTTCAGTACTTCTGAGATTCAGCCAAGCAGCCTTCCTTCCTCAGAGACATGAATCTCAGGTTTATGGGGTCACTCCTTTAAATTTCTAAGTTCTCATAATTCCACCATCTTCTTTTTTTCCCCCCAGGCATAGGCGTGGAAGCTCTTTTATGAAGTTATCATCTCCAGGTTACCTCAGTGTGCCTATTTCTTCTGTCTGTACTCCAGAATCTGTTTAACCAATTCCTATGGTAAATTCTTTCCTTAAAAAAAAAAAAATAACTGATGCTGTTCCAGGTTTTCTTACTTGACCTGGGTGGGTAACACTCTCACCCACATTTAGACAGCTAAACTTTTGTGTAATGAATATAAATTTGACTTTTAAATACATCTGTGAACTGACACAAAAGAAAGAAATCTACAAAACTAAAAGATGAAATGAATGTAGGAATCTTGGATGATAAATAAATACCAAAGTTAGATTTCATCCTGAGGGCTTATGTTAAAACCTGGATATCTTACACTTCCATTCTGATGATTGCTCATGCAACAGAGAATGGGTTATAAAGCCTAGGGCCCACCTGAGCAAAAGAGTAATAGAATGTCTCTAAATAAATCTGTGACACGAACTGTTACCCTTTGTGAAGGGTGAATGATAAATAATTGAATCTTGAAGAAAAAGTCAAGCAGGAAAAGCTACATGTTTAAAACTTGCCATTGGCTTGTGGGAACACTCTTCCCTCAGAATTCAGAATTTTAAACTGGCCCTCATTCAGGTTGTTTTCTGAATTTATGATTTACAGCCTGAAATTTATCTTGTAAATTATTTAACTTAAAATGGTCTGTGACAGTGGTGACCCCAAAGGAATGGCATTATGAAAAAGTTGATATTGGTAAAGAAATTCAATTTTAATCCAGGTGATAAATTTTTCACAAGACAATATTTCAAAGAAAATATAAAAGTCCGTAATGATTATAAAACAATACACATGCACATACACACACAGGGTACCGTTAGTGAGAATCAGCAACAAAAACAGACAATTGAAAGTTACTTAAAAACTGTAAATATCAGATATAGAACATAAAATAGTTATATATAAGACATGCCCAAAGAAATAACAGAAGTTTAAAAATTTGCACAAGATACAAACATAAATCAAAACAGCAAAAATAGTTCTTTACAAGAGAAAAAAATTGTAATTAATATAAACAGAGAGAGAGAGAGAGAGAGAGAGAGAGAAAGAAAGAGAGATATGAATGAAAGGGGTTTAACGTTAGTACAACCAGAAATGAGATGACTCTAACATTAGTAAAACCAGAATTCCAAAAAGAACTTATAATAGGGGTAAGAAGCAATAGCTAAAGAATGTTTGCTAATTGCTCAGAAATTGTGAAATACATAAATCCACATATTCAGAAATCCAAAGAGAATCCAAGCAAGATAAAGAAATTCACACTTAGTGACCATCAAATAAATTAAGAGGATTCTTAAAATACTATTGTCAAAACCACAGGGAGATTTCTGTCTAGATCCAGTTGCTCATTTCACAAAGATCCAATTATTGAGACAAAGAGGATTTTCAAGGAAGAAAGGAATTTTTTAAATAAGACAGATGTCTTGTCGGGAGAATGAGAGAAGATGCCTCAAATCTATCTCCTTGACTAAGGGATATCATGGGTTTTGAAAGGTGGGGCCATGTTCCTTGCTAAAGGCAGGTCATGGTGTATCTCATAAGGGGCTACATGCATTCAGGCGGGTTGTGGGGGATGGTGAATCTTGACATCAGGAAGTCTGCTGTGGGGCCTTCAGAATCTCAACTCCTTTGTCTTGTAGAATTTCCATTATTTTAGGCCTGGTATGGTGACTCACACCTATAATCCCAGCACTTTGGGAGGCCAAGGCTGAGACTAGAAGTTCAAGTCCATCACTTCTGGGAAACAACCCAAAGGGTCAAGTAGTTAAGGGAGAGAATTATAAAAAACACATAGGGGTTCACAGAGCTGCTAACACTATTACGAATGTTAATATGACTTTGAGAGGCAACTGAAGAGAAGTTAGAGATTACTTACAACAAAATTGCAATTAGATTGATGGCTGACTTATTGTGTTGGGAGAAAAAACAAAATAAAACATAAACCAAAAATAAAACCTGCCAGCTCCAACTACAAACCCAGAAAAAACAGCTTTTATACACTTGTGAAAGTACAAAACATAAAACGAAAGAGTAGACCACCAAACGAATTTCACTAAATTACAAAAAGGGGGATAACAAGCAAAAGAAAAAAATGATCCCAGATGAAATGATCTTACATGAACTAAGAAAGAATGAACAGCTATTGGTAAATGTCTGAGTAAACTTAAATAAACTTTACTTAAAACAATAATAACAATATCCACTCTTAGGGTAAAACAAGGATACATATAAATTACAAAAAGAATTTACCTGCTTTTGGAGTTGGAGAATTCTAAAATCCTCATATCATGCACAGGTATTGTTGTCAGGGCAGTAGTCTGTTCTCGGTTCTTCACGTGCTCTTGGCCAAAGAATGACCAGACAAACCAAGGTGTCAGGTCCAGCCTCTTGATAGACTACTATCCTAGTTCTTTGGCCTCCTGTTTGAAAAAAAAAAAAAAAAAAAAAAAAAAAAAAAAATCACAAGCAGGGTCAGTGCAATGGAGTGACCACAAGCAGGAAGCAGTTTCAGACAAGTAGCTTTTTACTGTAAAACGAAACAGGTCTATCTCCAGGAGTAGAGAGAGACAGACTGATTCACTGACTGACTCTCTCTCTTAGAATTCTTGAGTTGTTTCCTTTTATTGGCCTATTCTGGGCAAGGGCTTTCAGGAGGTGTGGAATGTTACCAAATAATTAACAGGTGTTCTCAAGGTTGTATCTGCACATACCAGCTCCTTCTGTGAAGGCCCACCTGGGGGAAGGTGAACCACAACTTAGATTTAAGCTAATGACATAATAATTAGCCTTAGGTTACTCCAGGTCACTTTCCAAATCCCATTATGCCTAGGAATTCCCAGATTGATAAAGCGTTCCCTTCTTTCTCAGGTGTAGCAAGTTGTTTGAGATAGGATTAAGGTGGGGCTGCACCAAGATGGAGCACCCGCCCTTATCCTTCTTCCCAGGTGGGGCAATTGCTTGAGGCAGCTTGAAAGCAGGGCACCCTTGTCCCTAGAAGAGCCAGAGATCCTAATTATCTACCTAACATTGTGACAGTTAATTTTATGTGCCAACCTGACTAGACCCCAGGTGCCCAGAAATTTGGCTAAACATTATTCTGAGTTTGTCTATGATGGTGTTTTCAGAAGAGACTAACATTTAAATTGTTAGACTGAATAAAGTGGATTGCCCTCCTTAATGTGGGGGGGATCTCATCCAATCTACAGAACGATGAATAGAACAAAAGGCTGAATGAGGAAGAATTTTGCTCTTTCTGCCTGATGGTCCTCAAGTCAGGATGTTGGTCTTCTGCCTTTGGACTTAGATTTAGACTGGAATTTATACCATTGTTTGTACTGGTTTTCAGGCCTCTGGACTCAGACTAAACCTATATTATTGGATCCTCAACTTGTCTACTGCAGATTTTGGGACTTAGCCTCTATAAACACATGAGTCAATTCCTTATAATACCTATAAAAAGACATATAGATACACATATAGATATACATCTGATTGTTTCTTTTTCTCTAAAGAACACTTTTCCACGATTTCACTTTCCATGGTTTCAGTTACACATCATTAATTGTGGTCCTAAAATATTACACGCAAATTTCCAGAAAGAAACATTTCTTAAGTTTTGAGTTGCACACCATTTTAAGTGGCATCATTTCATGCTGTTCCACTGTGTCACTGCCTGGATGAGAATTGTCCCTTTGTCCAGTGTATCCAAACTATCTATACTATTCGCCTGTTAGTCACTTAGTAATGCAACCAAAGCACAAGTATTGATGCTGGCAATTTGGATATGCCAAACAAAAGCCATAAAGTCTGTCCTTTAAGTGAAAAAGTAAAAGATCTAAATTTAATAAGAACAAGAATCCTATGCTGAGGTTGTTAAACTCTACAGTAAGAACAAATCTTCCACCTGTGAAATTGTGAAGACTATATAGTTACAATTGTTCTATTTTATTATTAGTTATTGTTGTTAACCTCTTACTTTGCCTAACTTATAAATTAAATTTTATCATAGGTATGCATGTATAAGAAAAAACAGTGTTTATTGGTTCGGTACTAACCAAGGTTTTGGGCATCTGCTGGGGTTTTGGAATGCATCCCCTGACAATAAGAGAGACTACTGTATACACATATTAATTTTAAACTTATTTAAGCATGCCCATCAAATAACTAATAACTAAAAGACTATGCAGCTTCTGCTTCTAAAAAGTAAAGGAAAAGTTGAATGAGAAAAAAAAAGTGAATCAGTCCAAAAGAGACCAAAAAGGGGGTCTACGGCAAAAAGAAGCACAAAAACAAGACAAATAGCAAATACACAGTAATTTGATGTGATTTAATCCAAACATATCAGTAATCAAAAATAATGTAAATGAAATAAGCTTTTAGTTACAAAAGGAAAGTTTGACACAACTAAAACTAAAGAACACAGAATGAGAGTCTAAGGATTGATGAAGACATCAGGCAATTACTAAGAAAATGAGGAAGTTGTATTAACATCAGACAAAATTTAATTATGGTAAAAACCACTATCAGAAATTAAGAGGAAACTTACATAATGATAAAATATTCAATTTATTAGATGCTATAATAATTCTAAATTATATACACATAATAATATATTTTAAACATGTAAAGCAAAAATTGATATAAGATGGAATTGAATCCTCTGCCACAGAATAGATGTTAGCATAGTCCCTCAATAATTGCTTGAACAAACTGATTAAAAATGAGTAAGAATACAGAAAAGTTCAACAGTACAATAAAAGCATTAAAAAATGGGCACTCATAGAACAGTATTCTCAACTATTGGATGATACATATTATTTTTATACATATAAAATACTTACAAAAAGTAAACATGTTTCCCCTGCATATTTAAAATGATTGACATCAGAACACCATATTTGATGACAATTACATTAAAAGAGAAATTTTAAAAATAATAACATAAGAAAACGTGTATGTTAGGAAAAGTAAAACAGTCCTAAAAAACATAATTCCAATAAGAATAATTCCAGGCCGGGCGCGGTGGCTCACGCCTGTAATCCTAGCACTCTGGGAGGCCGAGGTGGGCGGATCGTTTGAGCTCAGGAGTTCGAGACCAGCCTGAGCAAGAGCGAGACCCCATCTCTACTAAAAATAGAAAGAAATTATATGGACAGCTAAAAATATATATAGAAAAAATTAGCTGGGCATGGTGGTGCATGCCTGTAGTCCCAGCTACTCGGGAGGCTGAGACAGGAGGATCGCTTGAGCTCAGGAGTTTGAGGTTGCTGTGAGCTAGGCTAATGCCACGGCACTCAGTCTAGCCTGGGCAACAGAGTGAGACTCTGTCTCAAAAAAAAAAAAAAAAAAAAAAAAAAAGAATAATTCCATACATTAGAAATTAATTTGATGTAACAATTAAAACAATACTATGATTAAAATTTGTGGGATACAGCTAACACAGATGCTAACACAAAATTTATTGTCTTAAAAGCCTAGATTAGAAAAGATGAAATATTCAGAAAAAATAAAAAAAAATTTGTTTAGAAATTTTAAAATGAAAAGCAAAAAAAAAGTCCAGAAACGTAGAAGTAATAAAAATAAAATCAGAAGTTAATAAAATGGAAAACAAAAATTAAACAATAAAAAATAGGAAAAAATAGTTCTTCCAAAAGAATTAAATAAAATCAGACTTTGGAATATTAATAAAGAAAAAAATAGAAAGGAAAACATGACAATATTAGCACTAAAGAGGTTTTATAGCCATAGTAGATACAAAAATAAATTTAATAATATGAGGTTTATACAATAAAGTTGAAATAGAATAATTGATAATTTATAAGAATACAGTTTTCCAAAATTGTGTTAAGAAATAATACAAACCTAAGTAGTCTCAAATCTATTATATCAACTAAATGAGCAGTTAGAGACCTTTCTTAGAAGAAAATACTGAGTTTTAGGTAAATTTGGGGGTAAATTCTATCCAATTGTTTAGCAATACAAAAAAAGAATCAACTTATTTTTATGAAGCTAACATAATTTGACACCAAATAAGATAAGAACACTACAATAAGAAACTACAAACTAAACTCACTCATGAACACAGAAGTAATAATCTTAAAATATTAGCAATCCAAATCTAATTATTCATGAAAATGTTAACATATCATAGCCAAATTGGTTTTTCCTCAAAAATGCAGGGTTGGTTCAATAGCTAAAAATAGCATGATGTAATTCATCATATTAACAAATGAAATAAGAAAAATCATGTGATATGCCAGTAGATGGTTAAAACTCTTCAATAACATTGAACATTCATAAGATTTTAGCAAACTACAAATTATAGAAAATTCCTTCACTTTATAAAAATTATCTATTAACAACCTGCTACATTTATTTAGTAATTAATATAAAATTTCTAGTGTCAAAATTCACCCTGAGAGAACCCAGAGAGATTCTGGGCTCTATCGTGACTTCTGATGATCTATGGGTACTTCCACTGCATGATTTGCAATCTGGCTTTCCCAGCAACTGCCTGCAGGGGACAGGGAACACATTCGGAAATGCTACCTAATTAGTGCTTTGCAAGATAAATTTTAAGCAATGATAAATGTAATAGGAAGAAACTGACAGATAAATTATTTGCTCTTTCTATCACGTTCCCTAACAGATAATTAGTAGGTATGGTGAAAACTTGCCTAGACACATCTTACATGACTTTCCTTTTGAAGTTCTGACTTGTCCAATATTACCCCAACTGTATTTGCTTGTACTCTTTCCCTGTTTCCCTTTCCTTTTTTCCTCACTCACTCTGTCATGGGATTGCAGTCCCAATTTTCACCCCCTCCTTCCAATAAAGCTATAGCATGCATGCTTTTCTGTTCTCTAGGGAATCCAGCAAAAACATTCTTTAGCAGTAAAATGGAGTAAAAGTGGTATGTTTATAATGAAATAGTATAAAGCAGATAAAAGGAATTAACTCCAGTTGCATAAATGTTTGTTCATTCATATTAAAGTGAAAAATGTTGTAAAATGAATAAGTTGCAGAAGGATATATATAGTATCCTTCCATTTATATACATTTCCAAAACAGATAAAAACTAGGCAATGTCATTTTTACATATATAAACCTCATTGAAGAAATTTTTCTTTTTTAAGCAAGGATGTGATTAGAACAAACACTCGTGTACATATAGTAGTAAGATTCAACAGAAATCAAGCAGGTGGAAGCGGGGAAAAGGGGATGGGTAAATTCATACCTAACCGGTACAATGCACACTGTCTGGGTGATGGACACACTTCTAACTTTGACTCAAACTGTACAAAAGTAATTCATGTAACCAAAACATTTATACTCCCATAATATTCTGAAATTTAAAAAAAACTCACAAAATTTAGCATAGTGGCTACTCCATCGGAGTAGAGGGAGTTTAGGAGGCAATATGAATGAAGAAAGGAAACACAAGGACTTATACTGGTAGTTTTTCCCCCCTTTGGGCTGTATTCATTTTGTTATTTTTGTAAGCTGTACAAATATGTTTGCACACTTATCCCATATCCCCTCAGGACTCTGTTCTTGTGCCTTCTGTCCACTTCTTATTATAAGTTCCTGCAACTTTCTTTGAGAGGGATTTCTCTGGCCTAGGCTGTGTGAGTTGCCAGGAAGTTTATAAATTTATTCCTGCAAAGAATCCCTTTAACAATACCAAATAGGAGTCAATGGATAGATACCTCAGCCTCCACATCTCTCAAGTGAGATAATTTTTAGGTAATTCTATCCATTTCCTAGTGGTTTCCAGCAGGACCCAGATGGTAACTCACAATAAACCTCTTCTTTTACCTACAATGTATCAACTTTCTTCTTGCGACTACTCTCCCAAAACAGTCCCCAATGAGCCAGCCTTCCCAGGGTTCACGTCACTGAGTAGTCTCCTCTCATGTGGAATCTGGGCTGGCCCTGTGTCTTGCTTTAATCAACAGAAGGTACTAAAAGTGATGTTGTACAATTTCACAGTCAACATCTTACAATGACTTGGTCATTTTCTCTTTAGCATTCTTGGAAGTCCTGAGATCCCATGAAAGAAGTCTGGCTGTACAACTGCTGGACAAAGCATGTTGAGAGACCATGCAAAAAGTCCCTAAGATAGGTGAGAGACAGAGATAGAGAGATAGACAGAGATAACGATAGAAAGAGAGAGAGAGAGAGAGATGCTTCCCACATCCAGCTGGTCTTGCTAAGGTACCAGCCCCAGCCACTGCTGACTACAACCCCATGAGAGGTCCCAAGTGAGACCAGTTAAAAAACCAAGAAGGCGATTTCAGTCAACATGCAGAATTGTAAGGTATAATATATGGTTGCCATTTTAAGCCACTAATTTTGGAGTGGTTTATTACTGAGTAGCAGAAAACTAAAACACTGTTCCTCATGTTCTCACTTTCCCACTCATAGGCAGATGCTTCCTGCTATAACCTCCCAAATAAGCAACCTGGACTGTACATCTAGAATTTCCTTTTAGGGGAGGCCAATCCAATACACTAATAAAATAAAATCAAATGAAGATAAAATAAAATTATTTCATGTGATCTAATTGTCACACACATATACACACGTGCACCATGAGGAGTCATTATTTCCATCTTAAAGAAACAGCTGGGTGAGAAGATTTACCAAGGGTACAAGGATATAAAATAAGACAATGACATCATCATATACTATGCGGGGAGTGTAGATATGTCTATCTATTTTTGAGTCATCATTCTTTTTATAGTAGACCCTTCAATAATGTAAGGGTGGGTAGGGGCACCAACCCCCATGCAGTCAAAATCCATATATAACTTTTGACTTCCCCAAAACTTAATTACTTATAGCCTACTTGTTCACTAGAAGCCTCACTGATAACATATACAGTCAATTAACATATATAGTATATGTATTACATATCATATTATTACAATAAAGTATGATAAAAAAGAAAATATTATTAAGAAAATTATAACAAAGAAAAAATGAATTTTCTATTCATTAAGTGAAAGTGGATCATAATAAGGTCTTCATCCTGGTCATTTTCACGTTAAGTAAGCTGAGCGGAGTGGGAAGAGGAGGCGTTGCTCTTGCTGTCGGAGACTTAGCAGAGGCAAAGGAGGTAGAGAATGTGCAAGGGGAGGCAGGTGATATAAATTTTATTGGAAAAAATGCAACCTGTGTTGTTCAAGGATGAACAACACTCCCTTTTTTTTTTTTTTTTTTTTTTTTTTTTGAGACAGAGTCTCACTCTGTTGCCCAGGCTAGAGTGAGTGCCGTGGCGTCAGCCTAGCTCACAGCAACCTCAAACTCCTGAGCTCAAGCGATCCTCCTGTCTCAGCCTCCCGAGTAGCTGGGACTACAGGCATGCGCCACCATACCCGGCTAATTTTTTCTATATATATATTTTAGCTGTCCATATAATTTCTTTCTATTTTTAGTAGAGGTGGGGTCTCACTCTTGCTCAGGCTGGTCTCGAACTCCTGAGCTCAAACGATCCACCCACCTCGGCCTCCCAGAGTGCTAGGATTACAGGCGTGAGCCACCGCGCCCGGCCCAACACTCCCTTTTTGCCAGGAGGGATAAAAGCAGGATCAGGCTATTGGAAAAATACTTTTTAAAATTAATTTGCAACCTTCTTCCTTTAAACTGTATACAAATAAAGGTTCATCATACTGAAGGATCATACCATATAGAAACATGGCCATAAGTTCAGAAAAAAAAGCTTTGATTATTTTTTCTTAAGTTATTGTTTTTGAAATGTGTAAATGGGCTCAAAATGTTCTTTAGAGTTGTATTTCAAAATAGTACTGGCTTTCATCTTTATGAATGGATCATAGATAGGGCTTCTGGAAGTAGAAGAATAAAATAATTGGTATCCTATTGTCCCCTTAAGCCTGAGAAACAATACAGTAGGTTGTTTTTTCACTTACTAATTCACATTTTTTTTCTGTAATTTCTCTTATTCCACATAATAAAAAGTGCACTCCATAAATATCTTACCTATTACCTAGGGTTAATAGGGTACACAGTCACTTCTTTCAACAGAAGAGTTAACTATTTTAGTTAACTATTTAACTATCTGTGAAGCATTTGTCATACTTAATTTTTAAAAACTCTGTATTATGTTATTTTGAAATAAAGTTAAATAACTATCGCAAATATTTCATATTTATCCAAACATTCCATTACATATACCTTTGAAACTGTAAGTAGCATATAAGTCCATTTAAAGTAAATTTTTCTATAACCATGGTTTGAAACTGGGATAGCCAGCCTTTGAAATGTATAAATTATAGAAGAAGAAAATCAGCATAGTTTTCTTTTCCTGGGAAGTGGAGCAGTTAATATTCAACATGAAATGTCTAATCTTTAAATACATTATAATCTAACTGCTTAGGATAATTTTTGCTTTAATACCTTAAGAGTCTTCAAAGCCTGAAGGATGGGATTATTAAGATGGAATTTTAATGTCAAAATTATCAGAGAAGTGAACCTATTGCTAGTGTTCATAAAAAAATGTATTCAATTTCTGTCTGATTTGTTCAAATAAGAGATGAGAATATATTTGATTATAGCCAGTAAGTAACCCAAAATTTGATCAGATGACTGGAGGTCACTGCTACATAAGTGCTGTCAACCTCAGAGATTAGACTATTTAAGAGCTGAATTTACTCTAATATATAAATGTACCTGCAGAGATATGCATAAAAATGTGGCCACGAAGTAATTAAACTATTGGAATATTTTGTGGTGAAAATAATAAGAAAAGGGGAGTGTGAACATAAATAATAAAAATACCTGTAAATGGTGAAAATTCCTTTGGAAAACATAATACAAAGCTATGGAAAACATTTCCATTTTTTAAAGCTTTGGGATAACTCAAAACTAAAATATGCACCACAGATTTTTAAACTTAAAGCCTTTTGTATTTAGCACCCCTTTATGAGTGTTCAGATAAATCTATGATATAGCATTTACGCTGCCAAGCCAACTAATATGAAAAGCAATAATAAGATAGTATTTAACTGTACTATTTTGGGCAATTGTTTTAAAGCAAATACATACTTTGCAGTATTTTCTATAATTATGCTTGTCAGTTTTTTAAAGCGGATTATCCCTGTAGCAATACAAACTTTCCCGTCTACATTATCAAATACCTACAATGATGCACTCATACATAATCATTTATAACTATTAATAGAAACTATAATAAGCAATCAATAGTCATTCAAACTTACAATTATAATTTTTATTCCACTGATGGGGGGATGGAGAAACTTGCCTTATGTGTTGGCCTTAAGATACAAAAGCTCAGTAGGTACCCTTCTTAGAACAATGCACATTTGTAATTTATGAATGTTCTTTTATATTCTTGTAGGATATAAATATACAGTTACATTTTCCCTTTTCCCCGGTGCTACATAATTATAACTTGTAATATGTAAATATTTATGAATTCACAGGATGTTCCCTAGGAGAGAAGAATGTTATACTTGCAGATTTGTCTAGTATTTGCAGAATTCAGATCTTATTATTAGGCTTTATGTTGTACTGGAAAATGTAAAAATACATTGTTATAAATCTGACTTGTCTAGAAGACATACCATCTGGTGATTCTTTTGAGATTTGAGGATTATCTCAACATCATTTATTATAAGAGAGAGACATTATAACATTTGTTGACAATTTAACTTTTTTTTTACTTTTATATAAGTAATGGAATACAAATGCCCTGGATTCTAGATGATAACATGTAGTTCCAACATTAATATTGTGAGGTATTATAATTTACAGGACTTTAGAGATCATCTAGACAGGAACAACACGCTAATCGATTGGGAGTGGCTTTCTAAAATGCCATTTGAAGGATTCAGAGGTACCAATCAGTGGGTGAGGAAGGTCCTCGGCTGACTGAAGGTCCTCAGTTCCATGGTTCCGCGATGGGACCCTGCTATCAAGCATGCTGTGCATTGGCATTCAGCATCTACTATAAATTAAAGATCACTAAAAGCTGGTCACAAAAGATCAGAAGATCCTGATCTCTGAAACATTCCATTGACTTGTCAGATCTACCTCTTAATATTTGTCCATATATTTGCTCAAAATCTGACTTCTATAACTTTCTCCACTTAATCCTAATCTTTGACTCATATCACACATAGATATTTCAAGATTAACATTCTTTTCCCCTTTAGATATTTCTCTTTTTCAAATCATAACTCATCAATTGCTCCAGATTCTTCACCATTGATATAGTTTGTTCAAATCTTTTTTACAATATTACTTCCATGACTGAGTCCTCTAGGTTCTATCTTAACTCTGTAAAGTAAAACAATTATTTTGCTTTATGAAAACGCTAGCCTTCTATTTAATACAACATAAAAGTCTGTTATCTGTTTTGGGATATTTTCACCCTCTTGGATCAAATTGACTTGCTATTCACTACAACATTTAGACTCTTTTAAAAAATAAATCATTCTTATCTGTTTCAAACACTAGATATTTACTAATTTCTTCATGTGATAATGATAATCACATTTTTGTGATTGTTCATTAGCAGCCAAGAGGCACACTAATCATTTTACCTTGATTATATTATTTAAAATCACCATAGTCCTAACTTTACAGATAAAGAAACAGAGAGGCACATGAAGTTGCATAAGATGCCCAAACATGTGGTAGCATTACATTTAACCCTTTTGTATTTATTTTGTTCGTTTGGAGCAATTCATCTTTTTGAGCTTTCATTCAATAATTATCTTAGGCTCTCTCAGGAGAAAAGAAATAGATTCTAAATTTACCCTAGACATTGAAGATTTATTTTAAGTGTACTTGAAGAAAATGTTAAATGGAAAACTGAGAAGTTACACAAGCAACTCTAGAAAAAGGATTGCTTCTGCAGGTGCTCAATAGTGACCAGTGTCCCGGTGACTCTATTCCTTCGCTCAATAGGAGAATGCTTGTGCTTGTCATCCTCAGGAAGGAGCTTCTGTTCCCCTTCACAGCAGGATGAGCTATTATGGTAACTCAGATGCTTCCTGTCTGTGATGCTACTGCCACTGATGCTACCAATTTGACTTTCCTCTATTTTGTGCCTAAAGTCTTATGATTAATTACATCCTTTGAGCGTTTTATCATAGTACTTGATGCCTGTCACCTTACTAAGCATCTTTTATTTAGCTCCTATGTAAGTCTCCCAACAACCTTAATGTAGCAATATTTTAATCCTCAAATGACATGAGAGAAATCCCGAAGGTTAGGCAGATTAAGCAATACCAAACTGATCCAAGATTAAATAGATAGGATATTTCTGAGACTGGATTAAAGTAGGACATTTCTGAACTCAGGTTGACTGCAAAGTCTAGGTGCTAGATCACACCTGCTTTCTCTCTACGTGTTGTTAGCCTCTTCCCCATTCTGCTAATAGTGATAATCTCTGTGTGTGTGTATGTGTGTGTGTGTGTCTGAAATTCAAATTCCAAAGAAGTTTCCTAAGTGATTGTAGAGTTTCTCCTCCTCTGGTCATCCCAAAGAATCTGAGATTTTGCCAGATGCTTTGCTGGAATGAAAATGTATATGTCTATGGTATTTCTTTGGTCCACCAGTCTAACAATTCAATTAAGAAAATAAATCAAGTAAGTTTGAATAAATATGTCTTAGTAACATATTATCAAAATGTTAACAAAACACATATCTCAAATGCATGGCATAATTTTGTGGAATAGACCTTACACTGTTTATTGACTCTAGAATCCACATCTCCCTTTTTATGTAAATGAAAACATTTATTCATTTTCTCTTGTTTCATCTTCCATTTTCCATTATTTCTTAAATGTCACTTACAAAGATGCACCAGTTGCATACATGTTCACTACCCTCACAAGCAGTGTTTCCCAGCCAAGAAATGATGAGTTTCTCTGTGAGGTAGCTGCTCATTTACTATCACTCTTCTTTCTGGGGCTTAACAATTTACATTCCCTCCTTTTTTATTTGGAGAATGTTTTAAACATTTCTCTACAGATTGACATTCAGCTTTTTTCTAATCACTATTAAAAATAAAGCTTCTAATGTGTACTTAACCTACTGTGTGAAAAATAAAAGATACATTCTTGGGTCAAAGATACATACATGTTAAAATTTGATAGGGACTCCTAAATTGCCCAGCAGATTTTACCACTTTATTCTACCTATAATATAATAGTACATTGATGCTGTATCTTCTTGTCCCACTCTCTTAAATAGAATTTAAATCATTACTTATCTTATTGTTATATATTAATTATATCATATTTTCAAAGTAATATACCTACATCTATCCATATCTTTTGATTCTGTAAACAACATAAATTCCTATTTATTTTTCTTGGTGTTTTTGTAATTCTTAATTAATTTTCACATTTATTCTTCCTAGAACCATGCTATATTTTTATTTCTTAATTTGTTCTTGCTCACGGTTCTTCTTTCCACGTTTTGTTGACATTTTTAGAAAACTTTGTCACACAATACATTTAGAAAACTCATATATATGCACCAGGATAAACTTTGTTAGTTACAAATTCAGCCATCTCTCTAGTGGTTGCCTTTACAGATATTTTATTGAATTAAGAAAACCCTAGGAAAAAATAATTTTAATGCATGCAAACCTAAATAGTTACTAATGAGATAATAATAGTAATGTGTATTTATACTTTACAAAGAATTTCTACCAACTTCTCATTTGATCCTAATAACCATTAGGAGCATAATTATTATTATCTCTGTTATAAAGATGAGAAAACTGAAAAAGACATAAAGTGTCCAAAGTAACAATTTGGATGATGGCAGTTATGAGATTTTAATTCTAGGTAGAATATTGTTTTCACTTGAGCTTGCTATTCCTCAAAAATATATCATCTATTATTAATTCCTCTCTTAGAAGATGTTAGATGTGTGAAGAGATTTGAGTATTTCTGGAATCTTCCTCTATACTGCATTTCATGCCCCAACAAAATGTCTTCCCCCACTACAAACCCACTAATTAATTCTATTGAATTAAGACTTTTAACATCCAAGAATCCTCTATTCAAAATCCAAATACCCTTGGAGATTTAATAATCAAGCTGTTAAGTAATTAAAGCTTAGTAAGAACTAGCTTATCAGATTGCTTTTCATCAACCACTAAGTGAGAAGCAATGAAGCACATAGAAGAAGAGATGGGATAGTGTGAGAGCCAAATCACGAGCCATTCTGAAGGGCACTGACAGAGAAGAATGCTATGGCTACATGAAAATCTGGGTACCTGGTATAATTGGTAAGTATAACTAACAGAGCTGTAGTTTAGATACCAAGAGAAAATCAATTATTTCATAATTTTGGCATATGGCTGGTCTTGGCTGCAGATACAAGCTAACAATCATCTTATATTAATTGGGATTTTATCCTTAGGTTTCTTTTACTCTCTCAATTTATAGTTGAAAGTATGCCCTTATTTTGTAGACAATAGTGGTAGAACTAACTTAGCTTTCTCTGGCATGGCCTTCTCTCGGCTTATAAAATACTTACATGGATTTCAATTCAAAAACAAACATACAAAAACTCTGCATCTTTGAAGCTTTCTGATTATTTCTATCTCTTCCTAGCCTGGGTGAATTTGCCCATGCTCTTGCTTGTACTTCATTTTAAAGTACACAGGATAATGTCATACGATCATGACTCCTTTGCACAAATCTCTTTTATTTTATATTCTCCAACTTCTATTTGTCTCATGCTCCTTGATGAGAGAGACTAAGCCATATTTATCTTTGTATGCCTAGCATCCAATTACAATTAGTCTTTGTGGTCAAGACTAATAGGTTATTTAAATGTTTAATGAATGGATTAACTAACTGGGCAAGTATGTAAATATGTAAATATATATCTGTATAATATTTCCTCCATTCACAATCAAGCTAAACAATCACCTGTGTTTTAATTACTTCCAATTTGTTTTATTATTCTTCATGTCTCTTCTATTTTGTATCCATATTTCATGATGATATACAAGCAAATCAATTCAGTGATTCATTCAAAATAGGAAAAAAAGAAGTAAGATCAGTGGTTTGAATACTAAAGGGAAAAAAATCTATCAATTTACTTGCTGTGTTTTAAAAATATATCTTTATTATTTTTAAATTATTTAACTGATTTTTCTAGCATGGCAAAGACACAGATCATGTTGCATAAGGAGTGTCCATGGGTTTGGCCTTCTAACTGAAGGAATTTGTATATTTTTGTGAGCCTTTGTTTTTCAAGAATTATAATAGCATCTATTCCACACATGCTAATGCATAATATGACTTTATACTCTTGACTCTTCATTTTTCTATCCCAATCTCAAGTTCTATCATCTTGGCAGATATGCATTTAACACATGCATTGGAAGACCACTTTTGCTTCTGGGGTTCTTGAAAATTTTACAAGTTTTGACCAAACAGGATGCAGAATTGTTTTTGAGTTTCTGCCATGAAATGTCTAATAACCCTGCCATTCTTCTGAAAATACTGTGTTAATAAATTCTGACAATGTGTAAAACATGGTGAGAAGAGGAATTTTTGCTTCCCACACAGCTTTTGTCCAAGTGGCAAAAGAGAGAGAAAAAGAAAGAGAGAGAAAGATCTCACATTTAGGTCAGATAGGCCATTTCTTCATAGAAAGATTACTTTAGAAACTTCCATTCCCAAACTCTACTGGAGGAGGTTCACTTTAAAGGTCTGAGGCAATGAAACTGCTACTTCTGTCTTGGAAACACAGACAACCATCTAAAAAATATTCCATAATAAAAGCTTTATATTTTAAAATTTCTGATAGCCAGCATTTTAAAGGCTTCTCTTTGGCTCTTTTCCACCTGTTTCATACCTTTTAACACTAAAGCAATTCCTCCTTCTCTTCTTTGCTGTTTTAAATCTTAAAATGCTAGATAATACAGCATAATGGCCCCTTTTAATAAAGATTCACACATAAGTGAAAAGTGAAACACACGCACGATGCACGTAAAAGTGGTTTTCTTATTCAAACATCAATGTCAATGTTAGTTAAAACAGAAGTATAAGAAAACCGTGAGCGTCCGTCATGTAGTTGTTCATTATTGAGGCTTTGATGGTATGCTGGCTCACTTAACAGCTATGCAAACTTTATTATATCTGGAAAGGTCATTGGCATATATATACCTTTTTCACAAATGCTGCAAATGCAAAAGAAAATCTAATTCCCTGGGAACACATTAAAAATAAACAAATACCAATTTTCCTCAAGGCTGGTCTGAAAACTCTTGGCAACTACTAATATATGCACACAAGTGGAAAACATTGTCTTTGTACTTCTCTGCATTACAACATTTATGGTAGTATTCCTCTAAAAGCCATGACATCAGAAGCACCCCAGGAGCCTAGAATCACAGCCATTATACAAGAAAGCTTTTGGCTACAAGGTAGTGAAGAGAAGCCCAGTGGATCAAACCTCAAAGCCTTGCTTTTGAAATTAAATTGATGCAGTGGGCTTGTTCAGAGCTGAGTTAGTGCGTACCCTGCACCATGCAGCACCTCGCAGTATAGATCCTCCTGGAGAGCAAGCAGCATGATTCTGACCAGCTTCTCCGCAGATTGCCCAGCTCTCGACAACTCTCAAGCAGATTAATCATTTATATCAAAAATATCTAGTAGTTTTGTGAAACGTAAAAAAGTAGAATTTGCTAAATCTTATTTCCTTACGAGACCTAACGAGCACCTCGAGAAACTGCCTGTCTGAGGAGAGGGAGGATTAATATTTAAAGTCATTATTCCACCTAACTCCATCAATTTCGTGTCACCAACACATCAAAAGGTGCAATTTTCAGAAAGCTGTTTTCTGCCTGAGTCTTTTCATTGTGGTTTCACAACACAATTGCCTACTTCGGCCCTCCCAGCAAATTGCACCCTCGCAATATATGCACTGTTTGGACACAATGCGTTCTTGTTTGCAGTTAATTAATACATCTCAAAGAGCTTTCTAAATTACAAAGCCCCCAAATCTCACAAACAAACAAGCTTAGGATATGAGCCATGTTTTCACTGCCTTTTTCCTATATTATCTTCTATTTATGTAGAATACATTTTTTATTTCAGTGCAACCCATAAGAAAACTTGATATCCAAATAATATCAAGCATAACTCAAGAAGAGTAAACAAAGGTAGTAAAGCAAAACACTTGCAACCCAGCACTATTTTCCATCCTTCACATTCTTTGCCACATCTCTTAGCTCATTTCATTTAGCGCATCTCTGTGAGAGATGATAATTCTTGTCTTTTGTTTTCTCTCCTATTGAGAGGACAGTCACAAATAGGGCACATCCACCAAATAATAATCAATCTCTTTCTAAGTATCGCAGGAGTCAACTCTCTTTTCAACTTCAACTATTTATTACTATTTCATATGACTGGGAAAAAATGATAATATAGTCACAAAAAAGTTTCCTTTTTTTTTTTGGAAAAAGTATGCTAATAAAATTTACATGAATGTAAACATTTTCATAATAAAGGACAACACATGTTTTGCATATTAAAATGGAGCACTCTTTAAACACATGCAGGGTTATAATTTCAAATTATATATGTGTGTATATATATTCATATATATGTGTAAGGATTTTGAAAGTCAAATATAATCTAAACCTCAGCTGTGTTGAATTTAAAACTATGATGGTATACAAGTCAAGCTAAGGGCTACCTTAGGGCCTCTCATTCTCCAATTAAGTCTGTTTTTTATATTAAATCTGATAAATTTTGCTTTGATAATAAAACTTCTTTTAATATTTCAAGACAACTTCAAAAGCTATTGTTAAATATATATAATAAAGACTTTATATTGTATGTTAAAAATAAAAATCTTGATTAAAAACTTGAAATGTCCATTAAAAATTAAATTAATAATTATAGATATATAGTTGAATAAAAATGAAGACATTAAATACATAGCCCTTAATTTCAAATTAATTTGTTATTTGTAATATTTTAAAATTAAATGGTCTAGAGATTCCATTTGTCCAAAGTAGAAGTTATTAATGATGTTCTTACAGCAAAATGCTAATGGTCCACAATTTAGGCATAACAGTACAATTGCTCACCGTAATAGTGAGATTTATAGCACTATCTGTGTGTGTCTGTGTATGGGTTTGTTTGGAAAATGCCCCACAAACGATGTTTATCTTTCTGCCTTTGTCATTCTCCCTTGAAAATTATGAAAGTTTTTTTTTTTTTTCCCCCCGAGATGGTAAATTTAAGAGTGCCCAAATACATTAAACACTGAAACCAGACTTTTCAAAAATATTTACATAAAGCAGTCATTAACATGCAAGTCCTATGGTAGTGTGAGAACCCTCAAGGGAGATAGAAATAAAGTGGGTTCCAGTGTACTAGTGGCAAAAATGCCATAGAATAGAAAGCAGCTAGGTGTCAAGAATAGAAGACAAGCTAGGGAAGAGCTTCCTAGCTGTGGCCTTTTCTGGCTACTGCTAGTTCCAAGCCACTACAGAACAAGCAATCATGCTAGTCCAGAATTGCTGAAGGCATGAGCATAGGATAGTAACATCAGTCCATTCATGCAAGTTAGCTGAGGAATGCTATCAGCACATGTACAGAAGCCACCCTCTGAGACCTTCTCCTCCAAACACTCATGCCACACCATGTGCTAGGTAATGACAACCCATTGAAGATGTTCTTGGGAAGAACCAGAGCGAGCCCCTGGGAAGTTCCTGGAGGAACTCAGTTACGTGGTGGAGTATAAAAGAAAAGAGATAAAAGACAGATTATGACACCAGTAGGTCTTTTCCTTGAGCTTCTCCATCTCCATTTACTCCTTTAACCCACCTAGAAGGGATGTCCTGACCCTTTGACCCACATCCCAACATTTGAAATTAAAAAGCATATAGCTAAGACTGCCAGGGTAGCACGAGGTCATAAATTACATTAATAAGACATCTTAAGATCACAAAGATTATGAAAGTAAGACAACACGCTGAAAAATCTACCACGGAGAAAGCAGAGCTAATGGCACAGGAAAAGACAGAAATTTAAAACAGACAGTATCCTTAAAGAAAAGTATAAAACAGCATGAGGTAGCTTTAAATGTGGTACAAGCAGAGATATGGGTATTAAAATAAATAATTGTTGAGATAAAGAGCTTAATATACAGTTTGAATAATCAAATGGATACAGCAAAATGGCAACACCTGTGAGCTGAAAAGAAGCCAAAAAAAGATTAGGAAAAAATTAAGTTATATAAAAATAAAAGACTTGAAAGATAATCTACAAATAGAAATGCCAATATGTACAACTAGAGTTCCTAAATGAAAGGAAAAGTAATAAAGGATAAGAAATAATTGAAGTCATGACTCGAAATATCATAAAGTGAAAGAAAGATTAAGATATCAGATATAAAGGGCTCATATGCCATAAAATAGGATCCATACAAAAAAAAAGAAGAAAAGAAAAAACACAACCAAATCCTTTATGGTAAAATTTGGAAATGATTTCCAAAGAAAGAAAATTCTAGCATTCCCTTAGAGAAATATTAAATTTCCCCCAAACAAATATCCTTACTGATATCAGATTCCTTAGCAATGGTACCAAAAGAAAAAAGGCATTGGAATATTTTCAAAATGTTGGAGTAAAATCACTTAGAACCTAGAATTTTATATCCAGGAAAATAACCATGAAAAGGCAACGGTTAAATACATTCTGAGGGACATAACTTACCTGAAAGCTTTTGTGCAAATACTTTGAAACCAGTCACAAAAGGTACTCCCAAAAGAAGCAGTAGATATCGTGAAGAGTGGTGTGTAACTAATTTTAAAAAGTTTATTGTTGTTGAAGTAAGCACTGGTTTTAAATATATAAAAGGAACATGATCATAATAATTCTGAATTTAAACTTTAAAAGAAACTTTAGGAGTAAAGGGGAAAGGGCAGTTATAAAGTGTGAAAGTTCTTGCTTATTTGACAAAAGACAAATATTAACATGCTTAAGGAAATGATATGGGCAATAAAAATAAACAGATTTTTAAACATGAGATAGAACTAGCTGAAGAATAAAACAGTTTATATAACATTCGAACAGAAAATTCTGTCTATCCAATGGAAGATGACAAAAGAAAAAAGAAAATATAACACACTGAAGAAAAACAATAAGATGTCACATAGATAAAGACTTTAATATATACCTTTCAGAAAATTAATTGTTCAACAAAAAGGAAGTAAACAGTATAATAGATTTGAATAAAATGGATATACATGTGCTATGTTTGATATATGTACTAATATATAAATATATAGACATATACATATATAAATATAAATGTGTGTCTTACTATTTCATGTACAATCAACTGTAAAGCATATTCTTTTTGCTTTCTCATAATTTATGTTTTTGATAACATATACTTTAATTTTAAATACTATATTAATCCTATAGTACATCATTATTTTGCATTAGACAGTAAGTTATCTTTTGAAGTAATTAAAATGAAAAAAATAATGTTTTTTACATTTACTTTTATTTTCATCATTTCTACCACTCTTTCTTTCTTTGCACAAATCAAGATTTTAATCTGAAATCATATAGGTTTTGCCTTAGCAACATCCTCTAGTATATCTTGCAGTTTATGTCTGCTGCAAACATACTCATTCAGCTTTTGTTTGCTTAAAAAAAGTCTTTAAGTTGACTTCATTTTAGGGTGATTTTTTTTTCTGGCTATGGAATCTTCGGTTGAGAATTTTCCTCTTTCAGTACTTTAAAGATGTCATTCTATTGTGTTCTGGCTTGCATCATTTTGATAAGAAGTTTCCTCTAATTCTTTTCATTGCTTCTCTCAATGTTATGTTTTTCTTCCTCCTAACCCTCTCTAGTTGCCTTTCAGCAGGTTGACTATGATTATTTTTTAATTCTTTCTATTGAGGATTCTCTGAGGTTCTTGAATGCATAGGCTGTTTTCTTTCACTAATTTTGGAACATTCTCAGCTATGACTACCTCAAATATTTCTCCTACCTTTCGTTTCTCTCTCTTCTTCTGTAACTCCAACTATGTGTACTTTAGATTGTTTTATAATGTCTAGTAGCTCTTGAACTCACTGTTTTTTTTTTTTTTTTTTTCATTCTTTATTCTCTTCATTTTTCATTTTGGAAAATTTTTTGACCTATCTTCAAACATGGGATATCAGCTGATGAGCACTTTGATGGATTTTTTCATTTCTGATATGGTGATCTTTATATCTATCATTTATTTTATTTTTAATAGTTTCATGCCACTGCCAAAATACCTCTTCTCTTCACTCATGTCCACTACCTTTTCTAATAGATTTTGAAAATATGTTATGCACAGTTATTTTAAAATTCTTGTATGATACATAAGCTTTATAAGATGGGTTGCTTTATCTCTTGACAATGAGTAAAGCCTTTTTAAGACATTTTTAATGCCTTCTATTTCTTAATTGAATGCTGAATATCATGTATAGAAAAATGATGAAGACTGCAGTAAATGCTATTTTTGCCAGAAATAGAAGCACCTCTTCTCTTGTCAGACCTTTAATATGGTACATTGAGTCCACCTAGTTAGGAGTTGATTTGGGTCTGGATTATCTCTCTCAATCTCTGTCTCTCTCTCTTTAATATGCACACACATACAAACATTAACTACAAATTGTTAGATCAATTAAAGAGTAAAAATTAAAACATAAATTTACTAGAAGAAAATATGAGTGCATACGCATTGAATATTGAGACAAAGTCAGAAAACACAGGGAATATATTGATTTTGACTATCAATTAAAATATCTTTAATATTAGGAGAGGTTTATAAAATAAAATACAAAATAAGAGTGGCAGACTTTAAAAAGAATATATGCAGCCTAACAAAGAGCAAGTATGCTTAATAGAACCAAAAATATATTTATAAATTGTTAAAGGAAGCACTCTAAAAGGGAATATCTAAATACCTGTGTGAAATGCCATGTAGTATACATTGACTGACTTCAATTTTGCAAGATGGTGAGGGAGATTATAATTTTTATAGATATATTAACAGATTTATAGAAATACAGTGTCTTGCCCCAAATTATACATACATTGAGGCAGCAAAAATGGGATTCAGCCCGGGATATTTCATTTCTAAAGAATTTGCTCTTTCTTCCACTCCAATACTCTTCAAAGTGTGGTATCCTGACCAGCAGCTTCAGCATCACCTGATGATTTTTAGAAATGCAAATTCTTAGACACCATTCCAGACCCGCTATCTCAGAAACCCTGGAAGGAAGCTAAGCAATCTGTTTCAGCAAGCACCCTGTATGACTCCCCATGTATGCTAAATTTGAGAACCATTGCCCTGGACTATGATGGGATTTGTCTAGTTATTCCTGTATGTACATGGGATTAGGTATAAAATATCACCTGAATACTACAGTGATTTTTAGATAGAAACAACTGTGTTATAGGTAAAGCCAGAGGCAGTGCCAAGAGGAAAGTCACTTTTAGCAGCCAAATTTAATATAGATACAATATTGATCTCCAAGAAAGAGATTGAAGTAGTAATATATTCTACCAGGCCTACTAAAATAGCATTAGACAGTAAAGGAATTTCAAACACACCTGTTTCATGATTCTACTTAGACAGAAATGGATGAATAAATTCCCTGCCCCATTAAAATTTCCCTTTTCTACAAGGTATTCACAATATTTTTAAAAGTTAAAATTTCCTCACATTAACTGCTGAAGGGTTTTGCTAACACCAAAACCCAGTGATTGATAGTATACACAAGTAGCTTGAGATCAGCCTATGAACTCTCACTATGCCAGTTAAATATTCTATGACTTTAAGCAAGGTGCATAATTGCCTTGTACCCCATATTTTTCTAATCTGAAAAATAGGATAACAATACATAGCCTCTTTGTTTACAGAAGGTAATGAAGACAGAAAACCAAAGATATTCTGCTGAAATGTAAACTAATTACCCTTGGTAGACAGACACCTTTGGAACTAGCATAAGAATGTCTCCAGCCTCTGAGTAGTAATGTACTATGTATCAAATGTATCAAGCAATATGATACAAGTACATATTCTAGAAAAATGTGTATCTGATTGAGTACTTGCACATTTAATCATAAAATTCCATTGATTTCCATTAAAATTTCAAAGTTGTGTTCATATAAAAGAATTGCCTCAGAGATATAATAAACATTACCCTTAAAAATCATCCAACTACTTCAAAGAGCATACAGATTTTGTCAAAGTGTAGTTTATGTGCATTTATTCTTCCACAGAGTGCTACAAAGAAGTTTAAGTGAACAATTGATCCACATAATCTTGGCACAATTATTTAAAAAAGTAAATTTTAAATCAGCTTTTTTCTTTCCTGCATCCTTTTTAGCTTGTAACACAGAGTGGCCCTCATAGAGCATTAAAAAAAAAAAGATTGACTAAGTTTTCTGTCAATTATATGGAAATAGTCAACTGATTCCTCAGAACTCACCAGCTAGAAGAGCCACATGAAGATTTTATTTTAGACAGACCTGATGCAATTTTAAGTAAGCTGATTTGACTTAACCTTAAGTATTACAGCATCTTTTAAAAGCCAGTCCCCTTCCTGCTGTTTTACACTTTAATTACCTCTTTAATCGACTCATTAGTTGATTAACCTATCGCTACTGGCAATAAGTACCTGTTCTAAGTAGGGGGGAGCTAATTGAAGCAGTGGTCTTTCAATGCTGCCTGGCTGCAGCCCAGTGGCTGGTTGCGTGGCTTTAGGGGTGGCTGGGGCCTTCAAAGCCCATACATTAAATATCTGAGAAGCAAAATTATACCACTGCCATTATTTATTAACTACTTTCCAAATAAATTGCACTAAATCATTACTTACAATGCTGGGTTGGTCTTTTCCTTTCCCGACTTAAAAACCACTCTTACCCCATGAGCTTTGAATTCAGAAACACAGTGCCTTACCAGCTAGTGGCAGTTACCAACCACTGTGTATGTTGCCAGTTATGAGCATCACGCATGATCTTATGTGCATAAGAAATACAGGCACTTAAGAGGAAGAAAGTAATGAATATGCTGGATCGTAGGAGAAAAAAATTAAAATCTTTTATTCTAAGTATTTTTTGTGTAGTGTTAGAGTACTGACCTGATGTAGAAATTCTGAAGCTCATGTTAAACATCACACTTTGAAGGATTCACTGGGTCCTTCCTGCGTTTTAATTCAACTCTATTTCGGCCATATATTTTACAGGTCCAACGAAGAGACAATAGTGGCATTGCATAATTAGGAAGCAATTTATCAAGTGATGATGTTCTCATAACTCTTTAGGTAAAAGATTTAGGTTTTACACAATAGTTAACAGCATTTAATGGAGGTTTAAAGGTCACGAAGACTGAGACAAACTGACAATGCAAGCACTACCATGTTCTCTTGGTTAAAGTGGGAGAATCCTTCCTCCTGACTCCCCAAATCTTTCTTTAGGAAACCAAAAGAGCCTTTCTCAGGTAGCCTCCCCAGGGTCCTATAGAATGAGGACCACCATATTTTCTTCCTTGCAGTTGTAGTTTTGATTGAAATTTAATGAGGCAAAAACAAAGTACGAATAAACAAAAATTGAGGTAATCAATGAACAATAATCTTTATACCTTCTATTTAATTTAAGGACTTCACGGTGCTATAATGAAGCCATGGAGGTAAACAATGAGTGTTCAAATAGCATAACCTGAGGCAGTGATGGGCAATGTTCCCAGTCTTGTAATAGAACAGAGATTTGGAAGGAGAATGATACAATTCTTGATGTCAATCAGCTGGAATCATGAAAACTATACTGAATACCTTGCCCGTTAACATGATAACAGCAAAATACCATATAAAGTCAGGTACTACATCATGATGTTTTGGTCATTGATAGACCACATATATGACAGTGATCTCACAAGATTATAATTTTTATTGTACTTTTTCTATGTTTAGATACACAAATACCTGCCATTGTGTTGCAATTGCCTGCAGTATTCAGTGCAGTAACATTCTGTACAAGTTTGTAGCCTAGGAGTGATAGGTTATACCACACAGCTAAGGTTTATAGCAAGCTATTCCATCAAGTAGGCGCCATGATGTTCGAACGACAGCAAAATTGCCTAACAATGCACTTCTCAGATTTATCCCCATCATTAAGTGATGCATGACTGTATTGAGAGTCTATTAACTATTGGAGACTCTACTAGGCACTTTGAATATATTTTCTTATTTCAGCCTCAAAGCAATGCTAGGATTTTCATTTACAACATCTGAATCTCAGAACAGTTAAATGTCTTTGTATCACACTGCTAGGAAGATACAGGTAGAGACTGAAAATCCGTTCTTTTGAATCCAGTACCCATGCCATTTTTACTATTTAAGTTTTCTTTTTTCAAAATAGATAGAAGTATGCATTTAGCATTTTAACTATATATCAGCATGTTCTATGAAAGCAACAATTCTGGTAGAGAGCAAAGTTCTAGTTCCATATTTGATATCAGCAGGTGTGATTATAAGGAAAATATACTGTCCTATCTGGTCTTTCACTTCCATGACTATAATGTAAATAAAGTAGAATAGAATCTATATAATGTAATTTGTTGACTCTGCTTCAACTCACATTTCTGTATAAGAGAAATATAGAAACAAACTAGAAAAATTTATCACTACTAAGTGAAAAATGTAATTTTAAGTTCACTTAATAATATAATAATCTATTCCTATATAAACATTATTCCATAAATCAACAATATTTGAGTTCCTTGTATGTGTCAAACACTGTTTTAATATCTAGAAATAGGGTGGTGAACAAGAAGCAGGATCCTTGTTTTCTTTATGTTTATTATAGTAGTTGGATTTGGGAAGAGGGGTTGGAAAGGGAGAAAAGGCATACACTAAGCAGATAAAGAAATAAATAATTACAGATGGTGATAAGTGACAGGCAGTGATGGAAGTCTTCTCTGAGGAAGAGGCATTTTAAGTGAGATATAAATGTTGATGGAGATGGTCGTGGGAAGTAATGGATTAATTCGAATATAGGGCCATGTGAAGAGCATTACAAGCACAGAGAAGAGGAAATACAAAGGACCTGAAACCAGAAAGAGCTGGCATGTTTGAGGAACTTTGAGCAAATCAGCATGGAAGGAAAGTAGAGAACAATATTAGCTAAGTCAGTGTACAGAGGTAGGGAATTCCTCTTTGCCATCTTTTCTTGGTTTAATGCCTTTTGGTGGTACCATTATATTAAGAATTCTAATACATAATTTATTGGTTCATATATGTGGGTATCACTTTTAAAGCTGACTTACTGATGCTAAATAGAAAGAAATATAAGATATAAAATTTAAATTTGTTACCAGTATATCTATCTTAGACTATGTGAAAAGTTAAAGAATCTTCAGAGAAAGAAAACCCAAAGAAAAATATTACTATTCTAACAGTGACCTAGAAAGCATAGGGTTATTAGGTGTATTTTGTATTATTAAAGTTAGGATATTTGCTAGATCAAAAAGAATGTGTTGGTGAAAGGACTTTAAAAATCCACAGAAAATAACCTTAAAATGGTTTTCCAGAATGTTAAGTTTGACAAGCAGCAGTACAAGAAAACATCTTTAAAAGCAATTCTAAAGGAAATTAGAGCTGGCTTAGTAAACATTTTTATTAGCTCAGTAGATTTCCCTAAGGACTCAAAGTGGCCAACCTATACCTCTACTCTTTCTCTCATCTTTCTTCTCATTCACTTAGGATGAAGTTAACTTTTAGCAGACATAAGAAAATGTACAAATTAATTAATTCAAGGTCATTCTAAATCAGATATTGTGACTTGTCTCTAGATGTCCTTAGGTTTATTTCAATTAAGTAATACTTTCTCTTTTCAGTATAAAATTACTCAAGATTACAACTTGAATAAAATTACTAATCACACCAAGTTTTTTTCAATCAAGACTATTAATATTATTCTCCTGAATCAGATAGTAAATTACAAAATTAAATTAGTCACCCCCAGATAGGTGTAGAAATTACCACCATATATATGTGTATCTCTGTATATAACATGTATATAATATGTATGTATATAATACTACATATGTATAATACTATATATGTATGTAAACTAACACTACACACACACACACACACACACACACACACAGCTTAGCAGCTAATTAATGTAAAGAAATAATTTGGGCACCTGTATTTGCATAGCATCAATACACCAAAGAAGAGGCAGACAAGTATTTTTAAATAAGTAGTGTAAACTAAATTAGATATTCTTAATTTGATCAAATTCCTCTTTCTTAACACATAAGATTAACAATGGAGATTGAGAATTTGCAAATAATACTGGTTGTTTCATCTATTATGTCATAATTCAGATATATCTTCCCAGCAGTAAGGATTAGCTTCCCAATTATAGGATTGTTTTCTAAGTTAAAAGACACAGGTGCCTATTAGTTTTGTTACCTGGATTATGTAACAGGAAGGCAGACACTACACCTTCTAATATAGTTAGTAATCTGCTGTTTTAATATTTAAACCAATGAGGATTCTATAATCTACTTTATCTCCTTTGGGTAGCTTCTGTTTCAAGTATTCTCCAAGTCTATCTACATCGATTTAGAGCAATATAAACTTTATTCTTTAATTCTGTGTGGAAATGAGAGACATTTGATTGAAATTGTTTGAGATTGTTCTTTAGATATTATATTTCTATACTTCTCAAGTCCCAAATTAGCACTATCTCTTCACTTTTCTGTTTAGCTCAGTATCCCTTCACTTTTTCCACAAAGCATAACATTTTGATTTTTAGTTAGTTTCACGTCCACACACACAGTTCTGCAGCAGTATTGTGTGAGCACCACGTGCACATTGCAGAAGCAAGGGGAGAAGTGAAGTCCGCTAACCACACTGACTTTTCTGCATGCAGAGCCACATGTTGCCATGAGATAGTCAGGACCCCGCTTAAGATCAGTGATGCCCGTGGCTTAGTTTGTCCCCAAAGTAAGTTTCTACTCCGTTTCTGCTCAAAGACAAACTATGTTGCTTGGGAAGAAGGAAGAAGACAGAACAAATGGCTTAAATAATTATGGGCATTTTCCTCTTTTTTGAAAAATGAAGAAAAAGATTTTTGTCCATTGGATTTGTCATCTTTTAACATGAGATGAAATATTTTTAGTGTGCATTGGTACTTAGTACACTTTTTTTTATTTCACGTTTGTTTTTCTTAGGATCTGCCAACAGATTTGCCACAATTTGGTGGCTAAATCAATGTCACACTTTTTAAAAGATTATATATAATATAGAGAAAATACTAAAGCAGACACTTTTCTGTAAATCCACGACTTAACAGAAGTCAATATTTACCTTCTCTCTTTCAAGAAAATAAAGTGTTAACAATCCAGCTAAAGTCCCATACACATCCTCAGTTCCTTCTTCATCTGAACTCCTCAGAGGTAATTATTGCCAACATTGGTGTGCCCAATCGCATACATATGTCGTGCTTTTAATATGAGAGTTTTGTATATATGTAAGCAATATGCAGCATTGACATTTTAAATTAAATGTATATAATTCTTTTTGCAATTTGTTTATGTCACTCAAGTTTCCGAGACTCACTCATGTTGATTCATGTTGATTTAGTTAATTTAACAGCCATATAATATTTCATTGTGTGAAAAGGCACAGTCTTAAATGACGTCTCTTTTACTGAATATTGTAATTCAAGAAATACAGTTTTTAATGAGAATATGAATAAGAATAAAGGGGCAAAGGAAATTGTGAAATGGTTTGACTAACAAAATTTATAAAATATGCATATTTATAATTGTATTAATTAAATTGCTACAGTTGTCCCAACAATTATCAGTTGAATATATTTGTCTCAAATATTATAATTTAATATTTAGTGCTTTAATTGTCACCCTTTGAACAAATATATTTTAAAACTTCCTAACTTAAGGCATTGTGAGATAATATAGACTCCCATTTTTTAAAGGTGTGATTTGATTTTGATTATTATTTGTAATCACCATTTTAATGTGCACTTTCTTATAAGAGATTCCTTAGAATCATTCATGGTTTGTGGTTCTGGAAGCTCTCCAGTTGTGTTACATATGATAGGCATTTTGCCCTGTTTATGCAAAAGTTGAATCAGAGGCCATTAGCAACTTATCTTAAATGGAATAACCACAAACCATAACTAAAATTAATATAAACATATAAACATACTTCACTTAAAAGGATCTTGTCTGCACAGTCTCCTAGCGGACTTAACATTTTAATTCAATTCCACATGTGCCAGGAGAATAAAAAAAAAAAAAATCAGTGGGAAAGTGTTTTTGAGGCAGGGACACTGGAATTTAAACCCTTGATCTACATCCTATTATTAAAATTTTACTTTGAACAATTTATTTTTTAAAAATCCTCATTAATCAAATGCTCCCTATTTCCAAGTCAGAGTCTTAGACGTTTTATATGCATAATTTTGATCCTCATAACTACCTTATGAGACAGAAATTATTATCACTATTTTTTAATCCCTAATGAGAATACTGGATTCATAAGGTTTAAGTACTTTGCCCCAAATTCTGCAACCAGTAAATGATGGAAAAGTATTCAAACCAGTATTTCTGATGACGCAATTTCCGTTACTTAAATTTTCACGCTTGTAATAGGTTAAAGAGTGTCCCCCAAAACCCATGTCTTCCAGGAACCTCAGAATGTGACTGTATTCGAACATAGGATCTTCACAGTTGTAAATAGTTGAGCAGCAACCAATAAAATCATCCTGCATTTTGCATGGACCCTAAATCCAATGACTTGCTTCCACATGAGAAGGGAGGACACAGAGAGACAAGGTAGGGGGCCATGTGAACATGGAGGCAGATTAGAGTTACGTTGCCATAAACCACGGAATGCCAGAACCACAAGAAGCCAGAAGGATTATCCTGTACCGCCTTAAGAGAGAGCATGGCCTTGCCAACAACTTGGCTTCAGAGCTCTGGCCTCCAGAACTGTGAGAGAATCAATTTCTGTTTTTAAGTCACCACGTTTATGGTGATTTATTAGGGTGGCCCTAGTAAACTAATATGACACCATATTATCTTTATCTGTAAAGCAGGACCTAAAACATTGACACAAAGCATTGAATACAAAGCATTTTCCACAGGACCAAGTCCACAGTGGCATTCAGTAAACTACTAAAAACAATGAGGGAATTTGGCCTTATCTTAGATAATTATAGAAAAGTAAAGAAAGGCACCCAGTTAACATTTTGCAAAGTGATGAAAGTTGTCTTGTTGATTACAAGAACACAGTGAATATTCATGATGATATGTGATAGGAGAAGAAACAGATATTTCTATAACAACTTGGAAGAAAAAAATAGTTTAAAGAATATTCATTAAAATTATATATGAACATGGCAACCAGCATAGAAAATAGAATGGGTTTCAGAGAGAATTGGAAAGCCTAGAACTCAAATTTATTCGGTTAAATAATACAAAAAGAAACAGTAAAATACATATGGTTATGTAGGGATTAAAAGGCATCATTAGACAAACTGAATAAAATGTTTAACTGCTTTATTAAACTAATATCCACATACCATACAACTAACCCATTTATAGTGTATAATTCAAAGGTTTACCATATATTCAGAGTGGTCCAACCATCACCACTAACAATTTGAGAATATTTTCATCACTCCCAAATGAAGCCTCATAACCTATTAACAGTGATTCCCATTCCCATTCTGGCCAACTGTATTTTCTGTCTCTATGGATTTTCCTATTCTGGAAATTTTGTATATGTTGGATCATATAAATATGTTCTTTTGAGACTGGCTTCTTTCACTTAGCATAGTGTTTCCAAGGTTCATTTATCCTGTTGCCTATGTCAATACTTAATCTCTTGGTTTTGCCAAATAACTTTTCATGGTGTAGTTATAGATATGACATTTTGTTTATCTATTTATCAGTAGATGGGCAGTTGGGTTGTTTCTACTACTGGATATTACAAATAATGCTGTCATGACCATCTGAATACAAGTTTTCATATGAACACATGTTGTCATTTCTCCTGAGTACATACTGTGAGTGGAATTGCTGGGTTATATGCTAATTCCGTATTTAACAGATTGAAGAACTGCCAGACTGTTTTCCAAAATGCTGGTCCCATTTTACCTTCCCATCAACAATGTATGAGAAATTCATTTTCTCCACATCCTTTTCAATACTTCTGTCTTTTTGATTATAGCCATGCTAAAGGCCTAATGCATATGAAGTGGTATGTCATTATGGGTTTTTTTTTTTTTTTTTTTTTTTTGAGACAGACTCTCACTTTGTTGCCCAGGCTAGAGTGAGTGCCGTGGCGTCAGCCTAGCTCACAGCAACCTCAAACTCCTGAGCTCGAGCGATCCTCCTGTCTCAGCCTCCCGAGTAGCTGGGACTACAGGCATGTGCCACTATGCCCGGCTAATTTATATATATATATATATTTTTTTTAGTTGTCCATATAATTTCTTTCTATTTTTAGTAGAGACGGGGTCTCGCTCTTGCTCAGGCTGGTCTCGAACTCCTGACCTTGAGCGATCCACCCGCCTCGGCCTCCCAGAGTGCTAGGATTACAGGCATGAGCCACCGCGCCCAGTCGTCATTATGGTTTTGATTTTGCATTTCCCTAACTTCAGTTGACGCTGAGCATCCTTTCATGTGCTTATTGGCCATTTGTATATCTTCTCTGGAGAAATAGCTATTCAAATATTCTTCCCATCTTTCAATTCTCTCATTGTCTCTCTCTTTTTGCTATTTTTGTACTTGTGTTTTTGGTATTATATCTAATAATTAATAATTAATCAATTGTGAATTCTAGAGTGTACTTCTGGACTTTTAATTCTATTCCACATTTCTATATTTCTATCCTAATGATAGTACCACATTGTCTTGAATTTTTAAAAATTAATTTATTTTGTTTCAAAAAATTTGAAACAAGTGTTTTCTTGTTTCATGGATGAATTGTACGATGCTGAACTCAGGGCTTTTAGTGTATCAATTACCAGAATAGTGTACGTTGTACCCAAAAGGTAGATTTTTATTCCTCACCTTTCTCCTTCAATGTCCGTTATACCACTTTATCACTATACTTATCTTTGTCTTAGCTCCCACTTATAAGTGAGAACATGTGGTATTTGTTTTTCCATTCCTGAGATACTTCACTTAGTATAATGGTCTCAAGTTCCACTCAAGTCACTGCAAAAGAAATCATTTCATTCTTTTTTATGGCTGAGCAGCACACCATGGTGTGCGTGTGTGTGTGCGTGTGTGTATCACATTTTCTTTATTTACTGATCAGTTGTTGGGCACTTAGGTTGGTTACATATCTTTGCAATTGTGAATTATGCTAAAATAAATATTCAGGTGTAGGTATCTTTTTAATAAAATGACTTCACTTTCTTTGGGTAGATACCCAGTAGTGGGATTGCTGGATCAAATGGTAGGTCTACTTTTAGTTCCCTGATGAATCTACATACTGCTTCCCATAGAGGTTGTGTAAGTTTACATTGCCACCAACAGTGTATAAGCCTTCCCTCCTCACCATATCTGTGCCATCATCTACTATTTTTTGTCCTTTTAATAGTAGCCATTCTGACAGGGGTAAGGTCATATCTCATCATGGTTTTAATTTGCATTTCCCTGATGATTAGTGATATTGAGCATTTTTTCATATGTTTGCTGGCCATTTGTCTATTTTCTTTTTGAGAAAAAACTGTTCATGTCTTTTGCCCACTTTTTGAGGGAGTAATTTGTTTTTTTTCTTGCTGGTTTGTTTGAGTTCTTAGTAGATTTTAGATATTAGCCCTATAGTTTCTTAATATTTTCTCCCATTCTGTAGATTATCTATTTACTCTGTTTGCTATTTCCTTTGCTGTGCAGAGTTTTTAATTTAACTAAGTTCCATTTATTTATTTTTGTTATTCTGAATTTGCTTTTGGGGTCGTAGTCATAAATTCTTTGCCTAGGCCAATGTCTAGGAGAGTTTTTCCTATGTTTTCTTCTAGAATTTTTAAGGTTTCAGGTCTTACATTTAAGTTTTTAATCCATCTTAATTTTTTATATGGTAAGAGATAGGAACCCTGTTTCATTCTTCTACATGTGCCTGTCCAGTTTTGCTTCTGTATTTTAAGGCTCTATTGTTAGGTACATACATGTTTATAATTTATATGTCTTCCTAATGGATTTATATTTTTATCATTATCAATACTCTCTTTATTTCAGTGTCTTTTTTTCGTTTTAGTCTTTTTCTGATGTTAGTATAGCCACTTTAGCTTTCTATGGTTTCACTTTTCATGATATATCTTTTTCTTTCCTTGTGCTTTCCTCTTTTTCATAACTGTAAATATAAATGTGTTTCCTAGACACAGGTGTGGTTGAGCCTTTTTTTTTTTAAGTATGCTGGCCCTCCCTCTCTCTGCAGAAGTACCCCCTGGTAGAAGTAGGTCCATACATGTTGTGAACAATCATTATAATATGTATATCTAAAACAAAGATAGGCGATTGCTTTGGATAGTTTAAAAAATATGCCTCATTGGTATTAATGCACCATATATTAATATTTTATATGTTTTTTCCTTGAATTATTGTTTTTGCTATTAAACCTTGTTAATATATGTATATCTAGCTCATTTATTTTAACTGCTATGTAATTTTCCATTATATGAATAAACCATTTATCTGTTAAAAAATAAAAAAAAAACCAAAATCCAGTTTGACAATTTGTTTTTTATTCAATTATTTAACCTATTCATATATAATGCCATTATTGATATAGCTGAATTTATTTCTGGCATTTTATTTTTTGTTTCCTATATGTCTCATGTATTTTTTATTTCTGTTTCTTCTTTATTGCTCTCATTCACATTAAGTGAATATTTTCTAGTGTAAAATTTTAATTCTTTTAATAACATTTTAATAACGTTTTTTACTACTTTGAGGGTTTTTTTTAGTGGTTGCTAAGCCACATATGATAAGTTTATATATAAGAACATACTTCAGATTTATACTAACATAATCCCAGTGAGATAATGAAATATGACATAGCTCTTTCCCTCTTCCTCCTTCTGGCATTATTATTGTTAAACATATCACATCTATATAAGTTGTAAACCCAAAATATGGTGTTATAATGATCATTTTATGTAATTTTATGTCCTTAAAAAAGCTGAGAGAAGCAAAGGGGGAGTAAGTATATATTTATATAATTTCTTATATTAAACTTCATATTTACCATTTCTGGTTTTCTCCATGAATTCAATATTATGTCATTTTCTTATTTCAATATAACTTTGTTTCCATTCACTTCATTTATGTGTTATTGTCAAATATATTACATGTATATGAATGTTAAACACCCAACAATATGATAATATATTGTTTTAAACATTTCAAAAAATAAGGTAGAAGAAGAAAATAGAATATACATTTATGTTATCTTTTATAATCAGATAATTACTCTATCAGAGTGCTTGAATTTTTTATGGATTTAAGTTACCATCGGGGATCACTTGTTTTCAACCTGTAGTTTCAGCCTGAATTTTAGTCTCTAAGGCAGGTCTGCTAGCAACAAATTTCTGAGTTTTTCTTTATCTGGATCTCTCTTCATTTCACATTTTTGAAAGAAAGCTTTACTTTGTTTCAAAATGTATATTTTTGTTTGACAGGCTGTTTTTTGTTTTTGTTTTTATTTTTGTTTTTTTGGCTTGGTTCAGTACTTTGAATATGTGATTCCACTGCTCTCTTGCCTCTGTTGTTTTTAATGAGAATTCAGCTCTTACTCTTACTAGATTTTCCTTTTACATGATGAATTATTTTGCTCACTTTTTTCAACTCTTTGCCTTTAATATTCAACATTTTTGCTATAATGTATTTGAATGTGGATTGTTTTATTGTTATTATACTTGGAGTTTATTGAGATCCACGGATTAAAGTTTTGGAAAATTTGCAAAGTTTAAAGCCAGTATTTCTTCAATATTTTCCTTGTGTCTCTTTACTATCTCTTCTCAGTACTCTCATTGCATGTATACTGGTGTGTTTAATGATGTTCTACAATCCTCTGAGGCTCTGTTCCTTTTTATTTCTTCCTTAGTTAATCCATTTTTTAGAATGCATCATTTCCATTGATTTATCTTCAAGCACATTCATATTTTATTCTTCCAGTGTAAATCTACTAGTTTGTCTGCCTAGTGAACATTTCATTTCAGTTAATAAAATTTTCACCTTCGGAATTTCCATTATTTTTTTTTCTTTTTTTAAAATAATTTCTATTTCCTTACTGCTATTTCTATTTCATGAGATTTTGTTACCATATCTGTTCTTTCTTCTTTAAGCATGTTATGCTTTAGTTCTTTGAATGTATTTATAATTGCTCTTTTGAAGTTTTTATCTGCTATCTGACATATAGAGACTATTAAAGGCAGTTTCTCTTCCCTGTCTTATTTCTTTGTGCAGATCATACTTTCCAATTTCTTTGCATGTTTTATAATATTTTGTTGAAAACCAAACATTTTAGGTAACATAAATAGCAACTTTAGATACAATCCTTTTGCTGTTGCTTGCCTTCTTGCTTGTTTAGTAACTTACTGGACTATATTTCAGTATTTCCCATGCAGTGTATATCCTTTGTTGTTCTTTCCCAGAGGGCCCAGCCTTGGGCATATGCATATTAACCCTAGGATAAGGATAGTTTTAATAGGGCTCTATTGGATTACTTCTTTGTCCAAGCCCTCTTTTAAGATGTCTGCCTCTGTTAGTATCACATTTAGCTATTACTTTGCACTAGTTGTAAGATGATTACAGTTTTTTACAACACCCTGGAGCACAAATTGTTCTATTGTCTGATCTGGGCCCCTTTGCAGGGGTAGTTTTGAGGCTAGTTTTTGCAGTTTATTCTAGTTCCAGGGGAACTCTTCTTAGCTGTATCTTTCCCTGGCTCTCTATTAAACTACTGCTTAGTCTACAAATGAGCTTGTTGCTTTCAATCAACTATCAGCTCCTCTTAATTGTTTACTACCAAAATCTCCATTGTTTACAACAGTGCCCTTAGTCTTGAATTTCCCAATATGCTGTTCCAAATAAAGTCAGTTATTTTAAGATAGCTATGGAGTTCTTGTTCTCACTCTCTCCACCGCCCTCCTCACCATCCCTCCTCATTCTGCTGCCCTGGATCTGGGAGTGAACACAGTCACCCGATTTTCTCAGAGTGACTCCCCTGCCTTACTGGCATGGCACTGTGCAGGTGTAATAGCCTGTGATCTTCTTTACTTGCCTCTCCTGAAGTGAAATGCCGTGAGCTAGGATGAGGAAAATTGGGGTCTGGTATTCTTGGTCTGCTGCCCCTGGTGCAGAGCTTTCAACCTATAAGGGGGTTGTATAGGATGGTAGCCCCAACCCTCTAAGCTGCCTTTGTCTGGAATAGAGCTTCTGCACCATGGATCTGACGTGGGAGATGAGAAATGCTGGGAGCCTGTCCTTGCAGGAAATACCATAGTCCTAGACTGGGAGTTAGAAGGACAGGAGGCCCTGTATTATTGGCTGCATCAACAGGAGTAGAGCTTTCATTTCACTAAATAAGGAAAAAGGAGAGAAATAGAGAGGCTCAATGGCTTAAATGTCACAGACTGTTGTTCTTAAGAGATTTAGGAGCTTATCTTGAATAAACATTTCTCCATTTCCTGTATGCCATTAAGACACTTTTCAGAGACTTTAAATGCTTTTTTTAAAAAATTTTCATATAATTTTCACCAGTTATGGTTGTTTTTCAGGTGAGAAGTCTGTGTAACTCTTCATGTTTCCATCATAGAAGTGCCTCCAAACATACTGAAAGCAGTGAAAAGATAATTTCTTTGTTTAGGAAATATATTTGGAAATGTTTAAAAATAATCATTAATAGAAAATATCTTAAAGTAGAAATATGAAAGAAGATAGGTCAAAGTCTGTAAACCATTTCTTACTAATTCTGAGTTTCTAAAATGTTCAATTATATCAAAATAAAAATATAGTATACAATAATCAATAGCATAACTACTATTGATAGTATTTTTTATGACACTTGGAAAGTTTTAATAGTTAAACACAATATTATAATTGGATATTTACTGAAATAAAAGGAAAGAGAAAAGTACAAATATTCTAAACTTATTCTGATTCAACCACAGATATAAAAACTCATTTATATGCAGCTCTCTTATTAAATGAACTCTTTAATCTTTACATAAAGTAATCAGAATCTATTTTACTTGTAATATTGGTATACCTTGTAAATGAATGTAGTTTTTAAAAATAAACCCATACCTACACGTTTGGGCAGTCTGATAAATATTTTGTTGGTAAACTTATTTAGAGATATCACTAAACATTAATTTTATTTGTAATTTTTAATTACATATTTTTCTTGAGAATAATTATTTATGGGTTATATGATACCATTTATAGTCATATACTTGAAGAAACACTGTCATAAACTTCCAAATTCATCTTCTTGGACTAAATGCCCAAGTAAATGCAGGAAAGTTGTTAAACAATATATTGGCAAAAATTTTATTCCCATATGACCTATAAAAAGATGGTTTCAGAAACCAGATCTTTAAAAGTAAAGAAAAAATAAAGCAAATGCAAATAAAAAAGCATAGGTATCTAATTAAAGAAAATTGTAATTATTGATGAAAACGTTCTGAAAATGAATGTAGTTTTTCCTATTGGTGTGTTTTTCTCCCAAAGTTGCTCAAGTGCTTATATATCTAATGTTTGCAAAACAATAATTAAAAGTTTCTTTGACATAAAATATCATGGTCATTAAAAAATGTGTATATGGTAAATGCAATTAGTGCTTGGTTTTGGTTACACAGTTTAACCTGATGCTACCTGCTCCAATGCATACTTGGCAGCATTTCAAAAAAAAAAAAAAAAACCCAAACAGATGTTTTCTGTTCCCCATACAGAAAAGGAGTGCCTTGTGCTTGCGTATGTGTGGGGGTGGGGAGCTCTACAGACATCCATTAGGACTTCCAGATGGCTCTCACAATGCTACCTGCACCTTTCTGTTCAGTAGTGTTAAGTATAATTTTGTTAACATTATCCTTGTTATAGATTTTGATGTTCTTTAGATGGGAAATAACTGTAAGAAATATTCTTGTTTCATCATGTGAATATTGAGTGACATGTTAGATGTATATAAGAGTACATAACATATTGGAATCTATTTGAAATTTATATTATATTTATGTATAATATTGCTTTTTCTCTATGTGAAATTAGAAAAAAAAATGTGGCAATTAATATGTTATTTGTACGTACACAGAAAAATGCCATATTTTCACAGGTTCATTTATATAGGGACATTTTCCAAAGTGTGGCCTTTCTTTTGAAGCATGCAAGAATTTGGGCAGCATATTAGCACAAGTAAAACATTGTTTGCAATTATTCAATTGCTATTATTTTAAGGGGGCAAATGATAAATTGTCCGTACACATCAGACTATCCGGACCCCTAAAAACACACAGAGAAAACAAAAATATAAAAAAAAAATTGGAATAATATGGATTTATTTAAATTCTTTGCCTATGCACTTAAAACATAATGAAAAATTGAGTTTATATCTCAGATAATAATAGAAAAAAATTTCATTGAATTACACAGAAAATTTTGTAAACATATTGAAAAAAATTTGACCTATGCAGATACTCCTTGATGACTGTATTTCTCACATTAACCCTAAAGCTTTGAATGGTTTTACTTATTGAAATTCTGCATGTGTAAAAGGCTTATGCTTCATGAGACACCAAGAGGTAGCACAGAACTCACAAATTTCCATCACCCAAAAGTTGATTCACTGCATCTAAAAATATGTCAAAATTGTACAGATAAAACATACCTCCTTCATAACACCCAAGTCAGATAGGACCTGCCTGCCCAAGAGAGCTAAATGCAATTGTTTCAAACTCCTAATTTCCCAATCTGGTGGTTTAGTGAAGCTTGAAGCCCTCTGACAGTTATATTTCTATAGATTTGAGATGTGTGTGCATACTTTTCTGGTACCTCTGTCTCTGGCCTCTAGAGCCAAAAATAATTGTCTTCTCCAGATACCACTAACACTCTGCTGCATTCAGCACCTTTATTAACATGTGCCTGCCAAAGTTTTCAACAGAAAGTACCATAGAAATGTCAGAATTTACAGAAGCTCTGTGTGTAAGCGTGTACAATAGAAGTATGGGGTAATAGGTCAGAGAAACTGTATTTCTCACCACATAGAAAACAAATTTAAAATACATACTTTCATTTCTATAAGTTTAAAAGTTAGTGTTTAAAATGAGATATATAGAGAGGTAATTACATTTTAAAGTGGGATGTGATTTCTTATTTTATAGAAGAGATGGTTATGAATGATGTACATAACAAAGGCCTTGATATTTAAATTTAGATATCAGTCTAGACAAAATCTATCAGATTTGTAAAACCTCAACATTTTCCTAGATTAAAAAAAGAGGCCTAACTCAATATAGACAGTGCTCCTTAACATAGCCATGTCTATTGTGAGGCTATGACTTATAATTAGTTGTTAAATTAAATGGAGTATGATAAAGAAATATATATGTTCATGCATGCATACATATATAAATGCATGCATACTTTGGAAATTGAGTAAGGTTTAAAATCACACATGAGAAAAAAGAAATAGTTCTTTTCATCTCTATGATTCCAGGAAAATTTCTCCTGTATTTTTCAGATCTAAAAGGTATTAACTATAGAATATATGTCACTATCCTTGAAAATTTTTTGTTATACTTGATATAAAATCTACATTATCTATAGCATAAAATGTTTATTCAGAATCAAGTTTTAATCTCGCCTCTTATTAAATCCTGTTGAAAGTCAAAATATCCCAAAGACACTTTAAGTAGTTAATGCATTCCTTAGGTTACAGGTACAGGCAGTCCCTGACTACAGAAAACCTGGGTTATGCACCACCCAACTTATGGCATTTCGTACTCACGAATGGGCTTTCAAAGCTGCCTATAAGGATAATTTATAATTAAATGATTAAATTGGTAATTTGGGAACTAGTTTCTTCCATGCATGTAAACAAACCCACATGGCATAAGCGGTTCATTGGAGCAGTGTCTTTATGCTAGGGGCAGGTCTCATGGTCACTTACACACAGCATCACTTTGTCATAACTTTTTAATTTGATTTTGTGAGTCTGTATTTACCCTTATGACCCTGCCTCCAAAGCAAAAGTTCACTGCAAGTCCAGGTGAGACTGCAGCAAAGAGAAAGGTGGTTACAGTGGAAACACAAATAGAAATAATTAAGCAATCAGAGAAGGGCCAGATGCCATCAATCACTGGGAAAGCATTAGGCTTCAGTCACTCGACTGTAGGAACAATTATGAAGGATAAAGTGAAAATAATTGAACATGTGAACGGCAGTGCTCCAATGAGAGTATCAGTTATTACTAAGCAGCATAGTGGATTAATTATTGAAATGATTTAAAGTTATCGTTGATTTGGTTAGAAGATCAAAATAAGCATAACATTCCTATTATTGAATATGAATTAATAGATGTTGTTGATGTGACATTAGATGAGTGTTAAACTTTGCTATTCTTTTTTGAAATTTTTCCCATCTCTTATCTAAACTATTTGTACATGTTTGTTTTTATGTTCTATTTGTTTGAATTAAAAGAAAAAGCACAATAGTTTCTGTAAATTATTACAATACAGGGGTACTATTATTATTATTACAATATTATTGTTGGGTTGGTAATCTTGTCTGTGTTCTCAGTTCTTGGTGTGCTTTTGGCGGAAGAATGACCAGACACACTGAAAGCAAAGTAAGCATGAAAATGAAGGTTATTGAGGAAGGACAAGATAGGTTCACAGAGCAAGAGCAAGATACGTTCGCCACAGACAAACAATGGACCCCTAGTCATAACAAAAAGGCCTTGGTTATGGTCTGAGGTCTTGTTTTATACTGTTTGAATTGGACCCTCCTCATGGTTCAGATGTCACCATCAAACCACTTTGATGGACAGTTGGGAGTTATATAACCTGAATCTTACCACACATGCGGATCTCTTGTGAGCCTCTCTGAAAGCCCATTCAGTGGGAGTGAACTGCAATGTAGATTTAAGCCTTAGGTTGTTCTAGGTCCTGATAATTACCCTTAGGTTGTTCTAGGTCACCTTCCAAACCCTATTGTACCTGTACTGCTTGGCCGGCGGACTGGGGAATTCTCTGCATTCTTTTGCGTTTGGCAGGCTAAGTTCTGATTGGTAGATTAGTAAGGTGTTCCCTCCTCCCTCAGATGTGGCAATTGCTCCACCGCCTTTGTCCGCAGGAGGGGCTAGAGCTCCCTTGCTGTCTACCCAACATCACACTGTATTATTATATCACCTATGAGCCATTATGGTATATTATTATCATATATGCATAGTTCATCAAGGATCCAAGTTACATACAAATCTCACCTAAAAACTTAAAAATTTCTCAGGAACGTATCTTGTCCATAACCTGGGGACTGCCTAACTTAACACACGTCCCGTCAATGAATTATAATGGATTGATTAAAACCTTGATATTTAATGTACAGTTTTAGGTTTGTATTTATTTTTCCTATGGAAAGGTCAAGAACTTCATCAGATACTCAGTTGTGTCTGTGATCAAAACCAAAAAGAAAAAAGTTAAGAACAAATGCCTTAAGTTATATTTAAGCAGGCTTAGCCCCCAAAATAGTATTAAAATTGATCAATCAAAATTGACATATTGGTGCAAGTTAGAAGAGATAATGAATGGTAGATATATAGGAATTCATAATTAAAAATGGAAAATGCAAATGCCTGTGTAGTATTTCAAAATAAATGCCATTTTGCTTCTAATAAAAATATACTGGATATTTGGAAGAATTGAAGCCCTCCTGGGATACAACAAGTGCTAGTAATAAAGTCATCTGGGACGATTTCTCAGATTAGTTTCTGATGTTATGTATTGATGCTGATAATTATTTCATAGCAACCAATACTATAACGCAATCATGAAGAGGACTATGGATACATAGTTGCTGATATAAGTTCAACTTAAAGTTTTATTAAATTGGTCACAATTTCTTCATCATAGTCAAATATAACTTTACTTTGCATTATTTTTTTATTTTCTATTTTGCAGTGGTTAAAATTGGGGATGATAGGGAAAAAGAGACAAGAGTTTCTCTTAATTTTTAAGAATGAAAAAAGTATGGGGAGCTAAACTTAAAAAAAAATCCAAGAGAAAACTATAGATCAGATTCTCATATTAATAAAAACTTAAAACTTAAATAAAATAAAAGTGATTCCCATGTTAAGAATACCTCATTATACTCAATCCTAGTTTAACCTAGGGTTATGAAGATGATCTAATAAAAAATTATTAACTTTTTTATATCATGTTGATTAAAAATCATAAAAGCATTTGAATATATATAGAACTGACATTTGATAAAATTCAACAACCATTCCTGATAAAAATATATAAATAAGAATGAAAATCTTCTTTAGGTAATAAAAACAACTTATTTTAAACCAAGAGCTTTTATTATATTCACTTCTAAAATCCCAGAGTAATTTTATCTATATGTCCAAAATAAGATCCTAACACTTTGCTATTCATATGGTATTGGCTATTCTAGTTCATATAATCAAGTATTGAAGAAGAAATAAAAGATATAAATTCTAGAGAGGCAGAGGCAAAAGAGCCATTGTGACAAGTCATATGGTTGGCTTTTCCATAGATTTTTTTATTTGCCCATAATATTTTTAATTGACAATGCTTCTTACACTTTGAAAAATTTTACATGTACCTATTTTTTTTAATGATGACCATGTTTTTAATGTAAAATTATGAAAGAGAGATCTGTAAAAAATAAGGCTTTTTTGTTATATCCTGTTGATATTTTGTCAAATACAGATTCACAAACTGTCAAATTTATACCCAGAACAATGCTGTGTCACTGCCATTTTATTTTAAAATAAAGAAACTCTAAAATACATTGTTGGGTAAGTTTTCAATTGCCAATATTTTAGAAAGTCTGTTTTTTAATTCTGAAATTAGGTCTGTTATACAGCTTTCATTAAACTGTGTTTGATTATTTGAATGACAGTGAATAGATATAAAAAAATTAATTTTGTTTTCATATCTACACCTTGCAAAGAGAAATAGATACATAGATAATATATGTGTGCATAAATTATCACACTCATACATATACGTGTGTGTGCGTGTGTGCACGTGTGTGTGTATGTGCCATTTATCGATTCTCCATTTTTTTCCTACACTCAAAATTGCTTTATTAAAAGTCTGGCAAATATAGGGTAACTATTCTATCTAGCTTTTACAGCTGGTATTCATGGGCCAGAAAGGTCAGCCTAACTAAAAGGCCAGACAATTTGTTGTGACTTCTGTTTAATAAAGCAACAAAAATAACGCATGTTGTAATCTTTCACTGACTTAAAAAGGCAAGGCAACGCTATGAAAAGAATCTTGCATTATTAATTTATCACATGTGACTCGGAGTTGTGTTGACTGAACATTGCACTAAAGTATCACAGCATCCACAGCTAAATGAACATGCTGCTTTAAGCAACTGAATGCCAGAGGCTAGGAGATCCTAACAGGATAACTTTCAGGATCAAAAGAAGGCTTCATGTAGAAAACTTGGAACAAATATATTATCCTAAAGCCATATACCAACAAAAAACAATTAATGCATGACACTAATCAAATACTAACAATGAATGCATTATTATTTCTACAAATCTTTTAAAGATATAATTCTTTAACTGATAGTTAGTAAAAGTAGTAATTCCATTGATATAATATTCTTTCCAAATAATAGTTATATAATAAAATAGGCCTTTTATTCCCTATTGAGAAATGCTTGGGTTCTTTTTTTTAGTAGATATTTTATAAGTACAGTTTACTTCCACTTAAGCTGCCAGTAAACAAACAAAAAAGATGAATTAAAAAGACTGAAAGAAATACATATGGAGACCTTTGTCAAATGCCATTTAAATTGAATAAGTACAAATACTTAAGAAGTTTTATGACCAAGAAGTTAAAAATAATCATTTAATTATGGTAAATTAGAAGTGTTAGGGCAAGATCAAATAAAATAAAGCCAAGGTGTAAAACCAAGGGGTGGGAATGGAGATTATTAATTAGTGTCATTGAATAGATTCTCCTGGTAAGTGTTAATGTGGTGTTGATCGTACTATTAAAATGTAAATCCAGTTACAGTCTTAGTTTCTTGCCTCTAGAAAACAGAAACTATTAAATAGTAATGGGAAACATTACTTGGAGTCCATCAACTTAGCTAGTGTTCAAAATTGAACATTATGTGAATAAAGTGAATGTTGAAACCTAAATTTTTAATCTAAACCAATTATTTCATATTTACCTTCTTAAATTACAAATGCTGGCTCCTAGTGATGTAAACTTTAATTGTAAACAATGTCTTCATCTGAGAAATCTGTTAAGAAGTTGATTATGTTAACAGCGTTCACAGATGAACTCATTTATCTGGCTTAGTGCAGAAGAAATGGTCAGAAAACCATACAAGGTTTCTTCTAACTTCTATAATTCTGTATATGGGCATAACTTCTACCTACTGGTGACTCTTGTCTTACATACCAAGGTAAAGATAGTCTCAGATTTGGATGAAATGTAAATTCACTGAAAATCAAGGTTTTTTTTCCTGAATTTTAATGCTGAAAGAATTTAGTAATACATACACAAACTTTAAAACAAGTGCTGACAAATTCTTTCAATACAGCAAAAGTAATGACACTTCTAAATTATTTACAAGCACACACACATATCTGGCAATATTAAAATTATTAGGAACTCAGGGGGAAGGCCAGCTGAGTTGACATTGAACATAGAAAGGTAAATGATTGGAACTTTAATTACTTTGATCCGTCATGCCTTGTAGCTATGTGTCAGCCTAAGTCAACACAACTGACATGGAACAAAGGCCATGGCTGCCTTAACATTGTAACACATTTCTAATGGTTGATTAATAAATGTATTGAATTGAATGTGTGCTGGGAACTGAAAACAAAACCATAGAAATATAGAGCCTATGGAAGTTTTATGTATTTATTATATCTATACCTACCTGTATTAATATGGAATATAGATATATAAATAGATAAATTTAGATTAATGTAAATCTGACATATATACAAATGTCAAATATGTATTTATTGGGGGAGGGGCAAGAGACAGACAGAGAGAGAGAGAGAGAAGAGACAGAAAAAGAAAGGTAGGAATCTCTATTTAAAATTGGGATAGTTAAATGAATAAAATAATGATATTTTGACACCAAGCCATAAAACTGTTTTTTTTTAGTTCATTTACTAAATAATTAAATGATATACGTAGGACTGAAACAACTAGTTGGTTGACGGTTTTTGCAAATTGTTTTCCCCAGTGGTTTAATACAATATGCATATTGTGGTATAAAGGTGGTAGAGAAAATGAAATGAAAAATGCTATTATTATTTTGCTTCCCTCTATTTCTACAAACTGCAAAAATTCCTTTAACATTTGCAGACATTTTTAAGAAGAAAGAATGAAAGAGAAGAAAACTTACCTTCCCTCCTAATAGTATGTACAGTTTTACACTATAAATCAATTTCCAACAACGCTTTGAAGTTTTCAAATTTTAGAGATTTGCCATTTTGTGATTTTACAGAAAAGAGCATAACTAAAAATCTACTTAACTTGTATATTAGAAGCTATAACCAGAGGCCTGTTCATTCTAGGCAACTCTCTGGGTTAAAGACTGGAACTTCTTATCAATATGAACTACTTTTCTCAAAGTTGTAGCATATCATCAAAGATTTATAGGTGGTAATTCTAAAAATAGAAAAAAATGAATATTGAGTTTAATTTAGTTATAGTCATTGTTTATTTTGTGATTGCATATTTTAGTATTTTCGTTACAAACACGGATTGCTTTTGTTTTATTCTTTATGTATAAAATATCCTCCCATGAAATTTTTTCTACGTGAATTCTGTAATTTGGTCCTTATTTCATAGACATTAGAAATGGAGTGTGCCCACAGTTTCTAAACCTATAAAGTTATTTTTTCTTTTTGTATCAAAATGAAATAACTCAAGACCCCTCTTGAAATAGCACAATAAATCCAGTAACTTCCTAAAGTAATTCCTAGACTCTCTAGGGAATGCAGACATCTCCTGATGTTTCTTTTCATCTTGTCTATAAACTGTCCCTCTCAGGCAATGTCCGGTGGCTTCATCTTTGCTCCTCTGTACCACTTCAAATGTCTACATTGAGTGATACTCCAGAGAGCAACACTATAGTTCCTTCAAGGAATATCATTAGGAAATAGGAAATTGAAATGAAAATAATGAAATGCTGAAAATTGTCCAGCGAGTTCCCTTTCCCTACAGTTCATTGTGTTTTTTTCCCCCTTACATTGGGGAGGTTCTCAATGGGTATTTCCCTATTTTCCCTCATGTCTTCCTATTCCTTTTCTTCCACGAGGCCCTCCATTCTCACTTCCTCTCTTCCCTCTGTCTCCTTCCTCAGATTTCTTTCCACAGGATTCTGAAGATACCTTCATCATACGCAAACAGGCCCTCTGATGAGATGCCCATTTCACACTATTCAACTGGCATAATCTTTCACACTATTATCAATCTCTTTTAAAGAACTGACATTTTTGTCACTCAACAAATATTTGGGCCTGCTGCCAAACAATGTGAAGGTACTTGGCTTACGTATCCATGACTAAGAGGGTTTATCAAAATGATTCATTCCAAAGTACAAGAGTCTGACACAAAGACAAATTTTAGCTTTCTGCCTTAGAACCACAGGAAGTAAAGTGTAGGCAGACTAAATGTAGCTCATTTTTTTCCCTCAAATCTTCTACTTATTAAGGTTAAACAATTACTGAGATACTTGAATACTTAAAATAATTAAATCAATTAGAATTAGATAACACCTTTCTTCCATTATTTTAGTTTACAATTAAAAATTAATTATAAGGGAATTCTGCTCCTGGTTGTGGTGAGCAGCTTATATGAAAGATAAAAAAAAAAAAAAAAAAAAAAGCCTTCCCAAGAACAATTAGAAAAACTAGACAAAATACAGAACAAACAAACAAAACACTTCTTTGCAGTAATTGGAGGAGGGGCCAATATTCAGGTAAGATTGAGAAATGGCAGAAACTGGAAGACAGTGGAATGACATCTCTAAAGATTTAAAATAATAATAAAACAACAACAATAAATGACAACCTAAAATTCTACCTTTAGCGAAAATATTCTATAAAAGTAAACGCAAAATAAAGATGTGTTCAAACATATGAAAACATTCTTTAGATTTCATTCTTTGGAGCTCATGTAGATGGAGCCTCAAAATGAAGTTCTTTAGGCAAAAGAAAAATGATTTCAGACAGAGGTACATATATGCAATACAAAATAAAGAACAATGGAAATGGTCAACATGGATAAATCTACATAAACAGTGATTGTACAAAGTAATAACAAGCTTCTATAGGTTTTGACAATATATATGTATTTATATATATGTCAATAATAGCATAGAAGGCATTAGAGGGTTAAATGGAGTCAAAGTATTGTAATGTGCTTGAATTTTCTGTGATTCGGTAAAAGTTCTAATTGGTAGTGGATTCCAATGCATCGTCTGAACACTGTGACAATAGTTTTCAAAGTGTGGTCCATAAACCCCCGGGAATCCCTGAGAACCTTCTAGAGGTCCACAAAATCGAAACTATTTTCCCAATTTGAATACATTATTTATCATTTTCACTGGATTGACACTGTGCAAAAGTACTGGTGAATGAAACTGCTGTCATGTTGGTCTGAATCGAGTCAGGGGCACTAAATGATATCAGTAGTCATTGTATTCTCAAACAGTTGAAGGAAAACAAAAAAGTTTCACTTAAGCATGGCTTTGAGTAAACATCATTACTATCGTGTGTGCTGAAATGGGAAGCCCACATAAAGCTATTCTCCTGCACATCATCGTATAATGGTTATCTGAAGGAAAAGTACATATGCAATTATTTGATTGCCAGCTGAACTAGCTGCTTTTCTCATAAAGCATTGTTTTTACTTAAAAGAATGACTGACAGGAAAATATGAAAATTCAAACCTGGTGTTTGGCAGAGATTTCTTAAGAATAAATCAAGTAAGCCTACCTCTGCAAGAAAAACAGTTAACAGTGTTTGTTATTAATCGTAAAGTTTGAATTCTCAAGAAAAAATAAGAATTATTGAAATTTGTATCTAATACCATGAGATTTATAGCTCTTCAGTACTTGGTGAGGATAATTACAAATATGATTTTTTATGAAATGCATCAACATTTGAAAGATATATGTACAAGTCAGTAAACCAATATTTTACAAAAGACTAATGCATTTTATCAAAACATGCAATGGTAAAATTAATGTTATCAAAGTGCAGATAAGCTAATGCGTTTAATGCAACAGTATAAGCAAAATATATTGGTATGGTTTCAATTTCCACATTACAACTAACCTCTAAGAAACTACCATTTGTTGAGATTTGTTCTGATATCAAACAACAATATCTACAATTATTTAACAAGATGATTAATAAACTTTTCTTTTCCAATTACATGTCTCTGTGAGACCAGATTTTATTTATTTACTTTAATAAAAAAATTACAAGTATCTATGAATGGAGAAGCAGATATAAAAAAATCCAGCTGTCTTTCTTTAAATCAAATGATATAGAGTTTTGTAAGACTGCAAAAGTATGCCAATGCACTAAATTTTTTCTAATGAAAATGTTGTTTCTCATCAAATATTATTTATGTTAATAGGCAATGAATTTTCATTATTTAAGTCAATTAATGATGATGTATTTTTACATTTTCTCTGTTTTAATTTCTAATATGTAATCATGTATAGCTATAACCCATATAAAGAAAAATTCTTTGGGTATCTCAAGAATTTTAAGAGTGTAGCAAGGTCTTAAGAATAAAATGCTTGAAAACAAATCACAAAAAGAATAAAATAATCTATAACTGGCAAGTTAAGAAAGAATAGAAACTTGAAAAATATAGTTTTATCAATGCAATGAAGGCAAAGATTTAAAAAATAGAAAATAGAAGCAAAGAATAATATGGTAGATTTTAACTCAAATCTATTAGCAATTACATTAAATATGAATATACTTAGTTCTTCAATTTTAAAGAAAAAGATCATTAGACTGGATTAAAACATAATCCAGTTATATCTTATTTTATAAAAGATATTTTCATAAATACAGTGCTCACTGTGGCAACACATATACCAAAATTATTAACATAAACACAAAAAGTGAAAATAAATTGTGAAAAATATATACCATTAAAATAAATGCAAAATTAGTATAGCTATATATAAGCCAATGTAAACTTTACAGCAAGAAGCATTACTATAGAAAAAAAGGAACATTGCATAATGATAAAAGGATTAATACACTACAAAGATATAGCTGTTCTAAATTGGTATGTACCTAATGACCCATGGCCTTGAAATATATAAACCAAAAACTAACAGAAGTTAAAAAATACATAGAAAAGTTCAGAATCATAACCAGATATTAGCAAACTCCTCTTGGTAAATGACAGAATAAACAGACAAAAAAATAATAACAGAAAAATCAGAAGTAATATAGGAGAATTGAAAAGCATAATTGGCAAACATAACCTAAAATTTCAATGGCAGTAAATTAGAGAATTTTTTGAAATGAATTTTGATGGAAACAAGACATATGAAAACTTAATGAGCTGTACCTAAAGCCGTATTTAGACAGAAAAATAGTCTTGAATGGCTGTATTAGAAAAAAAAGAAAGAAATGCAAAATATCACTGCCTTAAGTATTCAACTGAAGATCTTAAAAATATACATACACAGAAGGAAATAATAAAAATAAGATCCAAAATAAATAGAAATAAACAAAAAATGGAGATATTGATAAAGGTAAAATCTGTTCTTTGAAAATAAAATTAATCAACACCTAATACACTACTAAACAACAACAATCAAAGTCTCAAATCACCAAAACTAGGAATGGAAAACAGGACACCACTATTAATCCTATATGCATTAAAACAAGAGGATTTTATCAACAATTTTATGTTAGTGAACTTGCATATTTAAACTATATTAACAAACTCCTTGAAAAAACATGCAAGTTACTGTAACTGATTCAAGAAAAAAATATCTGATTATTTTTGTATGGAAGAAAGAAACTGAACCCCCAAATTAAAACCTTCCCATAAAAACAACTCCAGGAACAGGCATCACTGGTGTATACTGCAAGTATTTAGGAAAGAAATCTTTGCAATGCTATGTAAATGTCTGCAGAAAAATTTTTAAAAGATACACTTCTCAATTTATTTTATTTTATAAAGAAAGCATAATATTGATGGAAAAACTCAACAAGGAAACAAGAAAGTGAAATTACAAGTCCATATTTCTCATATACATGCAAGAAAAAAAATACCAAACAAAATTCATGTATACCAAATGAAAAATTAAAAGGAATACAGCATGATAGTTCAATAAATATCATAGTAAGTTAAAGTTTGAAAATCCATCATTGTAATTCACTACATAAGTTTGAAAAAGCATGAATAAAACAATACACATAAAGAATCTGATAAAATTCAATATTGATTCACTCTTAGCAGAGTAGAAATTTAAGGAAGTTCCCTAAATTGTATGAAGCCTGTTTATCCCCCCAAATGTGGCAATCACTATACTCAGTGATGAAACATTGAAAATATTATCTCTTAATCTGAGAATGAGAAAAGGATGGCTAATATCACTACATAGCTTCAACATTATATTGGATGTCCTAACCAATATAATAAATCAAGAAAAAAAGGTAAAATTTATTAGCATTGAAAATAAAAATAAGTAAAATAATATTTATAGATGATTTAATTGTGAATAGTAGGAATCCAAAATATCTATTGTCAAACTAATAGAATTAATAAGTAAATTTTGCAAGTTTGCTGTATACAATGTTAATATATGAACTGTATTTCTATATTCTAGCCACAAATAATTAGAAACTTACATTTAGAAACATTATTTACACTAACTCCAAAATATCTAACTCAAAGGAAGAAATATAATGAAAAATATATAAAAACTCTACAGAGAAAATTACAAAATATTACTAAGTATTTACAGAAAATCTAAACAAACAAAAGGATATATGATATCCATGTATCAAAAGACTTAATTTTTAAACATGTTAATTTTCTCCAAAGATATCTATTTAAAACTGAAAACTGACTCTAAAATCTATATGGAAATGGAAAAGGCCAAGAATAACCAAGAAAATCTTTAAGAAAAAGAACAAAGCTGGGAGACTCTTACCACCCTATAACAATTTCTATTTTAAAGGTACAGTAGTTAATATCCTGTGGTGTTGGTACAAGAATAGAAAAATAGACAAATAGTGCTGGCTCAATTGGATATTCATATAGAAAAATAACTTATCTTAACTCTTACCTGACACCACACACAAAAATAAAATCCATGTAAAATGTAGATCTATGAAAATGAAAACAATGAAGAGTCCTGGATATAATATAGGACAATATATTCATAACCTTGAGAAGGCAAACATTTCTTAAACCAGACTCCCAAAGCAATAACCATATAAGAAGATATTGATAAATAGTTCAATAAATGTAATAATTTCTCTTTATAAAAGAATACCAGTAAGAAAGTGAACAGGCAAACTTGAGTAGGATGAAGTATTTTCAAAAGAGGTATCTGAAAAGGGATTGTCATTATCCAGTTTACAGAAAGAGCATCTACAAATTGATAATAAAAAGACATCCCCCCACAAAAATACACACAACTCTTAAGGTGTTCTCAAGAGAATATCCAAATTATAATATACATATGAAAAATTACTCAGATCATTATTCATCAGGAAAATACAAATTAATGCCACAAAGAGAAGACGTGCTATACCTTTAAATATTGCTAAAATGAAATAATAATAATACCAAATGTCAATAAAGTGGAAGAACAATTGGAACATTCCTGACTTGTCGTAGGAATGCAAACTGCACACTGCTCTTGAAAACAATTTTATAGTATACATTCCCTATACTCCCAATTATAGATCCAAGAGAAATTTGCATAAATGTGCCCAAAATACATGGCAAACATTATATCAACCTTATTTTTAATTGCTCTAATCTCTAAAAAAATAAATATCCATCAGTGGAGTATTTATACAACATGGGGTTTATACTTATACTACTTTAAGTACATGAGTGACTCCTTCAAACTAACATAGACTAAAAGTATCCAAGAATAAAGAGCATATGCTGTATGATTCCATGTATTTAAAGTTCAAAAACTGATGAAACTATATTGCTAAAAATCAAAATAGCAATTAGTTTGTGGGAGTGTTTCCTGATTCAGATATTATCCTTGAGACAGGCAATGGGCTATTTCATGATCTGGATGATTAAACCGATATGTTTGCTTTGTAAATATTCATCAAGTTATACAATTACAATTTGTCACTTTTGTTTATGTCATATATGTCACTGTTCAATATTAAATGTACCTTATAAGAATCGGAAGTATTTTAATCAAATACTGATTCAATGATGTATACCTGAGAAAAAGATTTTATCTATATTTTCTCTTCGTCAGAGTTTGGGCCTCAAACCGCTTGCAGCTTCTGCTTTTGTTGGACGTGGAAGTGTCACCACTGCCATGTAAATGTGCCTAAATTAGCCTGTTGGAAGAAGAGAGACTACGTGGAAGAGAAATGGGGCACCTTAGCTGACACTGGCTAGTTCTCAGCATACCGCGAACATGTGAGCAACGTGAAAAATTCATACCGTAGTGAACATAGTATTATCTGTAGTATCCATTTCTTCCTTTGCCTTTACTTTGGATTCCATAAATCATTGAACCCAAATACTCACTGGGATTTAAATATATCAACAAATTATGTTATATGTATACAATAGAATATGATCAACGATAAAAGTAATAAACTACTGATACCTACCAAAGCATGGCTGAATCTCAAAATAATCATGACAAGCGAGAGAAGTTAGGGGGTAAAAAGGAAAAAAAGTAGTACATACTCATTTGAATTTAAATAACTTCATTTATACAGAATTCTAGAAATGGAAAGTAATTTATAGCGAGATAGCAGGTCAGTGTCTGGGCGAAGGGGAAGGGGTTGGAAGGAGGGGTGAGAGGCACAGGGAAGTGTTTGAGGGTGATGGATATTTTTCTTATTAATATCTTGATTGTGGTGATATTTTTCCAATATATCCAAATATTAAGATTTATCAAACTATATGCTATATGTGCTAGACGTTGTATGTTAATCATTCCTCAATAAAGCTGTTTTAAACATAGAAAATACATGAATGGGTAGGCATACTTTAGATGGAGACAGCTCTGTTATTTTTCAGACCTTGGGTTTCCATACTCCTTAAGAGTTCAAAGAGCACATTCACCTTCTTTATCCTTTGGCAACCATGAAACACTGAGAGATGGGCATCATTATTCCCACTTTATATGGAGAAACATATTTAGACAGATCAAGAAACTTTATGAGAGTCAATCAGGTATTAAGATCCGATCTGTGGCTAGAATTTGTTAACTTCTATCCATAGGCCATTTGCTGAGAGCTTAGCATGTGACAAGCATTATTTCTGAAACTGAAAATAATAAAAAGACCAAAGTAGACCTTCTCCATTATGGATCTTCCTTTCCTATGGCTGTCGGATTATTGCTGTTTGGGGAAACAAGGCAAAATTAAACAAGCCAGGGCAGCGCCATCACCCGCATTTTCCAGAACAGCTAGATGCTTCAGCGTTATGGACTAGGATGAAACGGGAATAAAAATTTTTGCTACTATTCTTTCTGGCAATGATTCTCCTGGACAATCTCCAGCCTCCTACACTATTTAACTTCTTACCCTGCTAGAACTCATTGGCACAGAGTGAAGACATTCTCGAAGGACTTCTCTTCTCGTCAGAGGTCACTGATGTGGAAAGTGTTTTTCTTTCTTTGTCTGTTTATCTTTGTTTTTCACTTAATTCCTCTTCCTCTTCTTTTATGAACTCGAAAATCCTATCTGAAAACAGATTACAGAAAGATTCCAGCATCTAGACGGGAGGCAGGTAGTCAATAGACAGCCCATTGCCCATCACTGATTTACACTGACTACACAGCAGTTACGTATTAGGCCACTTTCACAGAATTGTCTAGTTAATTTGGTTTTATATGTTTAGGGAATTGTTTGAGTCAATGTATTATTTTTGTATGATTGATTAATTAATCCACTAATATTTACTTAGCACCTGCCAGCCATCATCAAGACAGAACTCTTGCCTTTACTCAATTTTAGATACATTTACATACAATGTTATTTTTCACGGGCATTATCAGGATAAAAAAAGGAATATTCTAAAATAAGTATGTTTACACATATGGAGGCTTAAAATGGGGAAAGACATCTAAACAGAAACCAAAAGGCAAATTATAATTTTTTTTAGCAGAAGGGTTTGACTAACATGTAACTGCTGTGTAGTCAATTCTTAAACTAGCATTCTGTAGGATCTAGTTTCCATCGGAGCAATTGAAACTAGCAATTTTCTTCATATATACTTATATCATTAATAATTTCCACTTTAGTCAACATGCAGGAAATATTACCTGAGAAATTTGGAATCTATTTGAATTTCTATATATTTTTCATTCTGAAGATATAATGGTCTGCAAATTGAATAATAAATATGGAATAATTGAAGCATACCAAAAAATGGCAAGATAGAGTTTATAAAGATACTTTAAAAAGAAAAAATCCACGTAAGAATGATGCAAAATGTCACTGAGAAAAGAGTTTAGGAGGCAGGAGAAAGAAATGGGAACTCTCTTAGGTGGACACTATGCCATTAATTCAGGGTATCACTGGGGACATAAGTTTAATGACCACTGTCTGTATTACTTCTATCTGGGTGCTTTCTTCCTACTATGCTATTTCTAGGCTGCAGGATTTGCAAAGCCATACTTTCAAGCATCACAGGATTCATAAAGCAAACATATGTACCCCGGAGTGAAGATGTTCTCGAAGCATCTGTTGCTACATTTTCTTAGTTTGATTTTTGTTTTTCTTGCAGAAAATTACATTTTGAATATCTCTATTTCAACTGAAGTTATGGTAAAAGGCCTTGAAATTCAAATCAAATGATAATAAATTTACTTTTTTAAACAGAATAACTGGTAATGTGTTAAATCTATATTGTCATATTGATGGACATACATACCTAGAGAATTTAATGCAGCTTGTGGAAGGCTAAGTAATGATGATATTGTCAAATGTTCAGATCATGTGTTGTCTTGAACCAGAACCAGAAGATGTATGCTGAGAAGGAATACCTTTTCTACCCTTTATGCAAATAATTAGTTATATATATTAGAAAAAAATGCAACAATTCATCAAAAAGAATTTGAATGATCTATTTGAAAATTATACTATTTTCTAAATGCCAATGGTATTTAAAGTGAACTTCTTAAGGTAAAGAACATACTTGAAGAATCATACATAATATTATTTACCTATTTTGCAATATTAATAATATAGAGAGTAATACCTGCTTAGCTAAGGGTAATGATCCAGACTTGAAGCTATTTGGTAGCAAAAGGAAATGAATAAGCTTGGGGATTTCAGACAACCATAAATTTTTGAAAGCAATTAACAGTATATAAAGGAAGATCCCACCCGAACTGAGAGTTTCATTCTTAAAGAGGTTGAACTGATTAGGTAGGAAGGTTAAAACTGGAGAAGCATTGCCTATGATTAATGGAAGATATTTCAAGAAAGATATTGCAAACTATCCATAAAAATAAGCTACTTAAAAACAAATATATATTCTAAGGAATTATTTTTTTAAAGACAAAAACAGAACAGTTGGAAGATAAAAGTTAGATAAATTAATTGAGAATTTTAGAGAAATGAAGCGGTTCATAAACATGAAGAAAGGACCTAGTTAAATAAATATATACCCATAGTAATACTAAATCATTAGTATACTTCAGTTCAATAGTATTAAATCAATTTTAAGTTTCATAATAGAGAAATAAAAAATTAACTTTGAATATATGATATCATTTAAAATATATTAGCACTTCTGCTAAATATCATTTTTCATAAAAGGTTTCTGTGCAATAACTAATGAAGCAAGGTATTACTAACAGTACAGTATGTAACAATGAAGAAGAAAGCTAAATTATAGTTCCTAACTATATCAAGTATACTGGGATTTCTTATAAAATCTAAAATTCAGATGGTAGTTTTTAATGAAGAGCATAGTTTTTTATTTCTCACATAATACCAGTCATATAAAATCAGGCTACTACCCACTTGTTTTTTTCTTTAATGACTCTTACAGTCCTATACCACCCAACTGTGCATGATTCCCACTATAAATAGGACCAAAATAGAAAAGTGAGAATGACACTGCTAACTGTAGCAAGAAGTTTACAATGAACAGGTGGTAACAAGGCTGAAAATATTTCACCGACACAATCTGTATAGTAACATTTCCACAATAATTGTAATTCAACACAAAGGATTTAAGAGAATGTTAGCAAAAGGTAGAGTATTTCATGAAGACTGCCAGAGAAATGAATGTACCATTTCTGAGAAGTCAAACCACTGGGATGACATAATCAGGCCATTTGATGCTATATAGTATTTCCCACTTCCAATAATACAAGGCAAGTTTTTCTTTCACTTTTTATGAGGCACATCTCTTTGTTTATCTTTTATCTTTTTTTTTAATTGTGGTAAAATCAGCCTATATTAAGTTTACCATTTTAATTATTTTTAAGTTTACAGTTCAGTAGCATTAAGTGTATTCACACTAATATGCAACATATCTCCAGAACTTTTTCCATTTTTTAAAGCTAAAATTCTACTTAAACAAACTCCCCATTTTCTCCTCTCCCCCTCCCCTGCTAACAACCATCTTGCTTTCTGTTTGTATGAATTTGTCTACTTTAGATATCTCATATAATTGGAATCATATGGTATTTGTTGTTTCGTGCCTGGCTTGTTTCACTTAGTATGATGTTTTCAAGGTTCATCCATGGTATAGCATGTAACAGAGCTTCCTTAATTTTTAAGGCTGAATCATATTCCACTGTGTGTACACACACACACACACACACACACACACTGCATTTTGTTTATCCATTTATCCATCAGTGGATAGATGCCAGATGGGATCACAGGGTTATGTGGTAGTTCTAGTTTCAGGTTTTTAAACAACCACTATATGGTTTTCCATAGTGGTCACACCATTTTATAATCCCATCAATAGTATAAAAGTGTTACAATTTCATATCTTCACAAGCCCCACATATTTTTGATACTGAATGCTTTGTAATATAGTAAATGATCAAGTCACGGTATAATACCTTAGGATTCACATATTTATCTAAACTAGAGTTGAGCAGGCATTAAGGCACATTAGCTTTCTGTCCTATCCTGAAAAAAAAATATATATATATATGTATGAATTGATAAATTTGGTTCCCAAATTTTTATGGAATTGCAGGTTAGAATGTGATCTTACTGAAATATAGGTGAAGATGCTTTGAAAATTGTGAGTGTGAGACGAAAATATGTCAAGGCAAAGGAGATATGGCTGAAAGGGCATATCAGATGGGAAGTTGAACAGGATTCAGCATGAGAGAGCAGGGAGCATTATGGTCAATAGAATAAGTTGTCTAAGATTTAAATGAGAAGAGGTAAAGATTAAGAAACATGTTTACTTATTTGTAAGTGTGATATGGTGCAAAAATAGGCTTTAAAGCCAAAAAGACCCACGTTTTGCCACCTGATCAATGTTGTATGATATTTAGCAAGAAAATCAACCCACTTAAATCACAATGTCCTCGTATGCAAATAGGAATAAAAAAAACAATTTTGTAGTTTTTTATTAAGAATTAAATGAGAAAAATCAATCTGAACTTGCCTAGCATGGTGTCTAATACACAGTACGTTCTCAATGGCTTGTACTTCTCCTTCCTATTTTTCTTGTTTATACCTGCTTTTCCATTTTAACATCAAAGGAGTCATAAATTGCAGCTCTGATATCTAAACCTCAATTAAAAACATTCCTTCAGTATTGTAATACCTTACAAGGAAATTATCAATTTGTCCATGGTATATTCTTGATATATAATCTCCGTATTAGTGTAGGATTTATATTGAGAGGTAAAACACCACTTAATATGCTAACATTGCAGAATATAAGATGAATATTTTTTGTAGACATATTAGTTAATTTAGATATATTTCATAAACTTAAAAAAATAATTTATATTACATATAACTAAGCTACCTAATGTATAAGATTTTAAAGAGTTGAAATAATAAAATGATACTGATCAAGATTCATGATCAAAAGTTTAAGAAGATATTTTATTTTATTTTATTATACTAAATTTTGCACACTTCCATCTTCCAACTTCTATCATGTTGGGGAGGATTCGTTCCTTCTCAATGTTGTGGAATAATTTCTGCAGGATAGGCACCAGTTTTGCTTTGTAGGTCTGGTCAAATTCAGCCGTGAAACCATCTGGTCCAGGACTTTTCTTTTTAGGAAGGTTTTTATTGCCATTTCAATTTGATACTTAATATTGGTCTGTTCAGGAATTCTATTGCTTCTTGATTTAGCCCAGGGAAGCTGCATGTTTCTAAGAATTAGTCCATTTCCTCCTCATTTTCAAGTTTATGTGCATAGAGGTTTTTATAGTATTCATAGATGATATTTTGTATTTCCATGGTATCAACTGCAATTTCTCCTTTTTCATTCCTGACAGAGCTTATTAAAGTGTTTTCTTTTCTGCTTCTCATTAATATAGCCAGAGGCATGTCAATTTTGTTTATTTTTTCCAAGAACCAACTTGTTTTATTAATCTTCCATACAGTTTTCTTATTGATTTCATTTAGTTCTGCTCTGATCTTTGTTATTTCCTTTCTTCTGCTGAGTTTGGGGTTGGTTTGCTTATCCTTTTCCAGTTCTTTGAGATCATTCATTAGATTGTCGATTTGTGATCATTCTGTCTTTTAGATGTAGGCATGTATGGATATAAATTTTCCTCTCAGGACTGCTTTATATTTTGAAAACATGTATCTCCTTTATCATTTAGTTCAAAGACTCTTTTTATTACCATCTTAATTTCCTCCTTAGCCCAATAATTGTTCAGCAGAAAGTTGTTGAATTTCCATGACTTTGTATAGAGATGAGAGTTCCTGTTGGAGTTGATTTTTAATTTTCTTCCTCTGTGGTCTGAGAAGATGCATGGTATAATTTGTATATTTTTTTAATTTATTGAGACATGTTTTGTGGCCTAGGATATGATTGGTCTTAGAGAATGTCCCATGAGCTGATGAAAAAAAATGTATATTTAGTGGGTTTTGGGTAGAATGTTCTGTAAATGTCAGTCAGGCCCATTTGTTCTAGAGTTCTGTTTAAGTCCATTGTTTCTTTGTTTATTTTCTGTTTAGAGGATCTCTCCTGTTCCATCAGAGGAGTACTGAAGTCCCTGGCTATTACTGTGTTGCTGTTTATCATTTTGTTTAGATTAAGAAGATTTGCTTTATGAATCTGGGTGCACCTGAGTTAGGTGCATAAATATTTAGAATTGGTATGTCTTCTTGCTGAATTGTACCCTTCACCATCATATAGTGACCATCTTTGTCTTTCATTACTTTTTATTGATTTGAAGACTAAGTTATCTGAAATCAGAACTGCTACAACAGCTTTCTTTTGGCTTCCATTTGCATGTAATATTGTTTTCTATCCCTTCACCTCGAGTCTGAATGCATCCTTGTGGGTTAGATGTGTTTCCTGAAGACAGCAGACACTTGGCTTGTGTGTATTTATCCATTTGGCAAGCCTATGTCTCTTTAGTGGGCAGTTCAAGCCATTCACATTTATTGAAAGAATTGATAATTGGGGCAGATTTCTGTTCATCCTGTTGAGTTGAATTTTGTTGCTGTGTTTTCTCTCTTGAGTCATTGTGGTATCTGGCCTTTGACCTTTAGCTTTTGGATGACTTTATACTTGTAAGTGCGTATTGTGCTGATCTGTGAGTAATGCTGTTCTGAGTACTTCCTGGAGGGCAGGTCTTGTTTTGATGAATTTGCTCAGTTTTTGCTTATCTGAGAAGGTCTTTATTTCTCCTTTATATAAGAAACTTAGTTTTGTAGGATACAAGATTCTAGGATGAGCATTATTCTGTTTGGGAAGAGTGAGAATGGGGCCCCAGTCTCTTCTGCCAGAAGAGACTGTAAGTTCTCAGTTGAGAAGTCTGCAGTCAGTCTAATGGGTTTACCTTTGTAGGTTACCTGCTTCTTTCACCTTACAGCTCAGAGGAGGGCCTCTTTGGTGGTTATTTTGGCCAGTATGATGACTATGTGTCATGGTATCTTCCTTTTTACAATGAATCTCCCAGGAGTCCTTTGAGCTTCTTCTACCTGGATATCTAGATCTCAAGCAAGGCCAGGGAAATTTTCCTCCATTATATCCTCAAATAGCTTATCCAACCCTTGTGTATTTTCTTCTTTACCTTCGGGGATACCTATAATTCTCATGTTAGGCTTCTTCACATAATGCCACATTTCTTGTAGACTTTGCTCTTTTCTCTTATTTATTTCCTCTATCTGTTTAACTGACTTATTTAATTGAAAAGTGTTATCTTCAATTCCTGAGACTCTTTTTTCTGCTTGATCTCTCCTATTCTTGAGGCTTTCCACTGCATTTTGTTATTTCTTGAATAAATTCTTCATTTCCAGAAGTTCTGTTTGATTTTTTTTAACATTTCATGATCCTGGGCAGGAACCTCCCAGCTAGCATCAAGCTAGTGGAGCTCCCCTGACTGAAGTCCTGCCTGCCGGCAGAGGCCCAAGGGAAACCACAGAAAAGGGAAGGATGGAAAGAAGCGAGGCCTGCACCAGATGGCCAGACTGTGGTTCTCAGACAGTACCACCTCTACACGCAGACTTCTGGCTGAGTGGGGCCATTTCGGCTTCTCCCTGGTAGTTTTGGCCAGAAGCAGAGAATAAATGTTTGGCCCCTGCTAACATGATTTCTGGAGCTTCAGGGCAGGTTCACCCAACCCAGCCCCACCCAGCTTCACTCCCCTACCCACCCCTGCTGAGGTAGAGAATAAGGACACACCTAGAAGTCCCAGGGCCCCACCCACCACCTGAGGCCCTAGGGTGCCTCTCCAGAGGAACAAGAGTTAGTTACAGGACCCAAAAACAACTTTGCAGCTTGATCCTCCCAGCAAGCACTACCTACTGACAGGGAAGTCAATTTGCATGGTCTTTTACTGCATTTACTGACTCATCATACAGGGTGTGGTCGAATCTCACCCACAAGAGCTCTGAGACTAAACTGGGTGTGTCATTATCTAAACAAAAATCCAAATGTAAGAAGCAAAAGCTGCTACAGAAGGGAAGGAATCAGTAAAAGAACTCTGGAAGTATGAAGAATCAAACTGAAAGGAGACTCCCAAAGGGGAACACCAGCTCTCTAGCAATGAATATCAACCAAATGCAGAACACTAAAATGACAGAAGAAGAATTCTGAACATAGATTTTAAGAAAATTCAATGATAATCAAGAGAAAATGGATACCCAACACTAAGAAAACACACACACACACACACACACAAGGAAAAAAAAAAAAAATTTCCAGGACTTGATTTACTTTGTAATTGATGGTTGGTACATAACCTTATTTAAGAATGAGGTGGAGGTAAAAATAAATACTGTTGAATCAGCAGAGATATTTGAACTTTTCTACAAAAATTTCATATGGAAACATAACATTGTGGACTCTTTTCTCATCTTTGCAACCTCAGTGTGCTTTGAGTCACAATGATTTCTTTTCTTTAGAAGTTATTTATTGAATTCTGTAATCTCTGATTCCTTTTCTTTATGTTAAATTAAAGGTGAACTACCGCTACACACAAGAATTTCATTCATGTATATGATCAAGCCTATCTTGTAATATAAAAATTTTAAATATGTTGTCTGTAACTTGAAGATAACATCTGCTCAAAAAACCCTTAAAAAAAATTAAATAATTAAATTAAATGATGCTATATGCTTACCTAATCCCCATTACTGTTTTTCCTTCAGTCTGAATTTTTGGTAAACTTCAACCTTTCAGTACTAACATAAAAAGGAGAGAGAACAATGAAAATCAATATATAGGAAATTTAACAATGATATCTTTAAAGAATAAAAGTTTATTAATTTCCCCTGTATATTTTATATCACACCATATTATCCCTTTTTTCTCAATCATTTCATTTTAATAACTTTGTGCATGTATTTTTTTGAGTTCTTGCATGAAAATAAACACCCACAATCAGGAAATAAATACAAAGTATTCTAAAAATATCCACTAAAAAGGAAGAAACTCAGGTTGTTTTTTAAAATTATGCAAGCAATGTAGTGTTTATAGTTATAATTGTCATCAGTCCTATTCATTACATTTCAAAAGTAAAAAACAATAAGCCAAACTTCCATTTATTTATTCACATTCATAGAGAGGAAAATAAGACCTTATCTGTTTGACAGATGCTGATCATGTTTAGTCCCATTTGTACCCGTGAACACATACAAAATTATCAACTCAAAATAAAAGACTGTTCCCCACTATCACTTCTTTCTATTAAAACTGAAAATTCAGTGAATAAATGTCTACATTTTTAAGAATCATAAGGTAGTACCTTCCTTTGTCAATGTGTGCATTATGCAACATGAAATTTTCAAGCTATTATAGTTACTGTGAGTTAATTTAAAAGGATTAGCTACATTCAAAGAAAGATGAATAGACTTTTTTCTTATTGTCAACTTTTATTTATTAATAAGTTTAATCAAAATATAGATCAAGCTTAATACTAGTGTTTGTTATGAATGTGGAAATACCTGTCAAATTAAAACATTTACCAAAAAGATTAAAAAAGAAAGTACAACAAAGTAAACGATTTTGACTAGTATATTAATAAGAATGGCATCAATTTGATGGATTGAGAACCTTTGCCTGAAAACATTATGTGTCTTCTAAATCACAGTTTTACAGTTTCGAATGTGGACAGACATTCTGGCTATACATGAAACTCTCAAATACTTCCCCCCTTGAAGCCACCTCATCTATCAATCGTTTCAGACTGTTGAGGCTGATTGTTGTCTTTTGATGGGGGAAGAGCTACACAAAATGTGTACTTCGACAGTGGTTGTACTGTAAGAACAGGAATTATGAAGGAGATTTGGGATATGCTTCAAGCTTGACACCCGAGTGAGCAAGAGGAGAGGACAGTTCCTCTCAGATAAGAGAGGAAGATCATTGGTAAGATCTTGGAATGATCCATGGTAAGATCATTGAAGGAATGCAGTGTTTTGGCCAATGAAATCATTGTAGATGATCTCCTCAGTAGAGAAAATGTCCACTTTCAACATGGAGTTTCACATTTCCAACCCATAGCTTATTTTAAGCTTGAGATTTAGAGAGATGAATGCTGAATTTTGCACACACACACAAAACAAAAACAAAAACAAAAAAAAGACTAGAGACCAGCAGTTCTGACTTTCAGTGTGGGTTTACAAATTCGCCATTTGAAAGCTCTCCTTTACCAGCTTCTCTGAAATTTTTAGGTATCAGAAATAGAAGGATTACTGGCATACTTTAAGACTTTGTTGTTCTATGATGATGAAGAAGTGTTTATATGTGTTTGACTGGATACATTCTTCACTTTGTTACCATATGTGCAACATGGTCAGATGGTTAATGAGTTTTCAGGGCTGAAATGCATCTGGTCCAACTTTAAACTTATGGTTTATAATACTTCATTGGAAAGCATGTAATTAATCTTTCAGTGGATAATCTACCATAACTTCTAAACTAATTAAGAATAGATATTCTTTTTAGCAGGATTTGAAAATTAAGCTTTATATAGGTTAAGGGAAAAAACAAAGCCTCCACATTGACAGAACAGTAATAAGATCTCAGAAAAAATTTACCCCTCCCTCCCTCCCTCCTCCTCTGCCATATACTGTTCACAGAAATATACCCCTTCATTGAATGTATGCTTTCAAATAATCTTTCCCTTAAGGAGAAGGATGGTCTCTTATTCATCTTTGAATCCTGAGCATCTGGCATAGCATAAAAGCATAAAAGGTGTTTATTGATCAAAATATTATGAGAGTTAACTCAGAGAGACTCCACCTTGCAAAGGACAAATTTACACAAGTATGTGGAAAAATATATATATATATAAATATATGTATAAATACCTATACAAATATACATATCCACATTTTATAAATGAATAAACTGAGGACCAGAAATTTTTAAAAATACATAAAGTGAGACTGATAGTTATATATTTCAGTTGTGAAACAAAGGGAACTTTATTCCAAAGCTCAAATTCTTAACACTGTGATAGATGAGCCACTAAATAGTTCCTCATGTGGATGTAACCAAATTTTTAAGTTATTCTCATCTTCTTAATCATAGTGGCTTTTCTAATTTATTATAATTATTAATAATTATGAGCAATGCATTTTTAATAAATTATATATTATAATTCACTTTCTAGTAGAATTCCCACAAGTTATGTTAGAGGATCAAATGATATATACCTATTTTTTTGCTCTAAATGCAAAATTTTTTGTAAAGCCTAGTAAGTTATACTACCAACAGCATTATAAATATTGCAGACTTCTTCCCATCTTTGGCAGCACTAGGCATTAAGAGGTTCCTTCCCTCCAAAATTTTGCTAGTGATAAAAATATTATTATGTTTTCACTTACATATTTGATTGTGGGTTGAAAATTTTTCATATGTTTACTTACTGGTTGCATTTTTGCTTTAATTTTATATTCCTGCTCTTTGAAAATATATCTATCCATGTTTTAGTGTATCTCGCATCAATTTGTGAACATAACAAAATCGACAGTGACACTGGTCTTTATTATATTTGGTGTGAATTTGCTCTAGTCTTTTATTGATTCTATTTTCTAATCTACAAACTATTAAATCATGTTTAGTTTTCAAATCAACTTACTTTCTCCTTCAAGAATTCTATTTCATTTAAACTTAAGATATGTTTGACTCTAGAAATTTGATAAAAATTCATAATTATTTTTAATTGAATTACTTTTCTATATTTAACCTAGCAGAAACATATTTCAGTTTGTTGGATGAAATGATCCTTCTTTGTTTAATGCAGATCTTGAAATTACTTAAGATCTGATTATCAGAATGTTGCTTACCACAATACCTTGTACAGTGTCTAGGGCATAAAACACCCTCAATAAATGTTTGTTTAATTGAATTTGATTTACTGTCTGGCACATTGAAGTCACTCAATAAAATATACTTATGCATTTGTCTATTAAGCCATTTATATGCCATTCACTAATTCAACAAATATTCATTGAAAACCAATCTCCTATCAGTCAGAGTACTAATTGTCCAAGAAAGAAATGTTAAGACAAAACCTGTCTTGAGGACTTCAGAGTTTTTATAGGCCTAAATCAGTACAATCTTCCAGAGTGACAATTTATCTAATAAGTGCATGAATGATCTTAGCATAGTCTATGGCATATGTAAAAAAGATAAAAACACTTTAAACAATTTAAGAGCTATTATAGGTTTAGATTCAATTGAAGAAAATGAGCAAATTAAAATCTATACCATAACCTCAGTATCCAAACTAACCCCCAGGTACTTAATTGCTATTAGATACTTCTAAAACTCTTTGTCATTTTATTAAATCATCAAACATGGCAATTCAAAATATATAAAATATATTATTATCATCACTACTATTATTATAATTATTTATCTAGATCTCTGTATAGTGTCTTTTTTGCCTTAATAGCTTGTGAGACCCCATAAATAATTTTTAGCCATTCAGCAAGAAAAGGGAAGGCCTAAAGTTAAAAGTGGCAGATCACCTTATCTGTTTCAGTGCAGTGTTGAAATTAGTGAAAAAGAGGTTTCACAAGGTAAATTTGTAAAACCAAACTGAGTGGCATGGAAGACTTCAGTAACCTTTGAACTCTTGATGCAAAAAGGTTGTTTCCTTGAAAAGTTAGTTTTGATTCATTTCCCGCTGTCTCCTCTTGAGGACTTCTATCTTGCAGGTAGTAAGTTCTCAACAAATACTTTATAAATGTCAAGTAATTTTACTGGAATGGTCAAGCAGTGTTAACATTCTCAAGGTTGTTGAGGAAATGAATAAGGTAAAGAACTGTGGAGAGGAAAGTAGTGTCAGCTTACATGAAGCCAAGTGACTGTCCAAAGAATAATACAAACACTCTTTAGTCTTCACACTCCCTTTATATTCAGAGAGTATTAAAGGGAGCAGCAGGAGTTTATCGTAGGGGAAAAAAAAAAAAAAAAGAAACAATGGTACAGAGTTCTTTGTGTCCAACAGAGACCATCTGTATTATTACTCTCAATTTTCTAGTCTTCTTATATTACATTGATTCAGTTCTCATCTATGTGCTCAACTTTCTCTGGCTTCTCAGGCTCATCTTTTATGTGCTCAATAAAATGAAGATCTTCTTAAAGTTTTCACTCACATCTTATTTTCTAGCTTTATTGAGGTGAGATGAAGAAACAGAATTTGGAGGTTGTAGTTGTGGGTATATAATTTTCAATGTCCAATGCTACAGCAGGAAGGATAGGCAGAGAAAGTTCCAAAAATCTGTATAGTTGTCACTTGGATAGAATACTGGAACAGAAGAAGGACATTCAATAATAAGAGAGAAACTGAATAAAATATGAACCTGAGTTAATGATAATGTATCAGGATTGGCTTCTTAATTGTAACAAATGTATCATAATAATGTACACTGTTAATAATAGGAAAAACTGGGTATGGGGTGTATGAGAACTCTGCAGTATCTTCACAAATTCTCTGTAAATCTAAATCTATTCTGAAATAACAAGTTAGTTCATTATAATAATCATGCAATGAAATTTACCATATTAGCAGAATAAAACAGATAAATTGATCATCTCAATATGTGCTGGCAAAGCATTTGATAAAATTTACATTAGTTTATTATATAAACACTCAGCAGAATGGGAACAGACTAGAGCTTTGTCAACTTAATAAAGGGGATCTACAAAGAGCATCTACATCCTACTTAATGGTAAAATTCTGAATGCCTTTTCCCTAACACTTCTGTTTAACATTGCACTGTAGTTCATAGCCTTTGCAGTAAGGCAGGACAGAGAAATAAAACTCAATCATACTGGCAAAAAATAAACAAAACTGACTTTATTCACACAGGACTTTTTTATGTAGAAAAAATTTACTTATAAATTCTATTACTTCCATTTTATTAAAAGTGTATTATCTTTTAATTTTTGGCTTCAAGATATGGGTAGGAAGCAGAGAAATATTTAAGTAACTGGTTGTTTGCATTTGTTCTATTTTCACACACATAGTCCTCCCCACCATCTTCTACGTTGGTTAGGACCCTCATTCAGAACAACAGAAATGTTTCATAAATAATACAAATGGCACATCAGCATGATTTCTTTCTCAGGACTTTTATGCTGATATCCTGTGTTGCCAGATGTTTCTATAGAGAAATTGGCTAGTCAAGTCCCTGGTTCTGAGGATGCTAGGGAAAAAATCATTGGGATAGACCTGTGCTACGGCATTTCCATTTTGAAAGCTCAATTTTCTGATAAAGTCTCAGGAGATATGCACAATCTCCAACATTCACTATCATTTTGTTCCAAATTTAATTGTATGGCAGGAACATAATGAACTTTTGGCTTGGTTTTTTTGTATTTTTATTATTTTATTTTTTATTTTGTATTATAACACAGAAAAAAGAAAAATTTAAAGAAAGAAAAGAGAGTAAAACTTCTATTCTTCTATACTTCAGAGAAAGTTCCTAAGATCACTCTCTTAATTCTTTAATGGAACTATATTTCTGACTGTCACAGACTCAAAACACTGAAGGATTTTGCTGCTCTTTGTTCAACTTACCTCTCTCCCTTATCCCCTGGGTTCTGTGAGTATTTTTTTCAAAATATAGATGCTCTGTTCTTTCATTTGTTTTCCCACTTCAGGTCTTTATTTTTCTTGTCCCTACTCTTAAACTTTGCTTCTCTCTCTTCAATCATTCCCCTTCTAACTCATTCCAAGTACTACTAACAAATGAATTTTCTTCAAACAATATTGCTTAAGACAAATACTATTTATTGTCTAACACAAATTAGTCTTTTGATTTTCACAATGAACACTGGCAAGAAATCTTACTTAGTTGGAATGTATGCTATATGAGTATAAAAGCAAATTGAGACTAAATCTTAAAACTTAAATAGTCAGCTAAGAAATGTAGTCTTCAGAGAGCATGATACATACACAAACACACACACACACACACACACACAGGATATTCTCTAAAGATGGCAGTCAGAAGCAAACTCCATCCTCTGAGAGCTATGATTTTCTATATTGAATTGGGTTTTAATGCCTATTTTGTGTCTCCTTAAGGTGAAACACAATGTCTTTTTATATCAATATTTTAGCAGTGTCTAATCCTGATGTATTAGTTAATTAATTAATAATGGCAGGAAAAATATAATGCTGCTTTATTATACTCATAATTTCTCAAAATTGTCCTAGAAAATACAGATAATTTACTTTTATAATAATATAACTTGTTTAATTCTTTATTGCCCCTTTTTTCTTTTCATTGACAGGGTATCTTAGAAAATACTTGTAATTTCTCCTATAATTATTGATGAGGTAAGTTTAAATTTGCTACTCATTCTTCTCTATCCCTCTTGATTTTCTTTATGTATCAAATTCTGCATGTTGTTCATGGTAAGGAAAATTTCTACAAAACTTTTTAATTTTCCTAAAATTACCTAGCATAGCACAATGGAATATTATAGCTACTGAGCCTGAGGTTGTTAGCACTAAAAACTAATTTCATTACCTACAAGTAGAGTTACCAATTTCTTCTTTTAAATTATGACTATGTCATATATACAGCAAAAATGCAATTCGCCAGAAGTGTGCACATTTTGTAATTAAATTTGATTTGGTGTAGAACCTTCTAATATATCCTTTTAACAATTTAAACTAAAACAATTATCTATAAATAAAAATTTTTGTTCTATTTTTTATAGTTAAAATGAGATGGCTAAGTTTTTCTCTTAAAATTATTTTTCACCATTCCTGTTTTTGCTAGGGATTATTAAAAGTCATTGGAATTTAAGATGTTTATCAACTGTCAAGGTATTTTATAATTTATGACCTTTAAAATCTATGCTGCCACAGGCTTTCTATCATTAACAGAGAATTCTGTTACAGGTAAACACAATATTAGACCTATTTTTTCCTTTACATAAATGGGCCATGTCTTTAGGATTGGTCTCAGAAATACACCATTCTACATCAGGATGATAGCATTTTCATTAAATCATTCCATAGGTGATCACTGATATTTGAATTTTCTGAAATTACTACTTTATATTTCTATAAGAAAAGTAAAAATATTGTGGTAGAATGGCAACATTTATACATTAAACATTCAGGAAATAATTATTGTCTATTATATGTCAGGCATTGTTATTATCAGCCTGTACCTGGTACAAGAGAAAGTAGAACAGGGTATGAAGAAACTGGATACACAAGACAATGTCTCCCAGCATTTACAAGTCATGGCACACAGAAATCAATAATATCTGTACAGTTCATCAGGGCCACTGAGTACTTGGATAACTGGATGTGCAGATTAAAAGCGGGTGCTGTCTTGCCAGGCTTCCAGCCACTCAAATCCCTATCAGCTGCCTCAGAGTTTAAGTGGATCAGAATCTGGGCACAACTGCTAGCCATTCACAGTACAGTGGTGAAAACCTCTGACTTATGGGAAGCTGAGAGCAGGAATGCACTAAAAGAAAAGAACAACGCACAGAAGCAAAAGGAAGGGGAGACAATTTTTACTGAAGTTTTGACTCAGCTATGTCCAGTCACCTGTATGCAGCTACTGGGTCCATAATTCCTTATCTAAAATAATTGGTACAATATGTCTTTTTGAAAATAATTTTTCCCATTTTAAAAAGATAACTTGGTGTATATGCTATATATTATTTAATTCTCCAGTGGGATCTGGAGCAGTACTTTGTAGGAATATTTATGTGAAATAGTATAGTTAAAAAGAGACATTAGCAAGATGGTGCAATAGGAATTTTCTACTGTCACCTTCCCACAATGCACAGAATTTTGCAAACACCAATGGATGAGAGTACCCTTGTGGGCATCTGAGAGTATAGCAGAGATGTTCCAACACGCCACTGAAGCAAAAAATTCTAGAATAGATACATTGAAGAAGGTAAAAGAAATGATTGCACTGTACTCACATCACCCCTCTTCCAGGGCAGCAGAGACCATGGCTTCCCATGGCTGAAGGAATTGTGTAGTGAGTGAGTGTCTAGCTTCATCAGCTCTCCAGGACACTACTGAAAAGGCCCACATCCTTCTCACCCCACCCAGAAGACTGAGCATGTCAGCACAGCTGAATGGCTAAGAGAAGCTGAGAGAAAAGAAGTGAAGTGGGGACTCACAGAAATCAGTGCTTGAAACTCAACAAGAGCTGTATATCATATTAACTACTTTGTAGACTGCATCAGGAGGTCTGTCCACTAGTTACTTGGGACTTAGCACCAGCATACCTATGCCAACTTGCCCACAGCACCAATAATATTCCATGCACATGCACTTCCTTCCTCCACCATGCCCTGCTCCCTGGGTGTGTCCCTGACTTGGCAAATATGAGCCTTTGAAGATGGCTCATGAGTATGCACAGTTAGCCAACGTGACTACAGAATTGGGAGAAGGTAGACAAACTTGAGAATTTCAAGGAAATGACCTAGGGAAAATAAATTGAAGACTCTCAGTATCCAGACCATTTTTAGAGAAAAGAGAAGACATACAATCTTAAGAATTCTCCCCACCCAAGAAGGAAAAAGAGACATGTAGTGGGTGAATACATAGAAAAGATCTGAGAGAGCATCAGAATCCCTAGCCCACTGACTGGAGAAGTTGTTCTCATGCATATCTAGTCAGTAAAGGCTGGAGGAAGTGACTCCTTCTTCAAATGTGATGACAGCAATGAAAGACCTTAAAGAAGATGAAGAACAAACATGACACCACCAAACCAACACAATTATCCATTAACTGACCCCAAAGTAATGGAAATCCATAAAATGTTTGACAAAGAATTCAAAACAATTGTTTTAAGGAAACTCAGTGAACTTCTTTAATAAGGAAGTGAACAAGAGAACACAGATAGAAAATGTGGTGAATTCAAAAAACATGTGAAGTTCAACAAAGAGAAAAAAGAGATAGAAATCATAAACAAACAAACAACAACACCAGAAATTCTGGAGCTGAAGAATGCAATGAATAAAATGAAGAAGTACAAAATGTAATTGAGAGCTGTGACAAGAGACTTGATCAAACAGAAGAAAACATCTGCATCTTGAAGACAGGGTATTTAAAATTATCCAGTCAGAAGACAGAAAAAGAAAAAAAGAATGAGAAAGAATGAAAAAAGTTTATGAGACTTATGCAAAGAAATAATGTAATGATCCTGGAGGTACCAGAAGGAGAAGTTTGAGACAAAGGGGAAAAAAGCTTATTTAAGGAAATAATGGCCGAAAATTTCCCAAGTCTCAGAAGAGGTATGGATGTTAAGGTATATGAGACTCAAAGGTTCCCAAATAGGTTCAATAAAAATAGAAGTTCCTTGAATCACATTATAATCAAATTGTTAAAAATTAAAGGCAGGGAATTTTGAAGTAACAAAAGAAAACAGACTTGTTGCATACAAGAAAATCTTCATTAGCCTATCATCAGATTTCTCAGCAAAAACTTTACAGTTGGGGAGAGAGTGGGATGATATATTCCATGTGCTGTAGTAAAAGAAACTTAACTAAAAAGTAATTTACCCAGAAAAAATATTTCATTCAGAAATGAAGGACAAAGACTTTCCCAGAAAACAAAAACTGAGGAAGTTTATGACCATTAGATCTACCTTATAACAAATGTTAAAGGAGATTCTTCACACTGAACTAAAAGGATTCTAGTCAGTAACATGAAAAGATATGAAATTATAAAATTCACTGGAAAAAGTATACCGTAAAATTCAGAATACTCTAATATTGTAATTGTGGTGTACAAATTATTTGTCACTCTAATATAAAGGTTGTAAGTCAAAAGCATTAAACATAACTGTAACTACAATAAATTGTTAATAGTTACACAATATAAAAAGAAGTATACTGTGACATCAAAGATATAAAATGTTGGGGGGATAATAAAATTGTAAAGTTTTTGCATGAGGACAAATTTAAATTTCTATGGGCTTAAATAGACTATTATAAGATATTTTATGTAACTATAAATAAAATACTTATACTCTTAAAAGAAAAAGAAATCAAAGTATACCATTATAAAAAAATATCAAATCAAAAAGGAAGATAGCAAGAGAGGAGGAAAGGAATAAAGGAATCACTATATAATCAGAAAACAATTAACAAAAAGGCAAGAATAAGTCTTTACCTATCAATAGTTACTTTAAGTGTAAATGGATTAAATTCTTCAATCACAAGACATAGTGGCTGAATAGATTTAAAAAAACCTAGACCAACTGTATGCTGCCTACAAGAGACTCAGTTTAGCCTTAAGGATGGATCTCTGGTGCTGCATTTGCTGACAGGAAGGGTACTGAGCCAAAGACTGCCTCATCAAGGACATGGCTTACTGATGGCAGCAGTTTTGTTAAGGATGATTCGGAATGGCATGCAGGCTACGCAACAGTAACTAAGAGTCTAGAAGTGGTGGAGGCCCAGGCATTACCAGCAAATACATCTGCCCAATTAGCCGAACTCATAGCTCTAACCTGAGCTCTCCATTTAGCCAAAGACAAGAGAGTGACCACCTATACAGATTCTAAATATGCTCACTTGGTGTTACATGGCCATACATGTAAAAAGTGAGGATTTGTAGAGAGTGAGGATTCATTACCACCTGAATGACAATTAAGTATGGGCAACATATTCATATGCTTTTAGAAGCCGATCAGGAACCAGCTGAGGTGACAGTCATCCATTGTAAGGGATATCAAAAGGGAGATGGGCCGAGTACGGTGGCTCATGCCTGTAATCCTAGCACTCTGGGAGGCTGAGGTGGGAGGATGGCTCGAGGTCAGGAGTCCAAGATCAGCCTGAGCAAGAGCGAGACCCCTGTTCCTACTAAAAAAAATAGAAAGAAATGATCTGGACAGCTAAAAATATATATAGAAAAAAATTAGGCGGGCATGGTGGCACATGCCTGTAGTCCCAGCTACTCAGGAGGCTGAGGCAAAAGGATTACTTAAGCCCAGGAGTTTGAGGTTGCTGTGAGCTAGGCTGACGCCACGGCACTCTAGCCCAGGCAACAGAGCGAGACTCTGTCTCAAAAAACAAATAAATAAATAAGTAAAATAAAATAAAATAAAATAAATGGACCTGATCTAATAGCTCAAGGAAGTTGGGCTGCAGCTACAGCTGCCAAACGGGCAACCCTGGGCAAAGTGCTTCCTAACCTACGTGGAGGCCTAGACCCTTCTAATCCCAATTTACCTATTCCAGTTTATTCCACCTCAGAAATATCCGATGTGTTAATTCAAGGATACCACTTGACCCCCTTTGGATGGTTGGTTAAAGGAAACCTCTATCTATTACTGGCTAAGAAGTCAAAAACTTAGTAGAAGCTGACCACAATGCTACCCACTTTGGCCCAAAGCCACTTAAACATCTCCTGGAACATTTCATTTCTCCTTTACTAGCCTCCACTATTAGACAGGTCACCTCACTTTGTACTATCTGCCAAAACCAGTAATCCTCAAGGGGCTTGGAAGGCAAAACTTGCCTCTGTGGCCCAATGAAAGGGAACCTACTCTGGCAAGAACTCGCCTGTAGATTTCACCCAAATGCCTACTTATAGAGGATTCGAGTACTTATTAGTGTTTGTCGACACTTACTTGGTGGGTTGAAGCCTCCTTTGCAGGACTGAAAAGGCCACTGAAGTTTCCTGAAGACTCCTGGAGGACATCATGCCTTGTTTTGGCCTTTCCTGGTCCTTACGGAGCAGCAGCGGTCCTGCTTTTGCTCCACAGATAGTGCAGAGAGTTTCCGGGGCCCTGCAAATCTCTTACTATCTGCATTTTACCTGGAGGCCTCAGTCATCAGGCCAGGTGGAGCAAGTTAACCAGAGCCTCAAGCTCACCCTCCTCAAAATGACCCAGGAGATTGGACTCAGCTAATTACAACTTCTCCCACTCCTTTGCATTTATGCATTGCAGCTAAAGTCTCCTTTTCTTTGAGTGCTTTGAAAATGCTGACCTTTTTCTCTGATCAGTTTGGATTTCATTTTTCAGGAAACAGCTGGATACCCACATACCCTTTAAGTAGCTCATTTCTTGCAGACATTGCAAGAACACAAACTACCACCTAGAGACCCTTCCTTGTCTCATCTTCTCTGTCAGCCAGGGGACTTAGTGCTTATCAAACAGTGGAAGAATGGGTCCCCCACATCCCAGCTAACCCCAGTATGAAAAGATCCTTATCCAGGCTTACTTTGCACCCCAGCTGCTGTTAATATTAAGGCTCCATCATTCTCAGGTGAAGCTGTGGAAGGACCAAAATGAAACTCACCTGGTCCCCGCAGATGAGGACTCCAACACTGGAGGCAAATACTCGTGTACTTTCTTGGAGGATCTCTAGTACCTGTTCAAGGGGACTTCTACTGTGTGGCTCCTTCAGATAAACAGCACGAACTGTTTAGCCCTGGGTGAGACACTTCTTGCCCTGGCAATCCAAACCACAAATACCCTGAGGCTCAACCAAATTTGCTGGCAATGTGCCTTGCAAATTCCCTTAGTTACTCCATTACTTTGCACCCTGTGAATTCTGATATTGGGTCTGATCTTCATAAATTTTCTAACTAAATTTATTTCATCTCACCTAGAGTCCATCAAGCTACAAATGGTTCTACATTCTCCATCAGCTCCAGCGCCTACCTCCTCCTCACACCTACAACCACAACCATTTACAAAGGACATATACTGAAGTCCGCTGGAGACACCCCCAGAGAACCTGCAAAAGGCCACCCTACTCTCTCTCAGTGGGGGCAGCCAGATGAGTCAACGCCCCTACCCAATGATTTGGGCCTCTAGAAGAGAGAGAAGGGAAATGTTATGTAGTAAGTGAGGGATTCTGGCGCTGTTAGGGTCAAAGGCAGGCACCCCTCTTGTTGCTTTGATCCCACCTTAATCCTGCTGTGAGCAACTGCCACACCTGGGGGAAGGAGAAAATCCTGCTAATTTGCAAAAGAAGGCTGGGAATTCCCCAGCCCAGGCAGACCGGAACAATTGAATCTGGAAAGTGACCTAGAGTAACCTAAGGCTAATTATCATGTTGTTACCTGTCCATCAGAGTGGTTCAGTGCTGACATCTGAACCACGAGGAGGGCCCAATCCAGACTCTATAAAACAGGACCCCAGACCATTACCAGAGCCCTTTCGTTACAACAGGGGGGCGTGTTTGTTGTCTGAGGCGAATGTATCTTGCTCTTGCTCTGTTAAACCTATCTTGCCCTTCCTAAATAAACTTTGTTTCACCCTTGCTTTGCTTTTGATGTGGCTGGTCATTCATTGGGCAAGAGCACACCAAGAACCGAGAACAGACAACTACGACAGATAGATTAATAGGAGAAAAAAGACACAAATATATTTTATTTAACTTATATACACAGGAACCCTCACCATGAGGACTCAACTCCCCATCTGGGTTTGGAATCTTATATGCCTTTCTGGTAAAATGGGTTATGGGAGGGAAAAAAGGAGAATTCTGTTGATGGGCAATAAAGGAGAACTAGGGAGGATTAATGGATGGGGAAGAAAGATTAACTGGTAAATAATTCTCTTTGCAATTTGAATGAGTGGGAGAGACAGGACATTATCTTCTTAAAGAGTCTATTCAGGCGTAGTCACATTCCAGGACTGAGGGAAAGGAGAGAAAAAGAACAATTGTTCTCCTAGGTGGGGCTGGATCTTAGGCAGATAGAGAACTTCCACTTTCTGGAAGAGCCATGGTGTGTGTGTGGTGGGAGAGTCAGAGAGACCTTGAGGCTCCTTCAGTCAGTTTAACATGTCAAAATGCCATATTTTTCGGTGTTGGTTTCTGAGCCCCAACAGTGCACCGAGAACTATAAAGCATTGATGAAAGAAATTAAAGATATAAAGAAGTGAAAATATTTTCCATGTTCATACATTGGTAGAATTAATTTTGTTCAAATATCTATACTACTCAAAGTGATTTACAAATTCAATGTCATAGCTATTAAAATCCCAATGACATTTTTCTTAGAGAATAACAATCCTAAAATTTGTATGAATCTAGGAAGACTCTGAATAGCTAAAGAAATAAGGGGCAAGAATAACAAAGCTGGAAGCATCACATTTCCTAATTTTAAATTACAAAGCTATAGTAATCAAAACATTATGGCACTGGAATAAAAACAGACACCTATGCCAATGGAACATAATAAAACAGAACATACAGAAATAAACTGACATATACAAAGTCTACTTATCTTCCACAAAATTTCTAAGCATACACAATAGGGGCAGGATAGTATCTTCAATAAATGTTGTTGAAAAAACTAAATACCTATATGCAAAAGAATGAAACTATATCCTATCTTATGCTAAAATCAACTCAAAATGGATTAAATACATACATTTAATATCTGAAAATGTAAAACTCCTAGATGAAAAAAGAGACAAAAGCTCTATGGCATTGCTTTGGCAATGATATTTTGGATATAACCTCAAAAGCACAGGCAACAAATGGAAAAATATATGAGTGGGACTATATAAAATTAAAATGTTTCAGCTCAGCAAGGAAACAACAAAATTAAACAGCAACTTATAAAATAGGATAAAATATGCGCAAATCATAACCATATTAACCATAGATGGTTAATATACAAAACGTATAAGAAACTCATGCAACTCAAAAGCATAAAAACAAGTAATCTGATTAAAAAACAGGCAAACACTTATGTGCACATATAGTAGAAACATTCACCGGATGTCAGGCAGGTGGTGGGGGGGAGGAGGGGATGGGTATATTCACATCTAATGGTTGCCGTGCGCACCATCTGGGGGATGGACGTGCTTGAAGCTCTGACTTGGGTGGGGCAAAGGCAATATATGCAACCTAAATATTTGTACCCTGTAATATGCTGAAATAAAAAATAAAAATTAAAAATAAAAAAAGAACAGGCAAAGTATATGAATAGACATTTTTTCCCCCCGAAGAAGACATAGAAATGGCCAACAGGTATATAAAAAGGTGCATAATATTAATAATCACCAGAGAAATGCAAATCAAAACCACAAAAAGATATTACCTCATACCTGTTAGGATAGTTCTTATCAAACAGTCAAAAGATAGTAAGTGCTGGCAGAAAGGTGAAGAAAAGCGAGCCCTTGTACAATGTTGGTAGAAATGTAAACTGATACAGTCATTACAAAAACATTATGGAGATCCCTTAAAAAATTAAAACTTGAACTACCATATAATCTAGCAATCCCAATTCTGGGTATATATCCATAAGAAACAAAATCACTGTCCCGAAGAGATATCTGTATTCCCATGTTCATTGCAGCATTATTCACAATAGCCAAGCTGTGAAACACTAAGTGTGTGTTGTTAAATGAATGGATAAAGAAAATGTGTTACACACACACACACACACACACACACACGTTAACTATGGGAGGGGGTAGATACGTTAATTAGCTTGATTGTGATGGTCCTTTCATAATGTATATATACATGAAATCATCAGGTTGTAAATCTTAAATATATATAATTTTTACTTGTCAAAAAGCAGCATAGTTAAAGAACATGAGTAACTTCCTGATAGTTCAGGTCAGGTTTTGCCACCAAATAAGTTAATGTCAGTTTAACTTCCTCCCAAGTGAATTCTTGTGGGGTCTACGAACCACTACATGAGTTCTAAAAAGTTGTTTGATTTTTAGCATCGTTTTGACTTCAGAAATGTGGGGAAAGCTTTCTGAACCTATATATTAATAATATTAGATATTCTATACTTACTATTATCTGTGCTTACTAGTATATTTTGTGGTAAATTTTACAGACTAGTAACTAAAATGTATATGTATATAGAACTATATAAGGAGTTAGAATATCAAGTATAACAGAACTTTAAATTCACTTTAAACTTTAAAAATATGAAACAATTAAAATAATTATAATTGCTTGCATTTTGAAGGTATCAATATCCTGAATTTATTCCTTTTTTTTTTTTTTTTGCTTCTTATTTCCTGAACTTTTAAAAGACTATATTTAAAACTTGGGATGCACATAATGACGCATTCACTGTGATTGCTAAGTCATTACTTCATCTCACATGAGCAGAACCATCTCATTTAAGAAATGAAATGCAAAAACTGATTACTCTGAGGAGAGGGATAGTTTCTGCAGCATTCTGTTTTCTGTACAGCACCTTGTGATAGTTGAGCATATTGCATTGAAACAATCTACTCTATGGGCCCTGGTTGTATCAAAAGCCTTCTATACATAATGCGAAAGTTTCTTCAATTGTGAACAGCACTGTAGCAGTAGTTAGGGCTTTATTACTTAGTTCTAATTTGTATTGATGGCCTAAAAAAAGTAGCATGCTTTGCAATTCTATGAAAGAAAAGATTATAAATGGAGATTAATTATAATTTTGCTAGCTCAGTACTTGTAAAACTAAAGCAATTTATATTCTTTCTCTTAATGATCTCCATTCCTGATTGCAGTAATGTAATCTAATTGTGATTATGATAGTATCTGAATCATGTGGGCCTCAATGTGATTGAAACTACTCTTTGCATTAAAAAGTAATTTTGGAGTAATGATGAAAAGTTACTGTGGAAAATTGGCAAGTAATATATTTTACTCTGTATCTTAAGTTTCTGCTTTCATTTTTGATTATATCTCATAGCATGGATAAGTACGATATTATATCAAGGATTTATTACATCAAAGCCTTATCGATGATCCGTATGAGTATGAGTATCAGGGATAAGCATGATATTATTGAAATAGAAGTGCTATAGTTGAGTCAGAGAAATGACTGAGGAATTAAAATGCTAGGATAAGGTTTACTGAAAGTAGCAAGCAAATAAGAAGGGGGAGAGAGGGTTCAATATTGCACAGATATGATAGCCAGTGAAAAGAAAAGCTGTGAGTGTTTTAGCTGATACAGCAGAGACTATTTGGATAGACATTAAGGGAAATAAGAATAGTCAGGTATTTTGTGAATGTTGAAATGCACCTCCGGGGCATGAAGAGAAAATAGAGCAGGATTTTTTTTCTTGATAAAATGTCCTTTGCAGGGTTGAAACTTGTTAAGGGAAAAAAAAATACATCTCTTATTCACACACAGTTAAAGAAAATGATTTGTAAAATCATACCTAGAACTTGAAAAACAAGAGAATAAGTGTTTAACATCTGAAAAATATTTACTATTGAAACACCTAGGTATGTATTTATTGTGAAAATAGAGGATTCCCAGGAAGATTGTCCTGGGAAAGGATATTTTGTAACAAATGCAAAAAACACAAAGCATATTTATCAGAATCTTATAATGCATGATGAATTTGTGGAAGAAAATTATAATTAAAAAGGTTGTGCTGCATTTAATATCCACTGGAATTATGATCAAAGAGAAAACTGATATTTTTTAAAACCCTAAGCAAAATTATGTTTCAAATATCCAGAAACAGACAACGAATAAGGAGAATTAAATTAATAATAGGTGGTAAAAAAAGAGAAGCTAACTAGTAGAAATCTCCCAAAATCTTTGAAGGACAGATTAGTACTTTTTTGGTTGTGTTGATTTTTTTTTTTTTTTAATGATAGAAAATATTTGCTAATCCCTCTAGTTGTAATATGGTTGAAGTAAGAACACCAAGGAGGTAACCTCCCTATAACAGTAATTTCAAATATAAGAAAACAAGTCTTTCAAATCATCATTGCAGCATGACACCACAGGGAAAAAAAATACACAAACCAAGAAAAAAAATATAAACTCATTTTGTAGTTACTACTGACAATGAAAAATCCCTCTTCTTCCATCCCTGGAGTCTGTGAAGATCCATTTTAAAATGTCTCTTGCAGCAGTGAAATGACTCAGGAGAAGAGAAGGGATTGCCTACATGTGAATGGCTCACTGTTTCTAGTAGGAAGAAGGACATTAACTCTTTCAGGCCACTGGAGTCCATTTACCAAATTACTTTTCTTTCTTTTTTTTTAGTGCAACAAATTGAACTGAAGAAGTAATGCAACTCCATGAAGTGCATCATTTACTCCCATTCTGTCTTTGATGCTTATGTACGGATAAGTGCCTCGTCTATTGCCACTTTCAGACTCTCCCTTTAAGGGGAATATACTGTGAAATAGATACTCTCCAGGCTCAGTCAAGAAGAGAACATCTTGAGCCTCTATGGTACATTACGGTCAGTTATAATAGACCAGGGAGGGAAGTGAGCCTCCTGCCATAATGACTGTAACATGATGACCCTGTGAACACATAGATGCATCAAAGTGTACCACTGAAATTTTTGCAGTTTTTCTTTATCAGAGATTGTATAGCAATAAAAATGTCCAAGATGAACAGGCAGATTATTTCTTCCCATCCTGCTGGTGAACTTATATCCCAATATGGAAAGTGGATGAGCCTGCTCCACCTCATTTCTGCCTTAGTGAATGAATTCCCAAGTATTCTCACTTCGGGATAGAAAATCCATCTTTTTCTTTTTTCTGGTGAATTATGGATCTTTTTGTCAGCCTCTCTTAGAAGAATATGGCAACATTTTTTAGTAGAACAATGGCTAGATTCTTGGACAAAGACTCTAGACATATTAAGCTTTTGAGGCGGCTTTTGGTTCTGGAAGAGCCTTGGTGGGAATAGCTCATTCATTTATTCACACACTCAGCAAATGCGTATTAAGTAAGTGCCTGCAATTGACAAACAACCAAGTAAGCACTGGGGAGGCAAGGATGATCCCTCTGCACGTGGGTACTCTTTCCTACGGTCTATAATGCAACGGGTCAATACATCCATGTGTTGAGAGCCTTCATTCAATCATTCCCATGCTGTAATAGGGGAACTGGAGGGCACTAGGCAGACACAGAACTGGCACGTCTAATTTGTTGTTGAGGTGGGGGGACGCTACCTAGAGAAAGGCACTGGATAATCTAAAGCTACAGTGGAAAAAGGAAGTCTAAAGTTAGCTCCAGGTCGGGCGCGGCGGCTCATGCCTGTAATCCTAGCACTCTGGGAGGCCGAGGCGGGTGGATCGCTCAAGGTCAGGAGTTTGAGACCAGCCTGAGCAAGAGAGAGACCCCGTCTCTACTAAAAAAAGAAAGAAATTAAATGGTCAACTAAAAATCTATATAGAAAAAATTAGCCGGGCATAGTGGCACATGCCTGTAGTCCCAGTCACTCGGGAGGCTGAGGCAGGAGGATCGCTTAAGCCGAGGAGTCTGAGGTTGCTGTGAGCTAGGCTGACGCCATGGCACTCACTCTAGCCTGGGCAACAAGGTGAGACTCTGTCTCAAGAAAAAAAAAAAGAAAGAAAGAAAATTAGCTCCATTTCTATTCCTTCAGTGTGCCTACATGGAAGAGGAATTAAAAGAAACGTTTAACACATGGTAGACAGTAGTACAATCATACAATTTGTTGAGTGACAATTGTTGTGTGTGTTCCTGATTCTCAAGAGGACACAATTAGAGAATGATATCATTTATTTTTTTACACTTTGGAGACTCCTTTTCTTCTTCTCTTCAATTTCAGCTGCTTCATTTTGTCTCTAGCAACTCAGCAACTGCCAGCTTGCCATAATATTTGTCCCACAAATTTAGTTAGTTATGGCTACTGACATGTAGTACATTTTGCAAGGAGTTTATAACTAAGTTATAAATTTTCTTCACCTAAGGTAGTAATGCTCAGCCTAGGTTAGACTTCAGAATTACCTGGGAAACTTTTTAAAAAATACTAATGCTCTACCTACACTAAATAAACCAGGAAACTTGCAGAGCTGCACAAATAACTCAAATGGATCAACCAGTAGAAGGACCACATTTGCTCAGCTCACATGAGCCATGCATTCACTTATGGGACCTAGTTAGTCACTAACAACGAAGCAAATTAATTAAGTCAATGTAACAAAAGAAGGATGACAGTATCAACATCTTATCTGCTCCTCTTTGTTCAAGAACTTTCATTAGTAACTTCAGGTCTAATCAATGGTGCAGACAATGTCTCAGCATTTCCTTTTGTATTTTGACCAGGTTATCTCTTCACAAGGATCGTAGTTAAGTCTTGACTAATCCCTACGTAATAATCTCTCTAGTCTAGAAATTAACATGTTCAGGGTTTTAGACTTAGGAGGATAATTGCTTAAAATCCATAATTAACATTCATGGTGTCTGAACTTGAGAAGCAAAGACCATGGAAATCATGGAATATATTTGGTCAATCAGAGTAATAATGATTATCGTTTATTGAACTTCTATTCCAATGACTGTGCTGGGTCTATTTCATGGGCAACTTCATTTAATCCTTAGGATATCGTGGTCCTCATTTTACGTACGCGGACGCTGTGTCGCAGAGAAGTTTCACGAGTCACTGAGGCAGCACAGCTCCTGGAGGCTGATATTTAAACCCAGGGCATGTCTGCCCCCACAGCCTATTATTATCTTACCCTGCCATGCTGCCTCCCTCCACAGAGAACACTGAAACTGTGTTTGGAAAAGTCGTGCAGAAATTCCCTCAAAAGCTAGGGCAACTGTCTATAACAAGGGACAGATAACTGCAGTTATAGTCTCAAAACAACTCAGTTATGTTTGACAACAGCCCATGAAAACAAGACCTCTTAAAGGGAGATTAATGCCATCAAATCCTTTCAACTCAGACCTACACCTGCTTATACAATTGGCCTTTCACATACCAGTCGGTAAAATCCAGCCTCAGGAGAGAGAGACACATGCAGTATTTATATTGTTGTTGAAAGTTTCACGGCCTTCAAACCACACAGGTTGGAATTGAATTTGAAAATCTGTCTCCTGGCTTCTTTTGAGGAATCGCTAATCTTCCAAAGGATGCTGTGCTTGCTCTGCACGAATGGCTTGGCTAGAGAAAGTGGTTATGCTGTGGTTGCTAGTAGAGGCTAAGTTGTTTTCTTCTTTATTTAGAACAAAAAGAAATTACTTGCTGTATTGAAGCTATTTAAAATCAACATCTGAAGGAAAAGAACATTTTCTTAGCCTTTAAAACAATATAGCAGAACACTGCCCCTACCATTTTGACTTCTAAGAGAACATACAAAATAAGGGGACATGGCTAAATAAAAAGCTGAATTAAATAGATTCTTGATCTGGTAGACTTTTGTTAGGAACAAATGGCCATCACTGTCCCAGCGTTATTTCTCAACAAGGTGAAAGTAAATTATAACATTGGCCATACTACTGCTGGGGTGTTGAGCCAGTCACTGTTTAAGTTGAGAAAGAATGATCTATTTCTGCATTATTTTCTACAATATTCCAATTCCTATAGAATAAGTATTCTTATTTATTTAAGCACAAATGCCAGATATTATTCTGAGCAAGTTTAGATTGCCGAATGCTTTATTCTTCTGAAAGCTGATACAAATACTAGAGTTAACTAATTCCTAAAATGCCTAAGCGATAGGCTATTGGAGTCTGAAGAACCATGTAATGAGTTCATTTAACATCTCTTTTTTTGGTATCTTGTTTTTATAATAGGCGATGTTGTCTCTTGCCGTAAGAAGAGAGGTAGCTTAAAGTACTTCCCAAGGTGGCAGAGTTGCAGGAAAAATCCTATTGCCAAAAGCCAGTTTCTTAGCAACAGCACCCTCTGAATGTGTCACAAAGTCTGAAACCCTTTGGCCCCTCAAAGGAAGTTCCTTAGGTGTCTTTTACACATTGAATGCTTTGTGATAGTTGAGGCCTGCTGGCTGTCAACTCTGTCCCTTAAGGGAACTTGACAGATCTTAAAAAAAATCAATTTTAAGCTCACATGCCCCAGTGGGTGCCAAAGCCACTTCAGAGAGCCTGAAAGATGGCTGAGTCGACAGGATTTGACTTCTAGAGGTAGAAAGGTGACAAACTCTATCATGAGAAAGGGGCAGCTCAGGGCCTCAGAGGCCTAACCTGCTCACAGGATCTGGGGCCTAGTGTTGTATTGAACCTATTTATCTCTTTCATGGGCCTAAGGTACCACAGGGAAAGAAAAGTTGTTCAAAAAATGCTGGCAGAATTCAGGGGTGTAAATGATGAATTACTTTTCATCAGCTGAAAGGAAACATACTCCGGAACAATACTGAAAGGGAGCAGGAGCGGCTGACCCCTGCTTCAGAGCAGCCAATATCTTCATTCAAGAAGACAACCATGAAATTACACAGAAAATGGGATTGTCATGAACAGCCCCTTGAAATCTCAGTATACAGTCATTACTGCATGGGAAAAAGCCTTCATCCACACATCATAACTTGTAACAGACAAGGAGGGGGGAAAAGAACAGAGGGAAGAAAAGGCCTTGGAGTTACCAGTAGGAATGTAGAAAATATTTGTGGATTCAAACTTTCCCCCATCGCTTCCCCTATACTTCTACATAGTTTTAGCAGTGTGTTTACTTGATGCTGAGTGGCGATTTCTTTTTATAAGCTATGGTGGGAAAGTTTGTGTACATTTTAGAGACGTGGCAAGGGGAGGGAGGGTTACCTTCATGCTCATAAGGTCTTCAGGCTGTAGGACGATAATAAAATACACCTGTATAACATGTTCTCAAATTTATTGCTCAATTAATATTCTAAAACTCAATAGTGTATATTACTTACCTAATATAGAACTCACTTAAATTCTTCATTCAACTGTCACACAGTGGAAGATCAACTCATTTTCAGGTCTACGTTGGAAAAGTTTCAGTCATAATATAGAAAGGCAGAGTCAAAATATAGAACTTTTAATAGGGTAGCTAGAATATAAAGTTTTGGGGATCCAAAAAATTAAAATTAAAATATTATATGTTTGCTTTGTCATTCTGGCTACTTTCTCCACTGAGTTTAATTAAGTTTGCTCTAGGCTTTTTTTTTTTTTTTTTCCTTAAAGCATTACTCATTACACTATTTTCTTCCTCTGTGTTCCAGTGGTTCAAATGACTAACTCTCATGAAAATCTAAATTACAGATTTTCTCACAAGTCTAGTTGCAAAGAAATTAGAATCCATGACCAATTTGTGGCATACATTTCACTGCAGGTAGGAAGAAAGCAGAGTAGAAAGTGCCTACTCGGACCAACCAATTCCTTGATAACTTCCTGGAGACAACCGTTTGAGATTTTGGGGTGTTTCCCATAGCTATTTAACTATCTGTGCTCTTTACCATAAGTCTATGTTAAAAAATATATATATATACACAGACCAAACAAAATAACCTGCATTGATTGAATGGGTAGAACTTATTTTCTTTGCCTATTTATAACTCTCTAAAATCAAACAATGTAGAACATAAAAACAACCGAAAAGACAGAGAATTCCCCAGCAGAGCACTTCAGACACGAAAGTTACTCCCCAAGAATAGCATTTCTCACATCACATTCTCTGGTATCTAAGGAAGCATTGAAGGTAGATACGTCACGCACAAACCTCCTTGTGGATTATTATGCTTGGGAAATGCTTCCCTGGTGTAATTGAAGGGCTGGGTACAATATGCCTAATAAATTCCCATTCAGGGGTGTAAAGATACAAGCAGTCTCCTAAAAAGTGAAGGAAACGAGACACTGGAAATCAGGCTTTGCATTCAACTACAGAGAGATTATCCAGAGAATAAATATACAAGTATAACGATCATGCTTAACCTTAAAGGTTAGCCACTGTGAGCAAAGTGGCTGACAAAAATGCAACTACGTTTGAATGGTGATAGTTTTCAAAGGCCAAGGCTTTTGCAATTATTTCTGTTATTCCAGTAAATGCAATTTACTCAGGATGTTCTAAGGGGTGTATAGAAAAGCAGAATTTCTGGCTCAATGGTAAGATAATTTCTTAATGTAATTTCAAAGGGTTCAATACCTTATTTTTGAGGATGATGAGACCATGGGACAGACCACTCACTTTTCCAGCTTATTTGTTAACACTAGGCAAAGACAGTGGCTTTGTGCCTCTGCCATTACTCTTGTTATATTTTCCACTGTACAACCTATGCAATGTGTCATCTGGACTCACATTTATAGAGCTGGCATTAGGGACTGGAGAGAAAAAGTATAATAACTTAATTTGACTAAACTATAGTTTTCAAAGGTTAAATGAAATCATATCACATATTTATAAGCAGAATTTTCTTTTACGTAGACTCTGTGAGGGTTCAACAAAGCTTTTTCTAATAATGTGTTTGCATGTGTGTATATGTGCACATAGGTATATACAAGTTATAACATCAAAATCATTCCTCTTCTTTTGCCCCTATTTTTATTCTTCTATGCTTTCACTATATGTGTAGAATTTCTACCTTTCGTGGCAAAACTATGTACTATTTCAAGCATATGGTGGGCCTTAATAAATAGTTATCATGTTATTTATTGTCTCACCAAGGTATTTTTCAGTAGTATACGATGATTATACTATGAAATATTGATAATATCTTTCATTGAGAGATTGCAATTCATAAGGAGAAATATTTGCTCCCTTTCCCCTCCAAAAAATTAAGCCTAGAATTCATTCACAGATTTTTTCTTTTGTCATATTTATGGTTCCATATATTCAAATAGATGATCAAATGTTACTCATTTGACCCAATGAAAGCAAAAGTAGATCAGAACAGTGCTCTAATGAGGAAAATATGATTAGTACATAAGTAATATTCTCCAGAAATATATATATATATATTTGAACAGAAAGGCTTGCTGAAATTCAGTTAGCTTTAACATTTGGCTGTCACCCTTCTTCTAATTATTTTCATTTTTAAAAATCAGGTTAGAGGAACCAAAATAAAGTTCTTTGGCAAATAGGAATCCTGTTTACTTTCCAACTCTGAACTCAGCAGGTTAAGTAATTGGGCTACAGAAAAGTTCCTCCATTCCTATTTCCAGCTGGTGATACACAAAAGGCAGGAAGTTATCTCATTAATGGGGCACCAGCTTTATGCAAATTATAGTAACAAAAAGGCTTCCCTTCATACTTTTTCATAAATTACCTAATAAAGTGGGAATAAATGGCCATATTCAAGAGCCTTTGTTGTATTTTTAGCACAAGACTCTTTCTGTTACTGCAAATATGACTAAATGTGCCTTGTTCAAAAGGGGTGTTTATGAAATAAGGCCACTCAAAAGCTTTTATTCCTTAACAGCCTTCAGTTACTTTTATGGCTCAAAATTAACATAATTAGTCACAGAGAATAGATGACATAAGCAGCGTGCCATGCACAAAAGGGGGAGGCAGTATCTAAGGAAGGTATTTGGAGAGATCAAAAATTTTCAAAGTGCTTAATACTAGAAGGTCCTTTTTATTTGTGCACAGCCTTAAGATACTTTTTTTTTTTTTAACTCCGTGAAATTCACATAATGAGATGCAGTAGACAGATGACATTAGCGATGTGCCATTAGAAAGAGGTCAGTTTCCTCTGAAAGATAGTCACTGTTCCTGCTCGTCATTAATTTGCAGCTTCAAAGCACTGAGCATATGATAGCCTGGCATGTTAAGCAAGTTGCAGTTATCTTTAAATAACCATTTTTTCCAGTTATTAGAAGCTAAAGTTTTTAAACTACCAACTGAAAGCAAAATTAAAGCACGCAGCAGAGTAAGGGGGGGAAAAAAAGGAAAAGAAAGAAAGGCTGCAAGATGATTAGGAAAAGAAAATCAAATATATTTTAAAAATGAAGTTGCTGTGGTATTCCCTGGGGGTGGGCTGCTTTAACTTCAATGCTAGAATTTTGGGGATAGTAATAGGCTTCCAAGATTTGAGCTCTAGCTAGCAAATGAAACAAGTGGGAATTTTTGGTTTCGGAGTTCTTATTGTGGCACATGTAAGGCTAACAAGGCTAAAAAGCAAATTGTATAGTTATTTATAATTCCGTTGGGGGAGAACAATGCTGTTCTGAAGCCTAAGGGCTCTGTGCAGTAGGAGAGTAAAAGGGTTAAGAGCACTTGGGTTCCTATTACGTGGGAACCGCTCAAATAAAAATGCACTGAGAACTATATCAGATTATCTTATTTTAAAAGAGAAGATCAATGAGATTTCTCTGGTTTGGTCTGTGAATAAATCACAGACAAGAAGACAGAAAAGTAAAGAATTAAAACTTTGCATTCATCCGAGTTCAAACCTATTATTATACAACTCTTCTGTTTTAATTTATTTTAAATAATTCATTTTTTTGCATAAGCATACATGAATATAGTACAAAATTCATAACATTCACAAAGACTTACAGACTCTTCCATTTCAAATTCCCTCTGAGTTTATTTTTCACTTGGAAATCACAGTAGCATTATGTGGAGTTTAGCTATTTTAAAAACATCCTGATTTATAACTTCATCTCTCAGCACCCAAAATAGAATGCAATCACCAATATCTTTGATGAGCACATGGCGGACTGACTCCGCAGGGTGTTTAGCCTGCCTGTCAGTGGAGTGTCCAGGTCAAATGGAACCGGATGAATAGATGCCGGCTAGAAAATGGCAAGTGATGTTGGCTAACATTTTGGAACAAATGTTAACAACAAATAAAATCCATGTTTTCAGACCAGCAATAAATAAGAGAAGAAAAAGTTGACTATCAAATGATGTTTTCACATCTGAAGTGACATTTTACTATTGGAAGTACTACTTTTAAATGTCTAGATTGCCGGAATTGCATTTTTTCCCCCAGAGCCTGGATTACCTGGGCAGGATTGGGGCAGATTGCATGAAGCTAACATCCCATGGTGAGAAGAGGAAGCAGAGCCACAGGTTAGGCCGATACTGGAGCTGTTGTGGAACATGGACTGCCACAGAGTGAACCGACAAAATGGGGGAGTTCCGACATGAAAACAAAGGATTAAGGAAGATTAACATAAACTGCAACTCGTCTTTCCTTAAAGTTGGTTTTATGCTAACTTTTGACATTGTTTTATTACCTTCCATTTAGTTAATAGGACTCTCCTTTCTTTTTCATACAGTGTATTTTTCAAATAATTTTGCTTATATTCTTCTAGCATCTTGCAGGTGTATTCATGCTAGGGAAATATCATGGTATAGCTCAAGTAGCTTATAGTCGAGGAAGCAAGTATCAACAGACACATGGAGAAGACTTCAATGTTGCTATAATGGAGAAGCTCTGAGTGATTATTTCTATCTTGTTGTATTAAAAAAGGTATCATTAAAGGGCGACTAGGAATTCACTAGAGTGATAAAATGGAGAAACACATTCAAACAGGAGCCTGGAGACCATGGAGGGTAGGGGCCAGACCATGCAGGACAGGGTTAGGCATACCATTGATGAGGTAAGAGTGAGTTTGCAAATAATAGTGGTTGACAGGTAAAAAGTGAAGAATTTTTCACTCTATTATTAAAACAACCCTCCCTCCAGCATTTTATGCAAACCCAGGATGACTTGGACCACCTTTAGATAGCACTTTACTTTTGGAGAGTATAACCATTTCTGGCTTTTGTAAGTGCCTACTATGTGCTGGGAATTGTAATTGGCACTTTGCTTAGATTATCCCTTTAACCTTCTTAACAGTTCTATGAAGTCAATATTTTTATCTTTGTTTTTCTGATGAGACAGCTGAAGCTCAGACAGATTAATTAACTTGTCCAGCATCACACAGCTTAAAAGACAACAGCAAGATTCAAAGTCAGTTCTCTCAATTCCAAGGACCATGGCCTTGCCATGATACTATATACGGAAATTGTACACTGAGAAAATAACAGATTAGAGTCCATCCTCTTCTATTAACTCCTAAGGAGTGCCCTCAAGGACCTGAGTATAAATGACAAGAGCGGACACTTGGCTAATATAATATTGGAATTTTCAGAGACTCATTTATTAATAGTGTTCACATTTAGCTTTTCAGTGAGTTAAAATGCTATATGAATTTGTAAATACAGTGGATGACACAGATTTTTCTTTAAGAATCTCAAGCTGTAAAATAATGGGAAATGCAGATAAATGGCAAAAAATAATCAAAACCAACCAAATATCCCACAAAATACGTATCTATAATGTAGAGTAATAGAAGAAAAATTTCCATTGAGTTCAAATGCTATAATTGCCTTTTTGTCACTGTTCTTTTCCATGAAAAATGCTGTAGAATAAATATGTGTTTAGCTATATAAAAGAAGCAATGATGGTTAATATTACATGTTTTTTCTTTGAAAATGGATTCCACCTGCTTTTATTAAGGAGAATAGTTATAGTAGAATGAGATATTTATTAATCTAGCTGGTCTAGTAAGGTCTAGTTCACTTTAATTAAAAAGCTGAATTTCTAAGGAAATTCAGGTATACAGACACACAGAAAGCACCTTACATTTTACATTTAACCTTTTATTTTAATCTTGAAGGCTTTTATATTGTTATTTTAAGTACATGTTAATAATATGCAAGCTGATGCTTTGAAAATTCTCTGAGATGTGGTTAATGAAGAGAAACTGCACTATAAATTGCATCTAAAATATGTAGTCCATGCAGATGTAATTTTTCTTGAACTACAGTATTTTGCAATAAACATTTTTTAGCTTGTTTGGATTTATTCTCAATTGTTTACAAAAAATATCATCAGGCACTACTGCTTGAAACAACTACATAGAGTAACAGGCAATATTCTTAGTTTAATAAGATCCTTTGGATAAAAATAGATTTCAGATCTATCTTGTGCTAACAGAATGCAAATACTGATAAAACTGCACACTAGTGTTTTTCATAATTTAGAGTTAGTCACATGGTGTAATGCACTTGCTTGCTCTCCCCTGAGTTCTGCCAGAGGAAGCATAGTGGCTATGCCAGTTTATGATCAATAGAGACAGAATGTTCTACAAGGTATTCTGGGAACTGTAGTTAACTGAGAACATTTTTCTTTCAAACGCATTTGTTAGAACAATGCCCAAAAGAGACATGATATTCCAGCGACTGTTAGAGTTTCTACGATAAACCCTGCATTTTTTAGAGGGTCGTAACTGGCAATTTGGTCATTGCTAAATGGCACCATCTGTAGCGTAGCCTGTAGGTTTGCACAAATGGAGATGCTATCGTCCTTCAGGAACGTGTATCTTTTAAAGACCATGTAAACCTGGGTTAAGAAAGGCATGAAGGTAGTTGATCTTTTCATTGATTTTCCATTTCAAGCTGAATTATCGAGCATCGAGAAGATGAGTTCTATGTGGGTGGGAGAGATTGTGTCCAGTTTATCTCATAATGGATTATTTTACATTTCTGCTTGTTTTAATCGCCATATTATATTATTATCACTTGGAAGTGGGTGGGGAAGTTGCCAGGAAGGAAATATGAAAATACTATGATTCTGTCTTTGGCTAGAAGAAACAAGTATCATTAGGATTGCAGGCCATCCTTCCTAGGAGGCGGAAACTAAAACCCTGAGTGGAATAGCCATGTATGGTAAAGACAGGATATGGGAGTTTGGCAACCTGGGGGGAGAGCCCAGCTAACAGGAGCAGCCAGTACACAGCCCAGCCCGAGCAGATGGCTGCTGTGCCCTGTGTTGAGAGCTAGCCATATCTTTTCAAGAAATATCTGAAATCTGGATTTTGTTTTTTACAACATAAAATTCCTTAATTTTTAAAAGTTGGCAACATGTTCAGATTTAAAATAAATATAAGCCTATGCAAATCAAACAAAAACTTCTCTAAACCAGTTTTGGACAGTCCATCTCAATTTAAGGCCTGTGCTCTAACCTTGCAGATGCACACCAGTAAAGTAAGTGTCAATGCCTTCTTTAAATGGGCAATAAAAGCCGAAAGGTAAAAAGTTAGAAAAAAAATCAAATGACGTATTTTTGGGTTCAAATGAATTGACTAATTTTAGTATATTTTAGTAACTTTCTCAAGTCTTCAGATCCTTTCGAATGTACACTTCTGTAATTTATGTGCTCACACTCTGACTTCATAGGCCATCAGTACTTTTCTATTTATTTTATGGGTTTTTTTTAATTTCATTTTGTTTTTTGAAGTGGGCCAAAATCCATACATCAGAAATCATCAGGGAAGAATTAAAACCATTAATTCTAAGTGAAGCTAAGTAGCAAAATAATAAAAGAATGTATATTTATTTGTGAAAAGGTTATTTCATACAGACACCTCTGGAAATTAAACAAAACAAAGTGATAGTTATTGGTAGATTTTTGACTTAAAAAGAAGGTAATCTTTGATAATTGAGTCCTTCTTCAGGTACCTTCCAATATCCTAACTTTGTATATGGATTAAGGTACAATAAAATAGAATTTAAGGAAAGCAATTCCAAAGAGAGAACGATAGAATTTTGGAGAAGACATCAAAATAATGAGAACATCTTGGCTTTTTCTTCCTAAGAGAATACATATAGGCATGTAATCAGATATGTAGAATTCCATTTTATATATTTTTAAAAGAAATAAAAAGAAAGATAAAAACATATCCAAGCACATTAATATTATTTTGAATATATATACCAAAATCACCACATATTTATTATTAACAAAAGGATTGCTATTATTTTGTATGTTTTTAAGCTCTACCTATAATTTCCAAAATTTTGCTTACTTATTTGGAAGAAATGTGCTATGCTAGCATATCAAATGACAAGTTATCTGATAGGAATCAGTTTGTACCTTAAAATTACTGGATACTTTAAAAATTCAAGTATGTCTCTTATCTGGCCCTCTAATAAATGCCTGTTGCCTTAATTTGTTTCCCTTAAAAGTCTGGTGATAGCTGAAAAGAAAAACGAAAAGTACATGTGCTCTTCACTGAGGCAGAAAGAGCTCTAATCGTAAAGTTTCCGACCAGAACAGGGTCACCTACACTGAAATTTTCTGTAAACAAATAAGTGCTGAGACAGCAGATTGACTTCCTTAGTGCATTTTTCCCCTAGTAAAATCAGTTTGAGATAAATTGCAAAATAAATAAATGTCAAATAACAATTCCCATGACTAGTATTTGAACTGAATTTAATGATTATTATGAAGACAAAGCTGTGATAGGCCTCTGTGTAGAATGCTAAAAGGGGACAATCTGGAATGATTTTAGCTTGGAACCATTTTAACAAATGAATATATTTCTTAAATTGCCATATCAACTGACCCTGCTATCTAATTATGGCTGGCAAAGAGGGCTACAGATTAACTATTCCAAAGCCTATGCCATTATTTTTGGTTGACATTCCCCAACATTCAGTTAATAAACCTGAAAAGCATATGACTCATTCAATATTCTAAGTTTCCATTTTACAACTAGTTGAGAATGTAAGAGGAATTTGCTCTGCTCCAAGTTGGGTATTCTCTGATGACTTTATTCAGACTTGATGGTCAGGTTGACTATCAGTGCTTTAGTAGTTTTCGGTGCTAAAATTATCATGGTTGCTTCTTAGTGTAGAAATTAAAGATATCTATCACCCATCATTTCAAAATTTTTTCTTAAGAAAAAGATCACTAAAATGTCTATCCTATATCCAACACAATGGAATGGCTTTAGGAGCATGTGACTCCGGGCTGATTTTGAAATCATCTGCCTCTGTACTGTACTTACCAACACCTAGTGCACAGCACCCTTGAACTTGTCAGGGAGAACAATCTTGAACTTACTGATTATCAAAAAGGATTGCAGATAAACAATATGTAGTATTTATGGAGAATAGAGAAATACACTTTTGATGTCCTGAAATTTATTTTGGTATTAAGCTTGTCCTTTGGAAAGCTATGTACCTGGTACAATTAAATCAGTTTTCTAGTAGATTTACTTCTGTAGATATTCTGTCCATTTCTTTGAAGGGAATCTTTAAGAAGTTGCTATAAAACTTGGAACTGTTTTTTTGCTGTCAACTATGTATCATACAGTCACCTCCTGTGAAAATTTCTCTTTGCCTGGGGGAGCCAGTTGTGTTTTACCCAGCCAACACTGACTGCATTTCTCTCTTTGCATTGGCTAACAAAATGCTTAAAGCCATTATCTGTGGTCCATTTCTAGGAAATGTACAAGGCTTCATGATTCTTCTCTTAACTAATATTATTACTGGCACCAGCTCTCTCCCTTAAACTTTGTTTTAATTCTTTCACCTAGTTTTAGGGATATTCATCTGGTTGTAATGCCTCTTTGGAAGCTTCCAGGAATCCTATTTTGAACACGTTAGGGTTGTTAAAATAGTATATAAAGTTTACCTTTTGCCATATCACTTTTTGAAGACCATAAACAAGGAATCACTAAAAGCCTTTAGAAATGCTAGATTTTTTAATAGCTCCATGTCCTTTGCAATCATTCATTAGCCCTTCTCTTAAATTCACAAAATCACAAAAAATAACCTCTAATACAGAAAAAGGAATACAATAGCTTTGGCACAAACAATTCAACTTATAAAAAGTGAAACATTCAAATAAGTAAATTTTCTGGTCCTATTTTTGTATTTCATGTGGTCCCTTACATACTGTGGCAAACATATGCTTGACTGCTTATTCATTTTTTTGGTGTAGGCATCTTTCCATTCTAACTGCTTGGTAGACCTCTCCAACAAAATATCTCAGCCTCTGACATTAAGAGTGTCCAGAAACTGACATTACTATCTTCTGCATCTCTTTCCAAACTGCTCTCCTGTATTATAGCCACCTAAATATGGAACCTCAAAGAAGTCTTTGTTTTTAATCTTTCCTATCCCTATATGCCCTACCAGCTCCGCACATTGATTCTAAGTGTCCAAAGACATTTGTCTTCTCTTTTTATTTGTAATATGACCACTCTACTCTAGGCCATCACTACATTTGTTTGGGTTTTCTAAAACTTTAACACTTATTTTGCTTTGTACTTGGGGAAAGAAATCCCTCTCAAATAAAATGAAAAGGGGGTGGGCAGCTGCTTAAAGTTACAGAAAGGTATTCTGGGAACTGCAAAAAGCAAAACTAGACCTCATTCTGGGCAGAACCTGAGGCAGCAACAGGAGCCATCATGTTCTCTCAGGTTTCCTCTTGCTTGTTCTCCCTTAGTTGGCGTCCATTCTCTATACCATAACATTAGTCATATGCCTCCAAAGTGCTTCATCATAGCATTGAGTGTATATGACTTTTTAGCTAATCATTATAAAAATTATCTCTAGGTCTCTTAGTTAAAATTCCCAGGAAAATAAATTTCTTTGAGCTAGGTCACATACCACAAGGCCCTCGCCTACCTATAGCTACCCCCAAAAGTGACAGATCAAGATATTCTCTCACATAATGCCAGTCTGGTTTTTCACACTCATCGCCCTGATTCTCTTCCATTCACTTTACACTTACACCTAAAGTAACTGTTCATAATTTCTTTGCTACATCACCTTTTTTCTCCTCTTTAAACTTTTGCACATCATTCTTTTCACATAGACTATTATGCCCTTTTAATTAAACACTTTTATTCCACCATCAGTGCTTTGCAAATTCTATATGTAATAATAGTTTGCTAGGGCTGCCATAACAAAGTACTACAAACTTGCTGGCTTAAACAACAAAAATTTATTTTCCCACAATTCTGTAGGCTAGAAATCTGAGTCTGCAGAGCTGCTTTCTTCTAAGGACTCTCTCCTTCACTCTGGAAATGGCCACTTCCTCTGGTGTCTTTACACGGTTTTCCCTCCATATGTGTCTGTGTCTAATCTCCCTTTATATATTATCTCTAATTAAGGAGTTTAGGACTGGGGTTTGGAACTTCAACATATGAATTGTGGGAAGGGCACAATTCAGCCCATAACACTGTCTTTCAATTTTAGGTGAAAGTACTCAACTCTTATCAACATAAATTTTGGAAATATATTAGATTCATTATGAGTCTATTGCATACAATAGAAGAAAGGCATAATTTTAATATATTTTAATAGCTAATCTATTTGCCTCAGCTAAACAAGTAGTTTTCATCACTCATATAAAATGAAACTATGCATGATTGGACTCCTGTCTCTCTTTTAGGTCAGTTATCACATTGCTGAAGAGGCCCCTCCTGGCCACAGGCCATGCTGCTTACTTCCCTTACACTTATACCAATGTATCACTTTCTTTTATTTGTTGTATTTTACTTGTTCACTATATTTATCCATCACTCTATCTTAAGTTCCAACAGGCCAAGGAGGAGCTATTCTGCCTTGTACATCCACCACTGAATCAGTTGTGTTAATCTGATATTGGGCACATTGTAGGGATTCAGTGATTCTTTTTCTTTTTTTCTTTCTTTCTTTCTCTTTTTTTTTTTTTTTTTTTTTTGACAATCTCACTCTGTCACCCAGGTTATGGCATCAGTGTAGCTCACAGCAACCTCAAACTTCTGGGCTCAAGCAATCCTCCTGCCTCAGCCTCTCCAGAAGGCATGAGCCACCACACCTGGCTGATTTTTTCTATTTTTTTAGTAGAGATGGGGTCTCACTCTTGCTCAGGGCTGAGGCTGATCTTGAACTCCTGAGCTCAAGAGATCCTCCTGCCTCAGCTTCCCAAAGTGCTAGGCTTATAGGTATGAGCCTAATTATTTCTTGATAAAATAAATGGAGGAAAAGTAGTGCCAGATATCAAAAAGTGAGAGAGTAGGAAAAGAAGCAAAAAATTGGGCTGTCAGACAATTCAACAAAGCCAGTCATTCAGTATTTCACAATAAATCCTAATTATCAGTGTAATATAAAATAATATTTGGGGAACAATAACATTTTTTTTCAAAAGGGCATTGGACAATCACTAAGCTAGTAGAGAGGTGAATATAATTTAAATAAGATGATGAGGAATAAGTTACCATTACTGTCAATAAACATTTTCACATGCATGAAAGAAAATTAAAAATAATATACATTGAATAATATATTGACACACTTTAAATATATAACTGAAATTAAATATTTGGAAAGTTTTTTTCTCTTTTTTTATAATAAAATTTACATATTCACTGTCCAAAAATGTTTTTTGGCTATAATGACAGTATATAAGCATATTATCATTAGATTTCATTAAATTTATTCTTCTACCTCTCTATATACATATATTAATAGATGTTCTTATAATTATTATTGAAATGATAAGTTGCCCATATTGGGATTCTAACAAATAGGGGTGTCACAGTAAAGTTTTGGGAAAAAAACCCCTGCCTTTAATCCCACATCCTCTTCATGAATCTAACTCACTGATGCAAAGTATTAAACTATTGAACAAGAAAATAGATTCTATGCAAGAGGTAGTTTCTTTAGAGGTAGGAAATTTGTAGGACTGAAGACTAGATTGTCTGAGGATAAAATTCAAAATAACCACTGAGGAAATAACATGAAGATTTAATTCGTTCCCAAGGGAAATTGTAAAGAGGAGAAAATGATTTAATGCTAATGTAAAAGCTAATGAGAGTTAACTGTAGAGTAAAAATTTCCAAAAGCCTGGTGTGTATGTTAGTTTTTGGCTGTTTTCCTTTATCAAAATAGCTGCTGAAATCATAAGGGGACTTATATATATATCTTTATATTCTGCTTCAGAAATTTTTGTTGATTGAATATAATTTGCACAACAATGTGTATGAATGTCTTCTTGAATTACCACATTGACACAGCCCTCCCTTTCTCTTCAGAGTTTTAAGAAAATAAATTTCCAATAAAAACAAAAATGAACACAGCAACAAGTGAAAAGCAAGGGCATTTTTCATTTCAAGCATATATATGTGTATGTATATATCTATATTCCTTATTACTATGTTTTTAAATATCTTATAACCTTTTTATGTTCTTTTCTTGCTTGTATTTTACATATTCAGGTGATAACAATTAATGTTATATTATCAAAAAGCAAATAAAATTATTTGGCTAAATTTGAAATTCAAATTGTAGTAAAATGACTATAATTATTTTTTTCTTCTATGCCCTTATTTGGCACTATTCAAAATGATTTAGAAACCTTTTCAATTTTATGCACAGTATATGCCAGTAGGTGGTGGTAGTATTTTCTACAAGCACTACAATGCTATTTTCATTAGTAAATAACCCAAAAAATGGAGATCATTTTCAGATCTTCAGTAATTCTTAGAGCAATATAGCAACTTCAGAAATAATCTTTTCAATTTGTATTTCCAGACGCTGTTTAAAAGCAAAACTAGGTAGTAACCATTTTAATCTGTGTATCAGATTTTTGGGTCGGTGGTGGGGGGGTGGATAGAGGGAAGAACCTTTAATAAATTTGGGGGCCTATGGATTTAATTCCACAGCTTTGACCATTACATTTTTCTTTTCTCACAGATGCCAGCCATTAAATTGGAAAATTGAAATTGAAGATAAAAGGTGGGATGTGCATATCCAGCTCGTGGGTGATTTTAACCAGATTTTCTCCTTCATCATGGCTCATTTGCATTGTGAATACTCTGAAAAAGACAGCTTTTGTGGACTCTGTGCTGTGTTTGTTGCTCCTACAATGTAATGCTATTCAAAGGGTCTGATTGTGTATTCAGATATCACATACATATTGCCCTGGGTCTGGGATTTCCTGTTACTGTGAATGATAAAGATTTTTTCCTGTTTAATGTACAATTCCCCCATTGTTTCTACGTATGTGAAAGGGCACCTCTGTGGGATAGCCACAAGTAGGCGAAGAGCCTGAGAGATGAGGGGATGCAGGATTTTGGCAGATAATAGAAAAGAGGTACATTTAGTAAGTGAGGGAAGAAAGGTGAACATTAGAGATCATCCCATTAAAAAGCCTATGTCAACTTCAGATAGGATGGTTGGGAAAGTGATCTGGGATTTAGGGCCTACTGAACTGCATCTTTAAAGCATTTTCCTGACCTTAATTTAATCCAGCTTTCGGGAATCTAAAATACCCCTTCCAGCTTTCCCTCCAATTTTATTTTTAGAAATCAGAAGCTGGAAGAATGTACAGAGACACGCGTTGCATTTAGAAAGCCAAGATCTCTTTAAATTTGGATATAAAGGTAGGAGGAGAATAGTTTAGAACCATGTTATGTCCAGAGTCTGGTTCTTGGGCTGGCAGCTTCAGCATCACCTGGGAGCTGGTCAGAAATGCAGAATCTCAGAACTTGCCTCCCCCAGACCCACCAAATCCGAATCTGCAGTTTCACAAGATCTCATGAGGATTTGTCTTCATGTCAAAGTTTGCAAACATTGTACTTACTCTTTTCTGAGAGCTGGGAAAGCAACCATTGGGTGGTGGTTTACACATCACGCATAGTCTCAACAGGATATCTTATGTAGACCATGAACTTCAGTCACTCAAAATCCTAATTTTCTTATGTTAACTCTATTTGGGGATTCTGTTTATACTGTAATAAAGAATTAAAAAAAAAAAACAAAAAAACAAAAAAACAACTGGACAGATGGCCAAGCAAAAGAGAAAAAGCCAGGAGGGTGCTGCAATTTTAGGGATGACCGAATCTTAAAGATCATTTAGTTCCTCGGTTCCCCTGTCCAGGCAGCCCATGGCAATGTTCTTACATATTATGCTTCCACCAGGACTTGGTGACTAAAGTGTTCTGAAAAGCTCTGCACATAAAAACCGGTGTTGCAGCTCTTTTAAAGCCAAAAGCGAAAAATCCCAGAGAAGATTAAGCACCAAAATTTTGGAAATGTGGTTATCGGCAGCAGAATGAAAGCAAATTAAGCTTGTGAGCTCCAGTGATTTTTCAGTTGTTCTAAAGGATTTCCTTTTAAAATGAGTCTGGCAGTGTTTGAAATCTATTAGAAACATTTTAAAATTTTGGTCAACTATTCCTATTAGAAATGCCCATCTTTTGTAAAAGTGAAAATAACTCATGTTAATTATATTTTCTCCATTCTTACTTTTAAATCTCTTGAGCAAAAGTAACTCCATAATGACTGCCCTCTAATTTCAATATTCTACATAAGAATGACCCCCACATTTATATCAAATAGGTATTAAAGCAATTTTCAAAGTTATGAAATTTATAAAGTTGATTAATTCATACTTACTCATTAACAATAAACCTTAATTTAGAGCTATTTTGCCTAAGGTATCAAGGGGATTGAAAGAACAAATAGGAACAACCACAATATTATACAGTATATTCTAGGACCCAGTAGGAGACATTCCACTTAGAGAAGAAATGCAAATAGTTCCCTGCTGTCTTAATTTTGGCAAAAATATTTGAATGCCATCCAGTTCCGAGTTTCCATGCATCCACCTTGAATGGTAGAAAGCTACTTTCTAAAATGGATTTCAGACATCGTGAATGCCTTCATTGGTCATTTTACTAAATGATAAGTTTATTGAAGTGAAAAAAATTCTTGGTAGTTAAGAGACATTGGTTAGGATTGGTTGCTGACACGAGGGGACTCTCTCATGGGTTTCTTTAATTGCCACTAGCATGGAGTGGTACCACTACAACCCCACAAATGCCCTTCTCCTTCTCCTACACTGACTCTTTGTAAATAGTCTGTTTATAAAGAAACCCTTTAAGAAATACCAAATTCTTTGTATGTCATATATTTTATTTTGAGACACTGACAGATTCAGCAAATGTAAACATAATTTAAATAAAGGATTAAATCAAAAGAGTTGAGATTTTTATTAAGTGACTTGTTAGTAGTAGGCCTGGATAGAAATCCCTTGGTTTACAACTCCCAGCAACTTGCTCTTTTTCTCTATTTTGAAGTGGGTGACTAGATGTAGAGAGAATCACTCCCTGAGCATCTTTTCCCCTCAATGCATTCAAAGAGGATCAGAATGTGTATCTGGGGGCTATTCCCTGCCTCATGGTCACTTTCCTATGAAAGGCATTCAATGGTCCGAGGCCAGACCAGGCACACTACATTGGCTGTCTGAAATTAGGAAGCACCATTTCCCTTACTATTGTTACCCTGAATTTGACTCAAATTTTGTTTGTGAATACACACCCAATACCAGTGACTTTTTATGGCTCATTTTTCTAATACTCAAAGGGTTACTATAGACAAGAGGGAAAATAAGTTGAGATCAGTTTACATTTACAAATGTACACATGGTATCATTGATGATATATTACCCAGATCAACCATTATTATTTTAATATAATTGTTGCTCTTTCTCTTCAACAAGGTGGTGGAGCTGATCTTTGGGAAGACTCTAACAGGGAAGACCATCACCCTTGAGGTTGAGCCCAGTAATACCACTGAGAACGTCAAATCCAAAATCCAAAACAACGATGGCATCCCACCTGACCTGCAGCTTCTGATATTTGTGGACAAACAGCTCAGGATGGCCACACTCTTAGACTGTGACATCCAGGAAGAGTCCACCCTGCACTTCGTGCTTTACCTGAGGGCAGCATCATAGAGCCTTCCCTTCACTGGCTTGTCCAGAAATAGAACTGAGACAAGATGATCTGCCACAAGTGTTATACTTGCCTGTACCCCCATGCTGTAAGAAGAAGTGCAACCATGCCAATAACCTGTGCCCCAAGAGGAAGGTCAAATAAAGTTCCTCCACTGGCTCTTCCTTCTTTCCCCAAAGAAAGGCTTTCTGCCCAAGCCCTATGGCTCAATAAAGTTTCCCTTTCATTGACTGGAGCAGTAAAAATAATAATATAATTGTTTATACATACCATGTAATGATCTCTTCAACAAAGTAATTGTGAGAGGAAAAAAAATCAATGATCCACATGAGGTATCTGCTCATTTAAATATGCACACGTACGTATATTTACACATGATATACCTGTCTACATACAGACACATATATATATTTATTCTTTCATCTCACACATCTATTGAGATGCACTACAGCATGCACTGAGTTCTCTAATTTTGAAGTGGGCAGAAAACCTTCATTTTACAAAAGCCAGGAAAGTCAGACGTGACCATGTACTCTTGGAAACTAGAGCAGGAGGAAGAGTAAGTCTTCAAGAAACACTTGATGATTAATTGAGCAAAAGTATCAGCATCAAATTTGTCCAGAAGCACTGCTTGTCATTCCAACATTTTCACTTCATTAGTGTCCATCTTCAATCCATCTTCATGTTCATGAAAACTTTCTTTAAATGCAAAGACCCAGAAAGATGACTAAACTACATCAGCTAACACATTCTCAGGATTATCTATCCATAGGATAGAGACTCTATGATGATAGGGCACCAAATAATGTCACAGGGAGCGGAGAGAGTTGGTAGGAGAGGAGGGTAAATGGTCTACTAAGTCAAACTGTACTTCTCTTATAGGATAGTAGGGCTGTGAGGATCCAAAGCCCTATTTGGAAGTTTTCTACGAAAAACCCAATTAAATTATTGTGGGGCTCACTGGAGACTTCTAAGCTGAAGAAATGATATCATTTTCCCGGTGTTTAATCTAACTTACATTGAGGAGGCTCGACTAACCCCACAGAGACATTCCTAGGGGTGTCCTCCCCGGGCTGAGTGAGTGCAGCTTTGCCTGAGCCATGGATCAGGAATTGGAATCTACAAAGGAAGTGGAGGAGGCCTGGGGGTGGAATCACGAGATTGTGAATAAGGTAGGCAGGCTTTAAAAGTCACTGTGCAGGAAACAATAAAGTCATAGAACTGGGTGTTTGTGCGGCACGTTGTGTGGGAGTAGGAGAAAAAGAGTCTCTTTTTTCTTGGTCAGGAATCAGATTGAACACGTTTGCAAAGACCATTTAAGTCATCTGAAGTGAAGCAGTTGTTGCTGCTTTTGGGTATGAGTTGCCTTTATACACACGGTTTAGCTTATATTTTGTTGCTTGGGTTGAAGAAATAATAAACTGAGGTTGAACAAAAGAATTGTTCTTCCTCTGTGTCTGCCAGCGTTGGCTTTCTTGGTCTGTTCTCATCCCCTGTCCCTTTGGATTGGCCTAATTGGATTTTTTTCTCTAGTTTTCTTTCTTTCTTTCTTTCTTTCTTTCTTTCTTTCTTTCTTTTTCTTTTTTTCCTCCTTCTAAGAGAAAAAGATGATGATCATAAAGTGTTGCATTGAAAGCTGTTACAAACTCAGAGAATATTGAGAAAGATTCTCATATAATATATATATATCTCATATAATAATAATCATCCTCCAGCTTTGGGGAAGTATTCATCAATTGTATCATTCTCAGAGATTTGAGAATCCAATGTTTTCCCCAGAATGATCTATGAATCCAAGCGTGTGAAAATTGGTGATTACACAACAATTAGCCCTTTACAAATTTTCTATTTTTTTCCTAAAAGAGTTATATTTGTTTAAACCAGTAATCATGATGTTAAAAAAATAAAAAAGTAAAGCTTCACTTGTGTGAAGAAAAGACATTTTATTAACTCTAACCATTGAAGAGTGCTCTGGGTTTTTAAAAAAAATTTCAATTTACTTTGATACCGTGTACTCATGAATTTAAGGACACCTTAAAAAGCATGTCTAAAAAAATATGATTTTCTCTTCTGATTATAAAAGTATTGGATTCTAATTATAGACATTTGAAAAAGAAAAAAGAAAAAGAATACCCCATAATCCTACCTTTGACAAAAATCACTTTATATTTTTATATACTTTTTTCAAATGTTTTATTTTTATGTAATTTTTAAGCTCAAAGAACATTATGGTAAATGTAAAATTTTATAAGATTATTTTCTAATTTAACTGCTTTTTACATAATTTTTTTTCCATTATAGCAAATACATTTGACACCATTTTGGTTGAGTTCATAGTATTCCATTATGGAGCACTGAACATGGGCCTGAATGCAGCTGAATGGATGGGCATTTACTTTTTCCGCTGGCTTATTGTTCTAAATAATGTCACAATAAACATATTCATATATGAATCTTAGTCTGAGTCTTTGAAAATTTCTTTAAGATAAATTCTGGAAGTGGACCTAAATAACATAAAATATATAAGAACTTAGGGATAACAATTTAAAATTCTTAAGAAGCATTTCCATCAATTTGTACCTTTCCATAAAGTTTCTGAAAGCTAATATGACTAGAAGTAGTTAAGGAGAGCTCCATTCTAGAAAACGATATTTTTGATTAAAAAATGTAGTTGAATTAAATTTATTAGATTGCTAATGAGAATAAATTTTTAATGCATACATTGACTAACTATAGTTCTGATTTTGTGAATCATCTATTCCTTCTTTTTTAATTTTCTGTTAAACACTAAGAATACTACCACATGTCTATTATATTCATTTTAACATTTTCCTTAGTTTTTGTTTACCTCAGAGCTTTCATATATTGCTTTGTTGTTTAGAAATTCTATTTTATGTTATAGAATCTATTGATTTTTTCGATTGTGAATTCTTCCATTGTTTACAAATTTAGAAAGACTGTATACAATCACAGATTTCACATTCATTTAAAATGCTTCTATTTAATGTTTCAATTTAGCATTTTAACTAACCAGGAAACAGTTTTAGCATTGGGTAAAGACAAATATTTCTTATCTAGAATTATTTAACTAATGTTCCAGCATCATTTAGTAAGAATTCATTCGAGAAACTGAATCATGATGTCTATTTTTGTATACTGATTTTTTTTTCTGAACTACAAATCTGATATCCTGATCTGTTTATTGATTTTGCAGCAGTACATACTTTAAAATATTGAAGTTGAGCAATATATTTTAATATTTTATAGCTCAAGATTCTGCCAGATTTTTTTTAAAAGGTGTTATGAGTGGCTTATTGCTTTAATTATAGTGTGTGTGTTTTATATTTACAAAGGATCTACTTAGTCTTTTTGTTTGAAACATTTTGTATAATTTCCTTTATTTTTTAGAATGATCTATTTTACTAGGATCAAATGTGTAACCAATACAAATTTCAAAACTAAACTTTAGAAAAGACACGTCAGTGAAGTTACGTGCCCATTATCACTCAACAAGCCTGTAAATTATAGATCTGAAATCAGAACTCACGTTATTACAATTTTCCAGCCTGATGCTTAACCCACAAAACTCACAGCCCTATTGTTTATAGGCTGAAAAAAGGCTCATTGTAGGGTTTCTTGCTCATAAGAAGCTTTTCTTACAGACCATAGGAGAGGTCCTTGGCTTGCAGCAGTTTCTTAAAGCCTTGATTCCAGAAAGAGAAGCTCAGGATAGTACCCTTGTCATACCATTCTGTCTTTGTGAGTTACAACATAAAATAATGTTGGAAATATCTATTGTGAATGCTATTATAGAAATAGTCTCTTTGGGGGTAGGCTGGGGTCGAGAGGGGCAGGTTTCTAGAACATTATGGTGGCTTAATGATATGTCTGTGAAATAAAACAGTTTCTGAGATTTTCCAAATGGGTTATTGTTCATGTTTAAGTGATTATAGCAGTGATTTAAGCCAAACTAAATATTCTCTTTCCACGGTTTACTTCAACTCATTCTAATCCTTCTTCATACAAATCTGTCCAATTTTTATTCTTTTTCTTATGTGGGTATTTGATCATGTGGGCAAAATGTAGGGAGTGAAAAGAGTATGGAAACTCAAAAAAAAAAAAAAAGAACAAAAGAACAAAAAGACTAAGACTATGTGGATGGTGAAAGGTGGGGGCAGGATTGATTGCAAGTGTTCTAGGAGAAAAATGACACATCCAACTGGGCATTGGGAATCATTTCATGCCAATGAAATTTCTGAAGCTGTGGAATCATCTCTAAAAAGAAATGATTGAAACCTCTTGCCTGAGCCACTTACAATTGCACCTAATAAAGCTTTTGAGAACTCTATACTGTTAGGAAGGGATGATGACCTAATAAGTCCAGTCCATTGATTCTGTGATGGTCTTGGCACGACCTACTCATGGAATAACTTCATAATCAAATCTAAGACACCCTGCAAGCACTATATAAATTCATGTCTCCAATTTTTGGATGACTATTCTGATACTATTCTCGTATTTGTAAAATACTTTTATAAGAATGACTATTCTTATATATGTGAAAAATGCTTTTCCCTCACAAAAGAATGTATTCATCTATCACTGGAAAAAGAAATGACTGGAAAAATAATATACAAAAATAAAACAGTGATTTATCAAAATATAATATACAATAGCCCTGCTGCTTGTATCTAACTGTTGGTGCTCTTGCAAGACTAAAGAACCGTGTTAGAAACCTAATTATTGTCTTATCAAAATAAAAGGAAAGGAGGAAAAAGAAAACACTCTTAACTGACAATTTCCATAACACATTTTAAGGTGATGTGGTTTAAAACAGCTGATCTAGTAAACACTCAAATTAGACTTTACAAGCAAATAACCAATTCTATCTTGGCTTTAGCATTGCCTCTGGCACCTTTATATTATGAATATCTGAACAAAATTATGAAAGACTCCCTTTCAGTGCCTGGGAAACTTATTAACTACTTGACATTCAAGGCTAGGACTTCCCAATGTGAAAAGTTAATGCTAATACTATATATTAGCCTGTTTGGGCCTCGACTAGTTCCTACAAAACAGCTCAATTGGCAGCTCCCTCCTTTTTACCAAATATCAATTCCCTTTCTAAGACCTTTCATGCTCTAAATTAACCTGGGGATTTCCACCTTGACTTCTTTGGTTGCAAAGAGAAATGGCAGGCAGAAGCTTTCCTGTTAACCTATCACGTGGGACAGAGTTTTGTTTCTGTAATCGTAAGCAAAGAGCACTACAGAGAGCTTCTAAGTGGTAAAAGGAAAGGAAATTGGAAGGAGGAACTGAAGATATTTTTCTCCTATGAATTAGCACAAATACAGATTTATAGCCTACACATGTGTTTTGTTTTTACTGATGGTTGTAACTAGGGACACCTGTAAGACAGAGCCAAAGGGGAAGAATTAAAAATAAATGGAAGAAAAACGTAATAATAAGCTGCATTTCAGAGCCTGATTTGAAGTCTAGTATGTGAGACTTTAAAATTCCCCTTTCCTGGAAAATGTTTTATCATTTAGCTTATGTAATTTAGCATACAGTATGAAGGCTGAAATATAACATTTTTTAAAAGATTCTTTCAGTATTTCCAACGGAAATGTTGAGCTAAGTGTAGAGTTTGTGGGATCAGTTAGCTTATAAATAATGATCCTTTATGCTGGCATTGGGAAATCCCTGTTCCCACAGCTAGTTCAATAAAGCAATTAATATCAATAAATGCTGAAGAAAGCAAATCTCTATTCACTTTTGTCTGGATTAGTTAACATGAGAAAAATCCTATCCCTCTCCTGAAGTATTTAACCTTCTCACAGGAAGACATTCTAATGAAAAGTAAATAAAGTATGTTTTGACATATGTTTCTCTTGTCATACACTGTCTCCTTTTTATAAGATGATTCACCTTTCTCCTCCCTCCAGAAATTTCCAATGTAGTTTTCTATTTAGATCAGGCTCTTGTGACAAATTTGTATTGTTAATATACTTTAGCATTTTTTCTCAATACCTCTACATTTAGTTTCTATTTAGATGACTTTCTTTAAAGGAAACATAACTTCCAAAATTCAGATGTAATGTTCTTTTCTACTGCATGATACTTACACATTCCCTGCAGAACAGTTCAGATGTACTCAGAATTTAGAGACGATATTTGAGAGAAAGGGATTTTTGTGTGACATTGCCTATTTAAGTGAGACTTTTAACACAATCTACACAATGAGAAAGGCTTTGTCAAGGTGATGGGTGAGGTTTAATTGATCTCATTGATAGATAAGGATCCAGGCATTCAAACTTACATGGATTAGCATTCAGTAAACCAATGTCAAGAAACAGCCCTGAACTTTGACTGCATTTGGCAACGTTATGTGAGATTTCATATACAGGCAGTAAAAAGTTTAAAAGATATTATCCTGTAGTGTCCAAGAAATGTGGTAATAAGGTAAAAGTTGAAAAGCATTGTTGACATAAGAAACTTGTGGCTCATGCTTGATTTGTAACACACCCAGTTTCGTCAGAGTTGGCATAAACGAGCTCTTCTGACAGTATGGTGATAACATACTGCAAGAGTCGAAGCTGCCAATTCTTACACCTTCATTCTACTAGCAAAGAATTTTAAAACAAAATTTCAATATTGCTAGAATACAACACTCCTGTGCTGGTTCTCAAAAACTGACAGACCCATTCAGCCTGCTTATAAATTTGAGAAAAGAGAGCAACCTAACTTTTAATGTACTTAACCAAATGCATGTATATGTATCTATTAATTTTATACATACCAAAGTTATATATGGTTAAAATGTATAGTAAGGTGTCTAATTACCAAGCCATAAGCAGGCAATAGGTCAGTTTTGAAATGAAGTAGTCATCTCAAACTAGTGCCTTAAAATTCAAAAATATAAACATAGGCTATTATTATTACTCTTATTACAATATATTATTATTATTTTTTGCCATCCTGTCCATGGGGATTGAAAAAAAGAAGACAACACTTCTTATAGCAATTCCATTTAAAAGTTACGTTACAGTAAAGCAAGTAACAGGATTTTCAAAGAAGTTGAAGTTCACTTTCACAATGTTAAAAAGAACACTTGATGTGTAGGAAGGAGGGTCAAGAGAATATCGTTCAGTATGGAAACATGAGAGGACGGTGAGCATTCATGGTTTTTCCACTTTCACGTTAGTGAATTCTCTTAAAATTTTTTTGTGTCTAATCCAATGAAAAACTATGCTTTGAAATATTTTATATGTAAATTGAACTATGTTCAAAAGTGACTAATACTCTTAATGTTGCTTATATCAAAGGATTAATAATACATTAAAGTACACTGTGTCTTATTATATTTAGTTAATCTTTTTATTTTGAGATAATTGTAAATCCACGTGCAGTTGTGAGAAATAATGTGGAGAGATCCCCTTGGGCCATTTATCCAGTTTTCCTTAGTGGTAACAACTTTCATAACTATAATTCAGTATCACAAGGAGTAGGTTTACATTGATATAATCCACGGATCATATTCAGATTTCCCCAGTTTTGCTTGTACTCATGTGTGTGTGTATTTAGATCCATACAATTCAGTCATATGTATAAGCTGATGTATCCAACCCCATAGGCAGTATATTAAAGAGCCCCATCACCACACATCTCTCACGTGGCGTTTTTTAGTAACTCCCACCTCCTTCTTCCCCTCTCATTCCAACATACCCCCTGTCAACTACTAACCTGTCCTTGCTTTCTAAAATTTTGTAACTTCAAAATATTATATTAATGGACTCAAACAATATATTACCTTTTGATATCGGCTTTTTTGACTCAACAAAATTCACTGAAGATTCATTTCCAGTTGTGTGTATCCATAATTTGTTTCTTTTTATTTATGAGTAGTATTCCATGATATAGATGTACCACAGTTAATTTAACCATTCACTCATTGAAGGATGTCTGGGTTTTGTTTTGGTTTGTTTTGTTTATTTCCCTGTCTTGGTTATTATGCCAAGTATCTAGAGACTTTCCTGTTGTCTTTCTGTTATTGAATACTTGTTTGAATCAATTATGTTCAGAGAACATAGTCTGTATGAGTTCAATTCTTTTAAATATGTTGGGGCTTGCTTTATGGCTCAGAATGTGGGTACTCAAAAAAATGATGTGTATTCTATTGTTGTCAGGTGGCTTGCTCTATATATGTCAATTAGATTCTGTTGGTTGATTGAATTGTTTAGATCTTCTATATCCTTGCTGATTTTCTGTGTAGCAGTTCTATCACTTACTGAGAGGGAGGTTTTTAAGTTCCCAAGGATAATTGAAGATTAGTTTATTTCTCCTTTAAGCTATACAGATTTTGCTTCATGTGTTTTGAGATTCTCATTTAGTGCATATATTTAATACATTTAAAATCATTATGTCTTCCTGGTAGATCAATCTTTTATTATTTTATAATGCTCCTCTTTGTCTCTAGCAAATTTCTTTGCTCTGAAGTCTATTTCATCTGATATTGATATTAATATAACCACTCCTGCTTTTTGTTTTTGTTTGTGTTTGCTCAGGTATACCTACTTTCATCCTTTTGTTTTTCATCTACCTATGTTGTCAAATTTGAAATATTTCTTTTAAATAAATATAATTGGGTCATATTCTTGTCAACTTGGATGATCTCTGCCTTTTAACTGGTGTGTACATTATTTACATTTACAGTAATTATTGATACATTAGAGCTTAAGTCTGCCATTTTATTATCTACCTTCTGTTTGTTTCCTATTTCTTGTTTCTATGTTTTTTTTCTTGATTTCCAGTAGGTTACTTGAATTTTTTTTTAGGATTTCATCTTGATTTATTTATTGAATATATCTCTTTGTTTAGTATTCATAGTGGTTGTTCTAGATGTATATGTGATTTATCAATGTCTACTGGTATCATTTTACAACTTTGGGTAAATTGCTTTATGTAGTTTCCTTTATTTTTCCTGCATTTAAATATGATTGTCTTGAGTATCAGATGGTGTTATAATTGCTTCTTCAATCTTAAAATATGATGTATCAAACTCATAGGAGGACAGTCTATTGAACGTACCCATCATCTGTCTTGGTGGGGATAGGAAGTCTTAGGCTAGTGGGGAAGGAGAATACTTCTGTTGACCTCTTACCAGCAGTGAGATTCCTGGTCAATCCACCTTGCTGGTGCTGACTGACTAGGCTGAGGTCATTGATAGGACAATCCAGAGGAGGAATGACCTACCTAGGCCATCTGCTGTTGTTAGGTTGGTGGTTGGGAAATATGGAGTCTGGGTCATCTTATTCTACTGGGTGGTGGATTACAGTATGCTCTATTCTACCACTTTGTTGTCTCTGCAGGCCTGCAGTTTCTAGCCAGTTTTCCTTTTTCTTTCCACCTTTCAGAATTTTCCTTTGGTTGCCTATTGCATTATTTCCAGAGTTTATAGTTGTAGGTAGTGGAAAGGAGGACAGAGATATGAGTCTATGTTATCTTATCAAGATGGGATGTGTCACATAATGTATTTTAAAATTTAAAAGACTAATTTTTTTAGAAGTTGATAAAAACCATATTTCAACAGTATATATGAAAATGGTAAAAATAAAGGGATATGGGGAATAAGAATTTGAGAAGATAAGAATAGGTCTATTGCTGCTGAGTATGCAAAACATTAATTTAAAATAATATTTCAGAGTCACAAGCAATTTTATACCATAAATAGGAAACAGCTCATATATTATGCACATAAAGGAAAAAGAGAAATCTGAAACTGGATATTTTGACAAGTATCAAGATAGCAGTAATGTACTGTTTTTGTTATTTTGGTAATTTCCCTAAATCTTTAAAAGCATAGTGAGAATAAACTAATATGAGTTAGCTGCCAACGTAATAAAAAAATCTGTTGTCCTATATAATTGTTACTTATTGCCACAATTTCAAAAGTTGTGTTTCTAAACTGATAAAAAAATTCAATAGAAAGAGAATAGCGTAGACAACTTTGAAAAAAGAATAAAATTGAAGAATTTATATGAAGTACATATGAAGGCTTACAATACATCTAGAGAAACTGAAACAAATAGGTCAGAAAATATATAAAAGAAACAAAATAGATTGCATATGTACAGTCAACTGTTATATGATAAAGGTGGTACTGTAATTTAGTGAGAAAAAACTCTTCAATAAAATGTTGAGTCACAATATTTAAACAGAAAAAAAGGACATTGACCAATACCTCACAGCATGCTCAAAAACCAATTTCAGATGGATCATAATCTAAATTCAAAAGATAATTCACTTCAGATAACAAAGAAAAAGGTTTTCATGAACTTGAAACAGGTAAAGATTTCTTAAGCAGAACAAAAAAGCACTAAGGAAATGATTTATAATTTGGACTAAATTAAAATTTAAAACTTCTGTTCATCATAAGACAATATTAAGAAAGTGAAAAGGCAATCCACAGAGTGGGAGAAGAAATTTGCAATGCATATAACTAACAATGGACTCTTATCTAGAATGTATAAAGGACTCTTACAAATTGAGATTAAAAAAGACAGATGACCCAATTGAAAAATTGCGAAAAGACTTGAACAACACTTTACAAAAGAGATTGTCCTGTCCAAATGGTCAATAAGCATATGAAAAGTTGTACAACTTCATTATTCATCAAGGAAATTAAAATTAAAAGCAAAATGAAACTTATTACACACCCACTAGAATGGCCAAAAAGAAAAAAAAATAATATTGAAAATATCAAATGATGTTGGGGGTGTGGTACAACTGGAATTCTTATACACTATAGCTGGCAGTATAAATTAGTTATGTCACTTTGTAAAAATATTTGTCAGTACCTATTAAAAGTGAACATGCATATAATTCTGTACACCTAGCAGTTTCACTCTTAGCTATACATATGCACATACATGCACCAAAACACATGCAGAATGTTTATAGTAGCTTTGCTCACTGCAGACAAAAACAGAAAACAATCTCAATGCCCATCAACAGAAGAATAAGGAAACAACTTGTAGTGAATTTACATACAGAAATATCATAGGAAGAAGAGAATTTTTTTAAAAGAGAGAATTATTGTCACATACAGGAACATGACAGACATAAGGTTGAGCAAAAGAAGACAAACACTAAAAAGTATATCCTTATGATTCCATTTATTAAGAAAGGAAAAGGTATAACCAATCTCTATAACAAAATTCAAAATATTGGTTTAAGTTTGGGTGTTTAGTTTTTGAGAATGGACATAACAGAGGCTTCTGAGTACTTTGCTATGTAAAATTTATTGAGCTATACACTTAAGATATATGCATTTTAGTATATTTATACAGTAGCCAATTAAAATATTTGTAGAAAAAAATCTACATATTATTTAAAATCTATATCACAGCTACTTGTGAATGACTAAGATTATATGTAGAGAAAAATGCCAGTAATATTTTTAAAGTATTATTTTATTCACATCCCTCATCAAAAAAACACAACTGAGGAAAATATAAGCAATTAGAAATCAGATGATTAGAAATAATTTTGAGTAAGGAATCCTCAGGTTATTCATGATAAAATGTAGCAGGTCATTTAACCATTTTGCATGAATTTTCTCATCTGTTAAATGTAAATTAAAGTAGTTGCCTTAATCAAAATCATGTATGCGTTAGTATTTGAAGGTGATTTGGAAGGTGTTATACCTTTTAAAACAAATACTGTTTTAGATAAGTATTTCATGTTATTGGAACAATATCATGACAATAATTAAATACTAAGAAGAATGTCAAGTATTCTGGAAAAGATACTTAGGGGTCAAAATGGAGAAGGTATAATTGGCCAGTCTTTGGAGAGAGTTCAATCCAGTTCATACAACTCAGCATAGGGCATTTTCACTTGGAAGATGATACCATAATCCTACTAAGCCTATTTTGTCTAAAACTCAGCTTTTTGTACATAATTTGGTCCCCTTGCTTTTGATTCTTCTTATACATATCCCAGTGAATGTATATCTGCCCAAATTCTCCACCTTCTAACCTCAGAATCATTCTTACCTCTTATCTCTTATCCTTTAGCTCTCATCGAAACTGCCAAATATTTTTCATTTTACCCCCTAATCTTTCACATCATCTACTTATTTCTCACAATCCTATCACTACCTAATTAAGACCACCCTCATCTCTCATCAAAACTGATACAATAAACCAATAAACTTATGCATCATGTTCTAGTATCTATGAGAGTCTCCATACTGTCACCAAAGCCAACTGGCAAAAACATAGATCTGATCACAGACATAAATATCCCTCCACTGGCTGGGAAATGCCTTCAGGATAAATGACATTCTTGGACATAGCATAATTACCTTTTATAATTAGACCCATATGTTTTTATTTCCAAACCAGATTCATATAATCTCTCTAGTCCTCCATGTGCTCCTTCAACAAGAATTTTTCTTGGTATGCTTTGAAAAACCTGTAATATCTCAATTTGGAGCCCTGTTAATCCATGTTTCCTCTGTGAGAAAACCCTCCTCCTGTCCTCCATACCCTCCTGCATCCCTTCACAAACTTTGATGAATTCATAGATTAGACCTCACCACCAGGAAGCCTTTTCAGGAAAAGCTGTGTGTGAAGACTCTCTTATGTGCTCTCATAGCACCTTGGCCTCTCATCCAACTCTCTCCTGATGGTGCTGGAGTCTCTGGCTAGAACACAGCCCTCTCAAAGTCCAGGTTCACATCTCACTTGTCATTTTATCACCAGGATGCTGCCAGACTTTTAGTAGGCATTTGATGGCAATATATTGAATGAGTAAATAACTATAAAGGCATTGAATTTGCTGTGCAGAACCTGTTGGAAGTTCTGTAACTCTTTACTCAACAAATAGCTATCCTGGGATTTCAGCAGGATGGACATATAGTGTGAAGAAAAACTGAGAGCTCACCAGAGAGGAGTAATAATATTGAAGAAATTGAAGGGAAGGTAGGAGAGGGGATGTCACTGAGTGCTTGGAGGAAAAGCAACCTTGTCGTGCACTCCAAGTTAGGCTCTGAAGTAACAAAGGAAGTCTTCTGAGGAAGGTGGAGGCCTGGGGGAGGGACATAAGAAAGAATAGTGACAATGAGAAGTAAAACAAGATCCTTTTCTCTAACCAAACAGCACTGAGTTGGTGTGAATGGTTTTGAAAATAAACAGTTGAATGTCAGTAAGGAGGAATTAAGGAAGGCTTCCAGAAATCCAGAGTGGTCTGTGAGGAATGACAATTATGGAAATTATTGAATAACTCTCAGGAAAGTGAATTTCAATCATATTGCACCCCAAATGAAAAGACTTGCCACACTTGTAGTAATCACCACAGAGGAGGTAAAAGACACTACAAACCCAGAAATTTAGCAGATATGGTTAAAAAAATAAGCCAAAGAAGGATTAACTTGTTTCATATACCAATTACTATAGTAAGGTTGAATATTAATTTCTGTTAATAATTTTAATTAAGGCCGGGCACGGTGGCTCACGCCTGTAATCCTAGCACTCTGGGAGGCCGAGGTGGGCGGATCGTTTGAGCTCAGGAGTTCGAGACCAGCCTGAGCAAGAGCGAGACCCCACCTCTACTAAAAATAGAAAGAAATTATATGGACAGCTAAAATATATATATAGAAAAAATTAGCCGGGTATGGTGGCGCATGCCTGTAGTCCCAGCTACTCGGGAGGCTGAGACAGGAGGATCGCTTGAGCTCAGGAGTTTGAGGTTGCTGTGAGCTAGGCTGACGCCACGGCACTCACTCTAGCCTGGGCAACAGAGTGAGACTCTGTCTCAAAAAAAAAAAAAAAAAAAAAAAAAAATAATTTTAATTAAATTTTAACTTTTGGAATCATAAAAGTTCTAGTTATGCTATAATTATAAGCTAAATACATGTGGATATATTATATTGTGAAACAAATTATTTTTGGGAAAAAACATGTTGTACATGTTAGGATTGTTATGACAATGTTATAAGCAATGTGTTATATTGCAATAACAATTCCAAAATCTCAGTGGCATGCATAAATATTGAGTGTTTATTTATTGCTTTATGTTACATGTCCATTATTAGTAGGAAATCCAAGCTCATCCTATGTACTCAAGTACCCAGACTGTGAATGATACATCTTGACAAATCTTCCCTGATCATGATGGCAGGGAAAAATTACGTACTTGGTTGTCAAAGCTTTCCCTAGAAATAACCAATGTCACTGCCACTTGAATTTCACTGGCTGGAGCAAATCATGTGTTCATACCCAACTTTAAAAAGAAAGTGAGATCCTACCAAATTCCTTCATGGAGAAACAACTAGATTGTTTTTGAACACCCCTAATGATAACTTTCAATGGGTCACAGCAAGTAGGATAGTGAAAAATCTTATCCTGAGCACTCTATTCAATAAAATGGCACTACGAAGGTAGGGCGTAGAAGGAACCTCAGTCACTGAGAAGTGGAATGAGATGGCAATGTCAAACAACCAGTAATAGGCAGGACTCCAACTGGATTTCAGTGTCTGATTCTTCCTTTCACAGTACATATATATATTTCATTATTAATATTATAACCTACTATATCCTCTTTCATATACTTTAAAGAAAAGATCTGTGAATTCTATATTTCTGTAGCAGTCTATAATATGCTAACCTGTGTTTGGTCTACCCCAATTCTCCTCCTTCTCACTAAATTATCAGGAAAAAAGTCATAGATTAAAGGGAACTTTGCTTATCAAGCCACCTTGGTTTCATAGGTGTTATGATCATCATCATATTTAAGAGAACTTTGGTTCTTAAAAACAATGTAACCTTTAGTAACCTTTGGGGTATGTTGTTTTTATCAATATTTTAAGAAGTGTCTTCTTGCCCCTAGAAAGAAAAAAAAAAAAATTGCTCAACCTGTTTAGTTGAGATGGACCAACCCTATGCCTAGTAAAGGTTTTCAACTAAAAGAGTGATTTATAAAAACAATAAAATAAATCATGTTCACCTCATACTTTGCATTATGTATGGAGTGGAACCTTAACATCATTTTAAGACTGTTCTTATTAATCCCCAGTTGAAACGACAAGACAATCACCTGCTCGGACACTGATTCAAAAACAACTACTCTCAGGATTCTATCTAACTTTATAATTTCAAGAGTAAAAGATAGGATTACACAATCTGAAAAAAAATACCACTTCTACATTTAGAAAATAATGCCACATACTGGGAATATCCACACTTTCTATACCCGCTTTGCTACCAAAAATCTTATAAGAGATTTAACTGTGATACTTAATCAATCACAATTTGCTAATGATATCAAAGTGGCAGATTCAAGTGCACTTTAGATCATTTGAAAAGCTTTCTATTTTTCATGTACTCCTTTTGTCTGGTGTAGAATAACCTTTAAAACTCTGTCTCAACCCTCTCTTTAGTGAAAAGACAGAGACTAATCACAATTGGGAACTGATTGCTGTTCACCAAACTTGAAATAAAATGCAAGTCTAAAACTTTACATGCAGAAAAGACGGAATTCTCTTACCTCATATTGAATACAATTGCCGCCTCTCTCCTTGTCCTTTGACCTCCATTACCATACTAAGGACATCTTAGAAAGGAAGGAACTATAGATTTATATTTGGTAGTCATATTCGTTCTACTAAATATTTCTTTAATGTTTGTTGTTTTACCCGATTTAACTGGTCTCCAGTGTGTCTCTTCTTTCTCCAACCCACATTCTCTAAATTTCCTTAGAAATTATTAGCATTTTCATTGTCTCTACTTTAAAATAATTTAAATTTCTATGTTGTTTATAAAAACAGTTGCTGAATGCCTTGCCACTTTTTAGAAACACATAAACCCAACACTCTCTACTCGCTCTGCATATCAGAGCTTGCACTCAGGTGATCTCCGGGTTATTTCACACCTACTAGAGCATTTATTTGGGAAGACTTGTGTGTGTGTGTGTGTGTGTGTGTGTGTACGTATCCTAAACATATATGTAGTGCATATAATTATCCTCCAAAATTTATAAACCAGGAGATTTAACATAATCATCCATATCTTTAGATTCTTTTGATCACAATGCAAAGGCCCATGATTCTTCCAGAGAAATTGCTTGCCTTGTGTAGCAACTACTTCCTTCAGCTAGGGTTTCTGTACTGCCTTTTCCCCCATCTAGCCCTCTTTACTCACGAGGGTTTTCTTTCTTACTCCTGTAAGCATTTTAGTTTGCCATCCTGCTCCATATAAATAAAATTACTTGTTTGTCAATGTTACGGACTAAATTGTGTTCCCCTCAGATTCAAATGTCGAAGCCCTCATCCCCAGGATCTCAGAATGTGACTGTATTTGGAGATGAAGCCTTTAAAGAGGTGACTAAATTAAAATAAGGCCATAGGGGAAGTCCTAATTCAATCTAACTGGTGTTGTTATGAGACAAGGAAATTTGGGCACACAGAGAGAGACCAAGGTTGTGTATGCACAGAGGGACAACCATTTGAAGAGGCACCAAATGGGTGGCCATCTGCAAGCCAAGGAGAGAGGCCTCAATGGAAACCAACCTGCTGACACCTTGATCTTGGACTTCCATCCTCCAGAACTGTGAGAAAATAAATCTCTGTTGTTTAAGCCAGTCTGTAGTATTTGTTACGGCAGCCCTAGCAAACTAATATAGTCAGTATCACACCAAAAGAGTTGAAAAGTTTTTCACAAATATGGAGAACTGGACTTTGTTCTTCACCCAATCATGTTGGTGTAATTTAACATTTAAAATAAAATGTGCTCCCAAGACCTTTGAGGGCTCCTAGAGATACTAAAAAATAATGGGCCGTAAGCCTTTCAGAGAGTGTGAGGTTCAGGGAAAGAATTGATGTGACTTATTTAGTGGTAAACCAAGGACAGAGAATGGAAGTATTGGTTTCAAATATGAGCCCCAAAGCAATAGTCACAAGGAATGAAGGTACTGATTTACTGTAAAGGTGCTTCTCATATGGGCAATGTTATGTTACTACTTCAGAAAGAGTAAATTCTTATTAATGTAAAAAATGAAGTTATTGATTCCCCTGAGAAACTTAGGGGACATCAGCTAGTTGAGAAATATCATACAGTAAGACAGCAGCTAACCAGAATTTAACTAATCCCATTTAACATTCAGAAAATAGAAATGAGTTAGGTTTGAGTCCCCATCCTCCTTTCTCTCCCCTCTCTCTACCCCATCAACTAGAGATCTGCTGGGACTAATCCTGTGAATTACTTTTCAACTGCTCAAATCCAGCTATACTCACATCCTGGATATCTCTGATCACTGCTGAAGATGCATACTCCCACACCCCATCTAACTTCTTCCTTCCTCTCCTTCCCAAACCACTTTGTGCTTTCTCTCTTCTGCTAGTTTCTTTCTCTGTTTCTCTTTTCAAAACCTTTTTATCCTCTAAAATAGCACACCATAACAAATCACCCTCTTAGGGCTGGCTACATCATTTGTGGGGCCCCATGTCAAATAAAAACAGGGCCACTTTCTTATGAAGCAGGAAGAAAAGTACAGTTAAAGATATTAAAATGCAAAGCTTTTCCTTTAAAAAAAATTTTCATTACTTATAAAACACGAGGGGGGTAATCTGGTACATAAGTAACAACAAACTTACAAATTGAAAGGAGTAATATTTTGGTATAATTTTATAACATACAATAAATAATACTTTATTAGTGTGATATTTTGATTGGTCATATGATTTTTCTGGCTTACTTTTCTGAAAATTTGCATATTAGGCCCTCAAAATTTACATTAATTTCAATTGACAAGATTGAAAATGATTTCATTCACTTTTGGCAAATAATGATTGCAAATACTTTTAATAATTTTTAATTTTGAGGAGGCTCTGTCTGCTAATGCAACTGTTAATAGAACAGTTTATAGGCTGACAACGTTGTGATAAATTTCCTATAAATTATTTTAAAATATAAATTTTAGTATATTAGAGCTGATGATTCTCAGGAATAATTTTTCTAGAGGTATTTAACTCTTCATACAAATCTGTTCTGTGGAAGTCTGTTATAACTAATATATAAGTATAATGTAATAACACATAAATTTACACATTAAAATATAAATTTATACAATAGCATTTTAACGTTTCCACTGACATTTCTTGTAACTTGTGGAGGTTGTACATGAAACCAAAAGTGGCTTTAAGACTTGCATAAAATTCAAAAATTCAAAGCACCTTTGTATGTATTTTATAGCTGTAGCTATAATTACAAGGAAAAATAATTTAAAAATTGTCATTCTCATTAATAATTGATTCACCTAAAGCTTCATATAAAAATAATGTTCTTGTCTGTCACATTCTGCTGTCTTGAATTTAATCTCCATTGTCTGTGACTACGCACTTCAAAATGTTGCAGCAGTTCTTAAAATCAGAGATTGCAAACTCTTTGAAGAATTCCAATATCTCTCTGATATCCCTTATTTCAGTGTCTATGTGTACACTTTTATTTTGTAATAATTCACTGGCAAAGTTTAGTGCCTGAGCACTGACTGACAGTTCCTCCATTGTCGCTCCAGCCAGAGAGTATGTGTGCAGACGCCACAGATCCAGGCTCCAGGTGTTGACACTGCCCCCATTCCAATCCCTCCTCTTTCAACTAACCCAGGCACCTACCACCACCTATGTGGTGACTGCTGCTTCTCACATCATCTCCTCTGCCAGTCCAAACCAGAGTCTGTATGTCTACCCCTTAGAGCATCAGAGAGCCCTAGACCACCCTAGGCATGCACTTGCACCCCTGGATCCAAGCCAGGTGCTCAGGACATTACCTCCCCCTACAGTCTTCTTCTCCTAAGTTCTTTATCTCATTGACTTGAACTGTCATGGATTCAGTTGCCCAACTCTGCAATCCAGGCACCCCTTTGACTCTTTTCTCTTGTGTATTCTTTCTGTCCATATCCGCATTTTCTCATTTCCCCTCTTACTCAAACTGCCAGCAGCATTTGACACTGATTGTATCAATACCCTCCCTCAATGCCTTCTAGCACACTTCACACTCTTAGCTTTTCCTTCAATTTACTGAGCACTCCTTCTCAATCTCCTTTGTCATTCCCCCTGTTTGTCCTTTTCTCCCAATGTTGGCAACCCCGCTAGTCCTCTTCTCTTCTTGATCTACACCCACTCTTTATGTTATCTCATCCAGTCCATGGCTTTAAATATTGTCTCCATACTGACGACATCACATTTACACCCCTAGTCCAGTTATCTTTCCAAACTCCAGATGCCTATATCCATCTCTGTTCAGATATTCAGTAGACATCCCAAACTGAGCATGCCCAATACTTCTGATCTTCCTCTCAAAATCTGCTCCATGCTTACCTTTCCTATTTTGCTTAATTTCAATTCCATTTTCCCTGCTGCTTAGATTATACATGTATATTTATATATGTGTCTGTGTCTTTCTAACATTTAATATCCAAATCTTTAGGAAATCCTATTAATTCAAAATTTTAAATAAAGCCAGTCTCTGACTACTTCTCACCACTTTCACCACTACAACCCCAGATGTAGCCATTACCATCTCTTGCCAGAATTCTTGCCATAGTCTCTTAACAAATCTCTCAGTTCACTCTTGTCCCCCTATAGTCTAGTCGTTATGAACCAGTCAGAATGAAATACTTAAACCTGGAAGTCCAATCATATCATGTCCTGCTCCAAGCACTTAAATGTCTCCGCTTCTTGCTCAGGGTAAAGCTGATGTACTTACAGAGATCTACAAAACCCTACGTGATCTGGGTCTCATTACCACTCTGACTTCCATGGTCTTCGTGTTCCTCTAACATGTCAGGTGTGCGTCTCCTGTCTTGGGGCCTTTGTGCTGCCATTCCTTCTGCCTGCTCTGCTGTTCTCCCCGTTTCCACTCGGCTCTATCACCGCCTTCCAGGTTACATTCCAGCACCACCTTCTCAGTGAGGCTTATGCTGCCCTCCCTATTAAACATTGCAATCCCTTCCCCACCAGTTCTCCTTACCCTACTCTGCTCTTTAAGATCTATACATCTATTAACACACTGTATATTTTGCTTGTTTATTATGTATGATATTAGCATGTGTCTCCTTCTTGCTGAGGAGAGATGACTTTGTCAATTTCATTCCCCAGCGAATCTCAAATGCCAAGAGCAATGCCTATCAAATTTGAATTGCCAAATAAAAGTTGGTGGATTTTTTCAAATCAATAAAACCTTCTCAATTTCTCTAATATCTCCTTTTCTCTATTCTACCCTACCCTAATTCAGACATCACTGTTTTTAGTTTGGTTTACTAAACTAAATGGTGGCCCAATTCTTCTTCTGCTCTTCGGTCTTACACTCCACACATCCATTTCCTACTTATAAGGACTCTCTCCTTTGACCAAAACTTTAGTCAGATTCTTCTTAGTCCTCTGTTTGTGCCCAAACTTAGGCTTCCCTCTCTGACCTTGTAGAATCCACTTTGAAGGAAGAATCCTGAGTCAGTTTAGCAAAAATCCCCCACCTTTCGTATCTGACCACTCTGTGTATCTTATCATCCTGGTCTGCCTTCAGCAAGAATGCTTTTGAGTCAGTCTAACAAGAATCCACTTTACCCCGAGGCTTCCTCTTAGCAATTCTCCATCCACTAACCCCCGACTCAGATCCTTGCTTATAAATTCCCACTTGTCCTTGTTGGAGTCAGAGTTGGGCCCAATCTCTCTCTCCCACTGAAGGCCCCAATGCAGTGTTCCCTGTACCTATCCCCATGCACTCCTCGCCTTGAATAAAGTCTGCCTTGCCATCCTTAACAAGTGTCAAGAATAATTTTTTTAAATACTACTTATAGCCAGAACTGACCTTTTAAAATAGATGTCAGACCATATCCTTCATCTGCTCAAAGTCCAGCAGTAGTTTATTATTTTTCTCAATTTATAAATTGCCAAAATTTTAATTTAGTTTGGAAGGCTCCTAGAACTGTAATCTATCAATGTCCAAAGGTATCTTCTAGGAAATTTCCTAACTTTATACTACTGTGTTACTTCCTAATGACAAAACTTTATATTATGTAAGGCAAAATCCCTTGTGATAGTAGAACAAATCAATAGCAATACTAATGAATCAATATTAGAACAAATTTGCATATCGATATGGTGATGGGAACAGTCACCATTTGTGCAATTTTTCCATTTTATATGTATAATAGTGCTTTTAATTGGAATGCAATTGGAGACAAGAGGTTCTAGGTTATCAAGGCATTATATGATGCAAAAATGTATACTGTGATGGAAAAGTTCTGTGTTGTCAAATATGGCAACCGCTAGCCACAAGAGGCTATTGAGCACTTGAAATTTGGCTAGTGCAACTGAGGAACTGAATATTTCAATTTTATTTAATTTTAATTTAATTTAAATAACTATATGGGACAAATGGCTACCATATTGGACACTGTCGTTCTTGAGAATATTCTCTTGTATTCTGAATTGGGTCATAAATTAATAGACATATCCGATCTATCTTATATTGTATCTGGGAGTACATTAACTGGGAGTTTGTTGATATGTTGATAATGATGAAAGAGCAAAACTCTTTTCAAGATGTCATTTTTATAAATCTGAATTTCTTTGGAAGGAAACAGGGATGGAATTTACTCTAGATCCATGAAAATTAGGCTGCTTGCATTATAGCTCTTCATTATTTTTGTATGTACTCTGTGACATGATGTAAACCTACATCATTACATGTGTGCATAGACTTACATTATGTCATCAATTTCAAATGTTTATCCAAGAGAAAGAGCTATTTTAGAAATGCCGATTAAAGTAATGACTATAACAGTCTGTTGACATCCATTCTATTACTGCGCAGGTGCCACTTTATATAATTTCATAGGATACAAAAATGATGAAAATAAAATGTGTCAGGAAAGAAAATAAGACATAAAACTGACTACAAAAAAGCATAAACTACAACTCTGGTATTGTTAGAACTGATTATTCCACAGTTGAAAAAACTAGCCATTTTGTTACATACTGTTTGTTATTGAAATTGAACTAAATAATATTTAAGTTTTAAAAATACCTACAAGTTATCTTATCATCCTGTTAACATATGTGTCATTAGCTGAATATAATTTGGAATGTTAATTTACAAAGGTTACAGTAAAAATGTATTAATATTGATAAAATGTAAGAGCAATTATTTTTACTATCATTTTATAATCTATGTCTATGACATCTGTCACCCCTTTAGATGTTCAAATAAGTAAATCTGACACCGGAAGTCTGGGCACTTAGTTCTAGGTGTTTTGTCTTTAGATAGAATATATAAGTACTAAGATTCTAGATTTTAACTTTTGTCCCCAACAGACATACTCTTCATGGATGTATTTTAAACAAAATAAATGAGCTACTTTACAATTTAACAATGAACTATTTAATGAACTTGAAATTATTTTTAAATATTACATTTTAAAAGACAAAATACAAATTAGAACAAGAATAAATCCAAATAATCCATATATTTAGCTTCTCTTTAATACTTAACTCTTATAAGTACTTTCTTTGAACATGATTTCTACCCCACCTACTTTGACAGGTTATTTGACACAATTTAAAATAAAATACACATAATATACAATGTAAAAATAGAAAAAGAAAATTTAAAACCACAAGATGTTGGAAAAATTAAATATTCCAAGAACTTAGCATAACATAGTTACCATAATTGAGCATTAAATTTAGCTCAAAGCTTTCTGGAAATAAAAACATTTTTAAAAAATTAAAAAGGAAGCCCCAAATGTCACAAACATAGAGTGTTATAAATGGTTATGGTATAGGAATGACAGGAGATGAGTAATTTGACATTTATAATATTGTCCTGCTCTGACAGTAAGATATGCACTAATCTGTGATAACAGAAACATTATTTTTTAAAAAGCTGAATTCTGAAAGTAATTTATTAATGATCTTTATGTGAGCAACATTGAACAACATAATGGAAAATTCCTTCAATGGTGCTTTTTTGGAAAAGGCAAGAATGTATTTTATGTGACCATTTGATTTGGATGCTTTTCTTCAGAAATAGGCTAATCATGTCTAGGTATGTGGATTTCTGGTTCTAAAATGGTTTTTCATAGAGCTTAGAAATTAAAAGAGAAATAATGAGCAAGTGTCTCAGCCATTCTTTTTAAAATATAGATTCTCGAAGCTACACTTCCAACAGGAACAGTGCAGCAGTTCAGGACTGAGCTGTAGTAAATGTCTGGAGACAAACACTGTGTTAAGGACTAACACTATCCCAACTCTTTGAATATCATGTGTGAGAGTCTCAGTATTTACTCTGTACATGATAATTTAGGAAGCTGAATTATTTTTTACTTAAAAGGGTGGGGAAATAATTCTTACATATGTGTAGGAGTAGGTTGCAAAAGCTACTCAAAACTGACCCAAATATTTCCCAAGCAGTAGCACTAGACATGCTGGATTATCTGAATAAATTCTTAATTGCAAAGCCAAATTTCCACACCACAGAGCACAGACTAGATTAATTTGGCCAGGAAAAATTTAGAGCAGGTATGATTACCCACTTTGACCATTAAATTAATCACTACTACTCATTGGAATATCTGACGTGCATGGTTTTTATAAGGATTTAATGAATATGTATTCCTAGGCCAATAATTTAAATGACCTATATATAGTATATGGCAATTATAATCAAGTATCACTCTATATAACTTTTATTTTCTCCTTTGTCATTTAGAACAACTCAACTGAAAATTTCAATATAAAGATAAAAATCTTCTTGAAAAGTATAAATGGCTCTATGGACTTCAGGGCAGCTTGGCACCAAAGCCTATTTCATGCATTTATAAATTCTTTCTCATTTGTCAAAGGCTCTGCTTTAACATGGTCTTAAAGTTTACTCATCCAGCATTTTTGTATATCTTTATAAACACTATATCTTGTACTTCTGTCTCTTTCACAATAGAAAAACTACTCAAATGCATGAAACTTTCATAAATTTACATCTTGGTATTTATTTCTCGGTGTCTCAATATCATCGGATATTTTCTTCTATTTTTTTTTCTATTTTTTTTTATTTCAGCTTATTATGGGGGTACAAAAGTTCAGGTTATATATATTGCCCATGCTCCCCCATGCCCCCGAGTCTGAGCTTCAAGCGTGACCATTTCCCAGACAGTGCACATCGCACTCATCATGTAGGTATACAGCCATCCCCTCCTCCACCACCCACTCTGTCCGATACCCAATTGGTGTTATTCCCAAATGTGCACTTAGGTGATGATCAGGGAAACCAGTTTGCTGGTGAGTACATGTGGTGCTTATTTTTCCATTCTTGGGATACTTCACTTAATAGAATGAGTTCCAACTCTCTCCAGGAGAACAAAAGAGATGCCATATCACTGGTATTTCTTATAGCTGAGTAATACTTCATGGTATACATATACCACATTTTACTAATCCATTCATGAATTGATGGGCATTTGGGTTGTTTCCACATCTTTGCAATTGTGAATTGTGCTGCTATAAACATTCGGGTGCAGGTGTCTTTTTTATTGAATGACTGTTATTCTTCTGGGTAGATGCCCAATAATGGGATTGCTGGATCGAATGGTAGGTCTACTTGAATCTGTTTAAGGTATCTCCATATTGCTTTCCACAGGGGTTGTACTAGTTTGCAGTCCCACCAGCAGTGTATGAGTGTTCCTGTCTCTCCACATCCACACCAACATGTGTTGTTTTGGGACTGTTTGATAAAGGCCATTCTCACTGGAGTTAAATGATAGCTCATTGTGGTTTTGATTTGCATTTCCCTGATGATTAGAGATGTTGAACATTTTTTCATTTATTTGTTAGCCATTCTTATATCTTCTTTTGAAAAATTTCTATTCATGTCCTTTGCCCACTTTTTGATAGGGTTGTTCGATTTTTTCTTACTGATTTTCCTGAGTTCTAAATAGATTCTTATTATCAGTCCTTTATCTGATGTGTAGTATGCGAAAATTTTTTCCCATTCTGTAGGTGGTCTGTTTACTCTCGTGACTGTTTCTTTGGCTGTGCAGAAGCATTATTATGCTGACTTTTACTTGTTTGTTCATAAATTTATCTTTCAACTTTGGCTGAAAATTGAAAGAGAAATTTGATAATTATGATATTGTTGTTGTCTGATAGTAAAATATATACTGGTCTGTGATAATAGGAACACTTCTTTTTTCTATTTTTCTAATTGAGAAGCTTTAAAAATACTGACGGTTGGATTTCCTTCTAAGCTGACATTCTGACTCAGTTGGTCTGGGCTACCGTCTGAGCTCTAGAAGTCTTAGAAACTCTGCAGGTTATCCTAATATATGGCCAAACTGAGAATTACTACTTTACACTGTAAGATTCTTGAGGGTAGGAGTTATGGCATTTTTATTCTTATGTTTGCTTAACACTGTGCCTGCCTGTATTTAATTTTAGAATGCATGTTACTAGATATTGTCCAATAGTAAAGATCCAATCATGTAGTTAAGCTAACTAACAAAGGTATTCCAAGTCTTTTGAAGGATCAAGTTTTTGCAATTCTCAAGACTAGGTTTTCCTCTCAAAAGTTTTGATCTTCTTTCTTAGGATTAAAATTTTTCATCCTAATTTTTCTTCCATAATAAAATTTTTTTCATTTGTTTCTCTCATGGACTAAACAGCAAATAAGAAAAAAAAATAGGATTCCATGTTACCCACAATAGCAAATACTTAACACTGTGATTAATTTCCCCAATTAAAAAATCATCTAGGCTTTCCCTTTTTAATATGATCTCTCTTAACTCCTCATTCCTTTAGTATTTACTTTTCAATTAAATAAAATAAATTACATGTCCAAATGTCATGCACACTGGATTGGCCTGGTTTAGTAGTAATTTCTCCTCTGTACAAGTATTTTAAACCAAAACCACACCTGAATAAGACTTTAAAAATCAGTGGTCCTCAAGCAAGGACATTTGACAATGTCTGGGGACAGTTTGGCTTGTCACAACTGGAGGAGGAAATGCCACTGGCATCTATTGGGCAGACGCCAGGGTTGCTGCTAAACATCCCATGATATTCAGGACGGCCCCACAACAAAGAATCAATATGTCCTTAGTGCTGAGGTTAAGAATCCTGCTTAAATACACATGCAAAGTACACATAAGCATTTTTCAATAAATTTTATTATTTTTCCATGGTTTCTTTATGTTGTAAGAAAAAAAATGCAATGTCTAAAGTTTATTTTTGCCAGAAGTGCTGATTTCTTAAAGTATCAGAAATAAAAAATCAAAACATGCTACAGAAGGGAAACTGTGGAAGTGAGTCAGGAATTTCTATTGTTGAAATAAAGTCACCAGTGGCTTAATGTTTCACTAGAATGAGATAAAAATTTCAAGGTCAAGTATGTCCCTGGATATGGTGTGAGGTTTGTCATCATTCTCCCTCCTTCCATCATTATGCCTTCTATTATTGACGTGCACTGTTATTCTCAGGTATTTATTCATTCACAAATCTTTTCTGCAGTGTCCTGGAGCCCTCTACTGCCTCTTGAATTGTCCTGAGCTTGGAACCTGCCACTGCTTTATCTATTAACATCTTTAATCAATCTCCAGCTATAGCCAATCTATAAAGTTTCCTATCTCAGAATTTAATGCTTCTGATGATTTCTCTGTAGTGGATGCTGTGGTGTGCCATCCAGATCCCCACTTCAAATGGAGGCGCTCATCCCGCCAGCTTCCGAGAACACTGGCTACTGACTACTCGTAGTTGCATCTTTCTGTGTGAGTTGTCTTCCCTGGGGACAGCCTGCATGGAATGAGTAGCAAATGAGAGGCTACAAAGTCCCAGACCTTTTGCCCAAATTTGGGAAAATTATGGTAGGCTATTTTCAGTTCCAGGACTTCACGTGGGATTGGCTTTAGCTAATGCGTCTGTTGTAGCTTATTACTGCTCAACTTCTCCATCTGCCCAGTACTGCCACCTTCACTCCCTTATGTGTTGTTTCTCAGAGCAGCCCCAATAAAATTCCTGTTTACAAATCTCAATCTCAGAGTATGTTTCCGGGAAAATTGACCTAAGATGCTGATATCCTAACACGGGATTTAGCAGCTGGATTACCCTTTGGTTTATTGTCCTTGAGAACCCCATCACTCGTGGGACATGGAATACTGATAGCCACTGACATGTCGTTATAGGTTGCAATTGTTAAAAACTTCCTTTGGTAGTAAACAGAGATTAAATAACAGCAGGAGGGGAGGCGATGGACAGTGCAGTAACTCAGGTGTTTACAGAAACAGAAAAAATATTAATTGTGAGGGCTTTGGAATTGGAAGGTGTTTGCTAGGAGCATTGGATAAAGATAATGATAGTCTGAGAATGATTACTGACAATGTAAAAAAAAAAAACAACTGTGAATGTCAAAGAAGTACCTTGGCATCATATAAAGGTAGAGTTATCTATCCTGGAAGCCAGAAGGTAGAACAAGCCAAGCATCAAATCCAGCATTTACCAATGTAGCCTATACTCAGAGAAGGTGAAATTCTTAACCCCAGAACATCTGCTATACCAAGATAAGAGCACTGGTTTGAAGGAGTGGGACTCTGAGACTTGGAATTGCTACATCTGGGTTAATGCACTCAAGAATTTTGAAATCTTCTATCTTTCTGTATATTCTAGACCTGCAGAAATGGTTAAGTATCCCTGTTAAAATCTAGCCCTCCTCTCTTGGTGAAGACAATACAGAGACCTCTGTTTTGCATTATAATATACCCTTTTTATAGAGTCTACCACCACCTTTCCTCTTGGCCAACAGACCAATAATAATATACTATCAAGGGACATGCTGGGAAATGCTGAGCACTGCAGGTTTTAGCCAATATATATGGACAACAGCCTGGAGGGTCTGTGTGGGACTGGATATTGAGGATGCTGGGTTAAGGAGGATGGAACACGAAGTTGGAAAGGGAGAGTTTATCCATATAAGAGCACTCATCCTGCCAAGGACTCAGACAGATGGTCTAATATGTTACTAGGATGTTTCTTAGAGGCTTAGAAAACGCAATGGCCCATACAAAGCGAAATACAAATGCTGGCTACCACAGCAGACAGGGGTGCAGGGGTTGGGGGGTCAGAATCAAAAGATTCAAAAAAGTGCAAATGCTAAAGTGCATATACCATGTAAGGCCAGAAGCTCAGCGGCGCTCTGACCACTGACTGACTAAAGAAGAGCTTGGATGCCAAATGAGGAAAGACTTTGCTATCCTATGGTAAGTCTATATGGTAATGATTCTTTCTGTCCTTGTTTTTTGTTGTTGTTGTTTATTTGTTTGTTTGTTTTTTTGTTTTTTTTTTTGCTTTTGACACATTATCAGTTTAACATGCTCAAAACATGCAGAAAACATAATGTTCATAAAGCCAGGACCAGGATGAAGGAAATTCACAGATAAGGTACTGATGGCATTGCAAGCAGGAAAGTGCATTTGAAGCCAACTAGTGTGCTTTCCCCTGCTGTTCCTGGGGTGGGCAGGAGCACCCCAAGACCTCACCTCCTCAGAGTGCACTGGCCTGATTAGCAGGAGGGCCAGGCCCCACCCTGGACTACTGCCTTACTGTGGTGGAAAGGAGGAAAATGGTGAGAACAGGAATACACAGAGGCCAACTGAATTCTGAAGGGCTTTGGCACAAAGAACACACCCCAAGCACCTGGCACCCAACTCCCATCCTAAGTCGTGTCCCTGACAGTTGACATCTCTACCAGTGGGTGTGTGGGGGCTGGAAAGGAGGGGACTGTCACTTCCATCCACTTTGGCTGCTCTTTGGCCACCACAGCAAGGAGGAATGGCCACCTAGTTCCACGTAAATGATCTGGAAGCCTCTGAAACTGTCACCCACTTCAATCAACATAGTAAAACAAAAACAATATTGACTCTTGGGTGCAATGGCTGGGATTAACACCACCTTTAATGGCTCAAAGGCTGCAGGAGTGGTAGTTCCCAACACATCGCTATGTAACTTAAAAGTCTGTCCCTTGTCCACAAACAAGTGAAAACTAGTGAAAGAAAGTTGACTACTGCAAACAACCAAGTGGTAGCCCCAACTGAAGCTGCTGTGTTGACTGACTATATCTTTGCTAGAGCCAATCGACTGTGGTACAAGATGTGTGCCATTGAACTGACATATGCATCTGTTGCCATCACTATGAAAAAGGAGGATCAAAGCAGTTCATATTTACATGGGATAGCAGCAGTGCACATTTTCAGCTTTTCTTTAGGTCTAATATAACTTATACCTAGTCCATTGTATTAATATCAATGGTATCAGGTTAATCAGACTGGAAAACCAAGAAGCTGTGAATATACTGGAGGCTGATATAGCTTGGAAATTTGTCCCCTTCAAATCTCAGGATGAAATTTCATCTCCAGTGTTGGAGGCAGGGCTGAGTGGAAGGTGTTTGAGTCAGGGGAGCAGATCACTTATGAATGGCTTGGTGCCTTTGCCACTGCTGTAATGACGGAATCCTCACTCTATCTGTTCACATGAGAGCTGGTTGCTTAAAAGAACCTGGTGCTTCTTCCTCTCTCTCTTCCTTCTTTTCTCATCCTGTGACATGCCTGTCCCCTGTCACATTCCACCTTGACTGGAAGCTCTCTGAAGCCCTTGCTAGAAGCAGATTCTGGCTCCCTGCTTTTGGTACAACCTGCAGAACCATGACCCAAATAAATCTCTTTTCTTTATAAATAGCTCCGTCTCGGGTATTCCTTTATAGCAATGCAAAATGGACTAACACAGAGGTCTTGGTGTGACACATGCATTGTGGAGGGTGGGAGATAAACCTTACAAAGGATAAGGCTTCAGGAGTTCACTTGGCTGGGGTATGCCTGGACATACTCCCCAAAGTAAAGGACAATGACTGTATCGTGTACCTGGCACCATCGAGAAGTAAGCACAAGGCTTTTTAGGCCTTTTTGGGTTATGGCAGCAGCACAATCGACAGCTGGAAACACTCTTTTACCCTTTCACCTGGTGAAATGGAGGACAGCCAAATCTGAATTGGGTTCAGGACAGGAAAGAACTCTTGGACAAGTCCCTGCTAAACTGCAAGCAATCTTGCTGCTTGGGCCACATAATCTGGCAGACCTCATGGTCCTGGAGGTACTATAAAAATCGCTGTATAGTGTTTATGGCAAGTCCCAATAAGAGAATCACAACTTAAAGACCCAGGGTTCTTGAGAAGGAGCGTGACATCTGGAAGGGAGAGCTACGCACCATTCGAAAAATAGCTCCCAGCCTGTGCTGAGTCTTGGCAGCGACTGAGTGGCTGTTTTTGAGAGGTCACATGAGCATGTGGTCAGACTGTCCATGATGAGCTGGGTTCTGTCAGGCCATAAAGTGATAAGCTGGGTGGGCTCACAGTGATCCATCGCAAGATAGAAGTGTGACCGGCAGCATCAAGCACAAGAAGGGACGGAAGGCACAAATAAGCTGTATGAGCTGGTGGCCCAGGCTCCCACATCAAGCTCCCCTGTCCCAGCTGTGCCTTCTTCCATTTATCGCCTGCCTATGAACATAGGGTGGGACATGCTTTTTTTCCCTTTTCTTTCTTTTCTTTTCTTTTTTTTTCCCAGAGATGGGATCTTGCTTTGTTACCCAGGCTAGAGTGCAGTGGCACTGCAACCTTGAACTTTTCCTGGGCTTAAGGGATCCTCTTGCCTCAGCCTTCCCAGTAGCTGGGACTACAGGCATGCACCACCATGCCCACTTAATTTAATTTAACTTTATTATTTTTTTACAGATGGGGGCTTGCTATGTTGCCCAGGCTGGTCTTGGATTTCTGGTCTCAAGTGATCCTCCCACTTCAACCTCCCTAGTCAGGGAGGTTGGGATTACAGGACGGGGGGTCAGGGATTACAGGTGAGGGCTGCCATACCAGGCTGTAGGCCACCCTTTTGACTGGCTGACAGAGAATAAAATGATCCCAGGATGGACTGGCTTGGTATATTAATATAAGCCAAAAATGAATTGTTGTGCCATTACTTTCCCACACACGAGTAGTCCTGAAACAAAGTAGCAAGAATAATTCTTCCCAGTCGACACAGTGTTAGGTGGTATACCTAATTATTGGCTTTGTGTAGAATAGGGAGAAGGGTCTCAAGATGAGAAAACATATGGGATTATTGGGTTTGGCTAGTCAGACACCTAGAAGGGAAAACACTGGAAGGTTGGTGGTAAGACCCAAGGAAGAGGCAGATGGATGGATCTACGAGAGGGGACATACATGTAAAACCTTTGTATCACATACTAATGCTTACCAGAAGGCATTCAAAGAAAGAGTACTAAAAAATAACCATGTAGGCAGAGTAACTCAGCCATCCTCAGTCACTGGCTGACATAATGGGCTCATGAACATAGTAGGAATAGAGGTCATGGATAGGCTCAGAACTTGGGTTCCAACTCAGCAAGGCCGATCTCTGGACAATGGCTCAATTCCAGCAACAGAGGCAAACTCTGAGTCCCCATCACAGCACCATCCCCTGAAGAGACCAATATGCTATTTGGGGGTAAATGAATTATTTTGAACTATTTCTGCTCAAGAGGGACAATATTTAATATTGACATGCATTGCACATGTTCTAGGTATTGATTGTCCTTTCCTGCCTCAGCCAACACCACTAACAAAGAGCTTAGACAGTGTTTGATCTCACTAACGCAGGAAGGTGTATAACATTGCTTGAAACAAAAGAATGCACTTTACAGCAAGGAGGTACAGCAATGGGCATATGACTATGGCCCTAACACGTTTCTCACCATTCAGAATCTGCCCTCCTAATAACGTAATTAATCAATCTTTTGCAGGTATAATCGAGGGGCCAACTTGAAGATGTTGCATTCTGAAGATGGGATACTGTCTACCAGAATGTTATGTGCCTTAATTTTTTCTCGGTAGATAAATTTCAGAGATTCAGAGAATAAGGATGGAAGTTGGAGAGTGGCCCAATTTAGCATCATCATCAGAGTGCCTCTTAGGAAATCTTTGTCTTCTGACCCCAAAAATTTAGGTTCTGAGGGTCTAGAGCAGAGATATTCAATAGAAATCTCTGCAACGATGGATATATTGTGTCCATGCTGTCCAACATATATGTAGCTATTGTGACTGAGGAACTATAATTTCTATTTAATTTTAATTAATATTCATGCACTTTGCCTGCTTTTTGGATGAAAGTGTAGTTCCCTCACTGATTTAGAACTCTCACTGATGCTATAGGACACATTACTTTTCTAGCGATAACTCAGGAATGTATCCACTGGGTCCCTAACTGAAGTACCATAGTCCTTGCCCTTTGCATGGTCTTACTGAAGCCCTGTCACCAGGCATTTAGAAAGATATAGGAACCACCCCATCAACCCCCCACCCCCAGAGGGAAGGAGGGAAGGTACGGAATGGAGCTCACAGCCCATCAGCTGTTCTCTAAAGAAATGCTCTGCACACACCTTTCCCTAATATCTATTCACATGACCCTTTCCTCTCTCAGTGGATTTAAAGGAGCTCCCAAACCAGCTAAAGGCTTTCTATTTTGAAATTCTGCATATGGTCTAACAACTCCTTTGTAATACAGCACCTGATGGAAGCTTGGTGCCACAGCTGAAACTCCCAATGTAATATGCATTACATACATAGAGATGCAAAGTGCAGAATATTAAGGCACTTTTTAAAATGAGTTTTTATTAGTACTCATCTGGTTTTTAATGGAAAGGCCTTGGGAATATGAGTTACAGTGCAAATAATGTTGGGCCTGTTATGGGTTAAATAGGCCTTTCTGAACCACCGTGAAGGTTTCTCAAAATATGTAGCAATATTTTGGGGGGGAAATGAAAATTAAGTTCTAAAGACAAAAATTGACAAATATGATTCTGGAACGCAACTGATTTGTAAGTTAAGAACTTGCTCAAATTGGTGATTGATTCCAGTGGCACATAGCTTGAAGATGTCTGGCTGGAGCCACAGGCGCAGGTTGTGGTTTGAGAACAAAACATTGACCTTGAGAAGGCTAACAGTCCCATCCTCCTGCACACAGTTTAACTAAGTCTCACCGAAGTAGCCCTGTTCTCCAAACAATTGAGCAAGTAAGTCCCATTCATGCAGAACAAAATCTTTACAATTGTTTTTGAAGACATTTATTATAAAGTGTCAACCTAATTTATTCCAGTCATTCAATGTGGCTTTGTGAAGCTTTCTAAATGAATTTGAACCCTGGCGATCCACAACTTTTGAATGTGGGCAGCTTTTACATTCCTTGTGGCGCCTTCTGCTTTAGAATCTGTTGGTAAATACTGCGTGAACTCATACAACTTGCCTATCGCCATGCCGAACAAAAGATAAGTTAGTCCTGCAAAGCAAGACACTTATGTACACTCTTTTTTTATTCAAAGAATGCTTTCCTGAAGACTTTACATGATTTGAAATTCATATAATTTAAAACTAATTTTCCCATAGGAATAAACATGAAATAAAATTACATTATTTCGAATTTTGCATGAAAACTGAGAATTCATTAATATTTTATATTACACTACTTCAAATTACCATAATACAAATTTACATGAAATATGACCCCACTTTATGTATATGAGCAATGACAAGGTTACAGGCTCATGTTTAGAATATGTGAGGCTAGATAGTTTAGTTGTTTTTTGACAGATACAAGTAACAGTAATCTCTATATGACTATTTCTAAAAACAGCAGTGTTTTCTAGAGTCTAAACATGTGAGAAATAGATACTGAATTAAAGGTATACATTATTCACCAAGTAAACCTGCTTTCTTTATATCCAAAGTGAGTGGAAAGTATTCCTGATTTGCAAGTTTTGATCTGAGAACCTGTGCTTCAGTTGTAAAGAGAACACCAAGCCTTAAATTTGCCTCTAATGTTAATGATTTCTCCAAATATCTCAAGGAGGGCTGGGTGCTGACTCTGACAGCCAAGTACAGAAAGCTTAAAAAGATTTCCTTCATTCTATCAGATAATGTATTTTGTGGTATGTTAATATTTTGCTTTAAGCCACTTTTGAGCTATTAAATTTTTTTTTTCTTTTTAAGTTTGCCAATCATCAGGAAGCACTCACTTTTGTTTGTATTGATTGTGCTTCCTCTGGTCCTGTGCTTCACACCACGCTTTCAGCATTAGAGCTGGAGGCGGCTGCAGTGCAGCAAGCTCATTGGAAGGCACCAGTTCCATCTTCCCACAGTGTGCCCTCTTTGCTCTTCCCTAGGCTCATGGAATTAAAATTAGGGGCATAACTTCAGATAGCTAGAAAAATACTCCTACTCATTTTATATAAATGAGCAGACTTGGGGTTGCTTGCTGTTTGCATCCATTAGGAGAGCAGTTCATTATATTAAAGTACACTGATTTTTTTTTTTTCACCATTAACATGTTGAAGTGTTTTCCACCCAAGTTTGAAGTTCTTTTCTGAAGCTCTGTCACATAGCTCTCCTCCTTTTCCTCACTGTTTAGAATTCCCTATATTATCAACAGGGTTCCAGCAAGAAATACATAGTCTATGGTTTGAATGTGCCCCCTTCACGTTCAGGTGTTACCATTGTGATAGTACTAAGAGTGATCAGGTCATGAGGGCTTCTCCACGCGTGAATGGGATTAAGGCCCTTATGAAAAAGGCTTCACACAGGGTTGGGCCAGCTCGCCTTTCCAACTTCTGCCTTGTGAGGACGCAGCGTTTCTCCCCTCCGTAGGCTGCTGTAATGAGGTGCCATCTTGGAAGCAGAGAGCAGTCCTCACCAAACAGGCTGAAGCTGCCTACACCTTCATCTTAGATCTCCCAGGCTCCAGAACTGTGAGAAAATAGATTTCTGTGTTTTATCAATTGCTCAGGTTCAGGTATTTTGTTATAGCAGCACAGACTAAGACAACATGGTACATTCAGAACAGCCTAACTGAGAACAGTTTAATGGGAAGTCCAGGATGAAGGCAACCAGCTAGAGGTGTTTGAAGTGCTCTGATACATTTAAACAGCTACTAGTCCTAAAGTAGAAAAGGGAGGGGACAATGTTACTGGAGTCTTACAAGGGATGGAGCTGTGGAATAGCAGCAGCACCAGACACCCAGCTGGAAAATAAACAAAAAGCAATGCTCCTCCAATCCCTCACATCCTGCCTGTGCCCCGCCATGCATTCCCAATTCACAGAACCCAACTGAAAGCCCAGAATAATAATAACAAAAACCCTGCTAGCGAAGACCATAGAAGCCAGTCTCTCAGTCACAGAGCAGGGCAAAGGGAGGCCGAGAAGGAACCTGGGGGATTGAATGGAGAATAACTAGCTCATCTGCTCTCTTGCTGGTTTATTTTATTTTATTTATTTTATTTTATTTTTTTTTGAGACAGAATCTCACTCTGTTACCCAGGCTAGAGTGCCGTGGCATCAGCCTAGCTCACAGCAACTTCAAACTCCCAGGCTCAAGCAATCCTTCTGCCTCAGTCTCCCGAGTAGCGCCACCATGCCCGGCTAATTTTTTTTATATATATATATATATATATATATATATTTTTTTTTAGTTGTCCATATAATTTCTTTCTATTTTTAGTAGAGATGGAGTCTCGCCCTTGCTCAGGCTGGTCTCAAACTCCTGACCTGGAGCGATCCACCCACCTCAGCCTCCCAGAGTGCTAGGATTACAGGTGTGAGCCACCGTGCCCAGCCTCTTGCTGGTTTCTTAAATCAACTTTTGCCTATGAATTCCCCGCATCTGTCCCTCCCATCTTCCCATTGGCTTTTCATCTCAAAGCAAGATATGTCTATTCATTCATTTTTTTATAAATTTATTGAGTATAGCTATACAATAAGCTCTGCATGAGAACTGGGAATTCAAAAACAAAACAGATAAAACTCTTGAATGGTAGTGTTACTGAAAGTTCTGTACCTGTTCTCAAAGCTGAATAAAAAATGAGAACAAGTGGGTTGAGGAAAAAAGGAAGGAAGATTTATGAATTTGCCAGAAAATGAGGAGGATGACAGACTGTCATTTTAAAGCACCATCACCCTCTTGTGGAGAGGAATTTAGGCTCTTTTACAGGTACACAGTCCTTTAGTTAACTCAGGGTCTTCATGGCCTATGCCCCCATTGTTCCCACCCCATCCTGGTGTCTCGATCGTTCCTTGTCTGATCTAACCTTGGGGTTTCTCCATCATTTGTTTTGTGACTGTTGGTTATACCCTGCAGTGAGGAGCAGAGAACTAACAAAACAGCACAAACAGACCTGCACCGTTATGCTTCCTAGGATTGCTACGTTGTTACTGTGAGATTACAGTCGCCCTTTGGCTTAATGAATTTTTGACCCTGTAACAGGAGAACAAAGTGGCATGGTCAAAGGCTTGCCAAGGGAGCTTGAGTGGGAGGCACAGCAATATGGCCACCGCCCCTCCGTCATCTTGACTCCCCCATCAGTCCACTCTGCAGTCGGTCGTCTTTTAGCAACTTTCTCCACTCAAGCCCCCTTTCTTTCCATGGGCCCTGCCCTGCGATTCTTCAGAAAAGTTACATTCCACTCACACGCAATTTTTAGCTCTTAGAATATAATACTATGGGCTGGGTGTGGTGGCTCAAGCCTGTAATCCTAGCACTCTGGGAGGCTGAGAAGGGAGGATCTCTCGAGATCAGGAGTTCGAGACCAACCTGAACAAGAGCGAGACCCTGTCTCTGCTAAAAAATAAAAAGAAATTAACCAGACAACTAAAAATATATAGAAAAAATTAGCTGGGCATAGTGGCGCATGCCTGTAGTCCCAGCTATGCAGGAGGCTGAGGCAGTAGGATTGCTTGAGCCCAGGAGTTTGAGGTTGCTGTGAGTTAGGCTGACGCCACGGCACTCTAGCCCAGGCAACAGAGTGAGACTCTGTCTCAAAAAAAAAAAAAAAGAAAAGAAAAAGAAAAAAAGAATATAATACTATAATGTTAAGGAAGCCAGTTATAAGTAAAATGAGAGCGTCAGGGCTCAGAACAACGCTACCTCAGCTACCTCAGAGTACTTTGAACTGAAGGAGATTGGGAGGGTCTCAGAAGCAGGATGGTCACTCTGACCTTCCTGCAACTTTCTGTGTAGGAGCTGGCCATAAAGAAAGTCTCTGACCTACCTTGTCTGACAGACTCTTTTCCAGAGGGGTCCTGCCCCATACGGAGGGGGAAGGACTACTACACAGAGAGGCCAAGAAGAATCTGAACATCCTGGTCTTGCTAGGATTTATTCCTCAGTCTGTTACCATTAGATCATACCCTTCAGTCCAATCCCATTTCTACAAGGCTGTCTGTTCTTCGTCAAACCTAAGCATAAAAATAGATCATTTTCCCTGGGCCTTTATTGCTAAAACCTTCCATGTCACATAAAACTTCTATTAAGTAAATGTCTTATGTTTTTTTTGTTGTTAACCTGTGTGTTGTTATATAGGATTGTTGGCCATGACCCTTATGATGTGTGCAAAAAGGGATCACAAAATAATGTGGCTTTTAATTATTGTCAGCTCCCCTAATGTTAGTAGAAAAAATATAAATTTACATAAATATTCTCGGGCACACATATAATCCTAGGAATAAACCAATAGCGGTGCTTTGAGTACTAGTAGGTAGTGGAGAACATAGTTCAATTCTTCTGATTTTCGCACTTTTTTTTTTTTAATGTTCAGGGGGAGCCACTGGCAGAAAAGCCTGCATCTGACAATTCACTTCCAGGATCCTTATTTGGAATCATCCAAATCCACCAGGCCCTGATTGACCGTAGCCGTGTCTTAAACTGCTGGAACTACTCCCATTTCTACTACCAAAAATGTGCTGCCCGAGAGGGGAACGGTGCATTTGAATATCCCCATCCTACCGCAGAGTAGGAAGTATTACTGTGGAACTCCAAAATATTTTGCCATAGACACATTGTTTACACAACGCAGCTGCTGGAATGACTCTGATGACAGAAACTTATTGAGGCCTTTGGGGGATGATGAGATTTGTTGAAATCATGATGTCTGCTTGCTGCCCTTGATTGATGTACCATCCACCAGTCCTGCGCTTCAGGCACATTGTGGCGTGCACAAGTTCTTTGGACTGAACGGCAGGCCTAACCCCACTATAAAAACAAATCAATCCCTTGTTTTAAAGTGTTCAGTGTCTTCCACAGCCTGAGAGATAAAGTTCAAGTTTTCTGACAATGTACACAAGGCCTCCTATAATCTGGCTCCTGACTCCAAAAGTCTTCCTGCTGGAAACAAGCGGCAATTGCCCGGTAGTCACATGCCATTTATTTTCCCTTCCTGCTCTCCTGCTTAGAATGCCTAATCTAGTCTTAAAAACTCCTCTAAGACTCATGTCATCTCTTCCTCATTCTATGAAGTCTTCTTGGACATTATTCCCCTCGCCTGTTCTATCAGAGATCCCGCTCCACTCCATGGGCCTTCTGTAGGCTGCATCATTCTGTCCTGGGTCACATCTAACTTCCAAATTTAGCCTCACAGATCCATGTCTTCCAGTAGAGATCCAAGAATACTCTGCTTTTCATAAGTTTAGGACCTTTTCTGAGGGTACAAAGGCTCCAAAGAGGAACACATTGTATGACTCCCCCAACATCATACTGAGCTGTTCTCCCCCGGTTCCTTCCACTGTCTACCTTCCTACCATGTGTCCTACCCAGTGAACAGATAGATACCGGAGGACAAGGACAAGGATGGGTTACTTTACCACTCTGACCTTTCATGTAGGAAGTAGCCCTGCCATGCTGGCCTGCTGTCCCCAGCACCCCAGGGATTCTGGTAAATACAATTTTCTCCATCATTAATGTTTTTATCCTACTAAGAAGGTCATGAATTCCTTGAGGGCAAGGATTCTATCTCATGGACCCTTATATCCCCAATGTTAAGCATAGTACATAGACTATAATAGATCCTAATAATGAATCAATGTTATTAGAGAAGAAAATTATTTTTAAATTCTAAGCAACTACTTTATGATAGATTTTTGGATCTTAACCTTTTTGGCCATTAGAGAATGCTGTGCTTTATAGTAGGAGGGAGGAGAATTGTTGTTTTTAATGTGCCCTTCAGAAATCTGTCAGTCACACTATATCTTTCCTAGATTTTTTTTTGATTGAAGATCTCTTTAATGAGAATCTTGAGCTTTGATTAAAGGAAAATGAAAGAAGTCAAGACTATCTTATTTATAGTCATCAGTTTGCTTCAAACGTTTGTCCTTTGTCTTCCTCTAGCTTTTCCATTTCTGTCTTTATTGTGGGTACTTTGAGTTCTTAGACCACAATTTCAATAATTTCAGCAAAATCTTATATTGCAAAGAATTTAAATAAAATGCAAGTATTGCAAATATCCTCCAACTTACAGGTGTCTTAAAGGTAAGGAAAACAAGACTATGCCTATATATGTTATCTGATATATAATTTATGCATCTATGAGTAACAAATTTTATCCCAAAAAAGGAAAGCCATTTTTTTATTTACTTGGGAGTAGAAAATGGGGTGGAGTATGTATTTGGGAGTTACAGTAGAAATTATTTTAGTTATAAACATTCATAGTGAAAACTTTATGGAATGCTAATTTGTTCATGTTGTTCTTGCTCTATGACAAAGAATTAATAAGAGCTTGAATTGCTGCTATTTATAAAACACATGATATGTGCCCAAATGCCTTGTAGGCTTTCTACCTTGTAAGATGTGAGCTTGAGATCTTAGTGACGATATGAAGATGTTTCAGATACAGAAGCATAGTTTTTTCTAATGTCATAACTAATAAAGGTCTAAAGGGGTGGTGAGTCCCCAAAACTAAACCAGACTCTCCAAAACCCAGGAGACATCGCTTTTAAATTGCTACTTTCTTTAACATCAAACTGTCTTTATTTTTCAATCTTCACATGTCTTGATAATCACCAGCAATATAATTGGCTTCCCAGAACATTATTCTATACTGAAATTAGTGTTGATACAACTAATTTTTGTAACACCTCCAAAAACATCTCTCCTTAATTTGTGTTTGAATTTATATTAATCAATTAATTAATTTATTCAGCCTTCAAACTGAATCCCGCATGGCTCAACCATGGTTGGTAGGCTCCTTGGATTTACTTGGTAACCCAGTAACTGGCTTTTTTACTTTTCATCTGACTTTTAATGTAGAGAGAGCTAAACAATGAATTCACCCTTCCTGGTCAGATCAAGGTGGGGATAAGAACCTTTCAAAGGATTGGGCTTTAGAATGAATTCACCTCTAGTTGGCACTGTTTTCCAGGCACTTTATTGTCATGGAGGAACTCTGCCAAGAAAATCAAAAACAAATTCTTTCTTTCCAAAGTGCCAAGCATTTCTCCATTATAAAATTTCCACAGAATTCCATGAAAAGTCTCTCCTGTAAAATGAGACTCCATACTTCTGCACAGCTGCAATACCTGGCAACTTCCCTTGCCCTGGGAAGCTAATAAAGCAAACAACAAGTATACTGGCTGTAGAAACCATGAGCAAGTTCTGGAAATGGCAGCGTGCTGCTGCTCTCACCACAGAACACAAAAAGCACACCGATTTTATTACCTGGGTAATCTCAACTAGCAGGATGCTACTAAAAGGACAATCAGAACAGTGGTTTATTACTGACGTGCCTTGTGCCTTGGTGGAAGCCATTGGTTTTTGTTTTCCTTTGCTATGATCCTTGACCCTCTCGGCAAGGATGACTGAACAATGCTAATTGAAGAAATCAGTATTGTGTGCTTAAATTAGTTAGGGTTCCATCAGCAAAAATGGGCACAAGAGTTCTCTAAAAGCCTTTCTTCCTTTCGGTTCCTAGGAGAGCCGTGCGCCATCTTGTGAACTCAAAGTGCCCCCGAATGACACTGAAAATTAGAGATGAATGTTCTGTGTATCAACTGTAATACAAATCACTCTGTTATCCCTCCTGAGTTTGTAGAGAAGATAACTCTTACTTCATTTGCTATAGAAAGGTGTATGTTTCTGGCATCTTCCACAGTACTGTGCTGTTCTGGACTCTGTCCAGAGTCAACAGCTGAGCAGCATGATGTAGCTTATGATTCAAAGGCCCAGGGCAGAAGGGAAATAATTCCCCAATGCCGCTTTGTATTATCTTGCTTTTTACATAAATAAATCAACATCCTCTGAAAGATATTTGATTGTGTAGGGAGTAAATTTAAGACATTTGCTTCATGTGAAGATGGTATGAGTGATATTGAATCTTTTAAAAATGGGTCACTGTTGAGAGAACCATACCTATCAGAAATTATTTTTAAGATATGCATTTGGGGGAAAAATCACTTATCAGAATGTCAGTTACTCCCACAATATATTTTATTCCATAAACATCTTTTTTTTTTTTTTTTTTTTGCTACTCTAAAAATATAATTGCCTTAGAAAGCAAAATTGAAAAAATTGCATTTTGCTAAGGTCTGTGTATTTCATTCATGGACCTTAGCAAACAGATTTTAAGATGTATTTAATTTAAGTAACTTTTTAATGCATTTAAAATGAACATTAACCTGTAACATACAAACCTACAGCAGGCCAGCTTTCCAGCTGTGCATTGAAAAATCCATAGTGAATTAGACAAGGTAAATATAGCCCAGTTCATGATTCCTAAATAGACCTGACCTTTAGTGTTGGAAACATATAGGATCTGTTGCTACTACTCAGCCTAGAAAGGAAAAATGAATCTTGAGTACACTTTTGAAATTGAGGTATCATAAAAATTGTGGCATTCTGAGGACCTTCCCTTCCGAATTTTGAAAATAGAGAATTTGGAAAGGGATCAAAATCTTACTTTTATGGTCAATTGTGCTCAGCAGGATCTGGAGCAGGCTTTCTCAACTATGGTGCTATTAAAATCTTGAGGCAGATAAATCTTTGTTATGGACGTGCTTTGTGAATTACTTAGCAGCATCCTTCACCTCTCCCCTTTAGCTGCCAGTAGCACCCACAGTCTTGACAATCAAAAATGTCTCCAGATATTACCAAATGTCTGTCCCAGGGGAAGGGGAAAAATCATTCCTTGTTAAGGACCACTGCTTTAGAAGGAGGAAAATGGGTCATGTAACCTCACAAAATCTTATGAGTGCTTCTCCATCCTTGTGGAGAGTAATCTCTGCCAAGTTGACACCATTGACAACTTTAATGCTGAAAAGGTGCTCTTTCTTTCTTATTTTCTGTGTGGCTCCTGGTTCTCCTCTTAGCTGCCTATTTCCTGCCTCTCCTCTGCCTTCATGCCATTCAATGAATCTAGTAAGATTCAACTCTAGATGCTTTTCTCTGTTTCTTTTCTTCCATCACGTAATTTCATTCATGACCATGATTCTTAATATTGCTTTACCTGTAAGTTCAGACTTTTCTAAGCTCCAGATTTACACCTGGAAATTATGCCTTGACACTTTAAACTCTTTATAAACTCCATGTACCTAAAAGTGACCTCATTTCAAATCTGTTCATGTTTCCTGTTCTTTTAACTGTTATTGTCCTCACCATCCTCTAGGTGTCCCAGGTTTTAAAAGGGAGATTTCTCTTCACTATATTCAATATATAATCATTTGCCAACAAATTCCATTGCACATCCTGTCCAGTCATTTCTTCCTTGGGAAAGCTTCTTATACCTATACCTCTGTCAGTAGCCTCTTTATCTGTTCTCACCCTGTCTCTCATTACCCTTTGGCTCACGTTTAACGATATTTCTCCAGTTGCCTCTGTGACACTTCCTTTGCCTCCCCTAATTATGTAGTTCTAAAAGAGTATCCTTCCCAAAGCATAATTCTATTAGTAATTGTAATTTTCCTGCTCAAAACTAATTTTAGTTGTTCCTCAACCCCTAGACAGTGACAACTTCCATGATCAGTTGAGATCTTCTAGCTGTCTTCTCACTCACCCCACCATACCACCTTGTAAATATTTCCTCTCCACTCATAATTTCAGACCAGTGAATTATCTGAATATACCTTTGTTTTCCACTTTGTTACCATTCCTTAAGCTTTTTTTTTTTTTTTTTTTTGTCTGAGCAGAAATATTCTTTCTTCTCTCTGTCCAAATAATCCTACCTACACATCAAGATTCATGTCATGGTAAAATTTCATCCAGATTCCTAAACATAGTTAATCTTCCTCTCTCCCAACTTCATATAAATCCAACACTTTGTATTGTACCCATTCATGTACATGCTTTTTCCATTATTAGTTTCCTAAATTATGTAGTATAGTGTCTTGCTCTTGAAAGGTACTTAATTAATGTTGAATTATGCATATATCAGGAAGGTTGGGATTACTTGGGCCCTTGCTTCATAAACAGTAAAAATCTGATATTACACATAAAGAATTATTCTCTGTCACACCAAATACCAACATTCTTGGTGCCAGGTAATATTTTTCAAAAATAGTCACAGCAATATTTCTAGTCTGAAATGCTTTTCTAGAACCTTGTCACTCCCCTATCAAAAGGCAGAGTGTATTTCTCCTCACCTTGAAGTTGGGCAGAACTTTGTGGTTGACCCAACAAATAGAATGCAGCAGAAGTAATGCTCTGAGATGGCCAAGGTTAGGTCCTAAAGACCAGTCTGGCTTCTATCCCTATAGGACCCTCGTCCTTGGACTCCAAACACTATGTTGTAAAGAAACCCAAATTGGCCCACACTGAAAGACTCCCACATGGAAAGAAAATGAGCACCTCGACAGCCAGCATGGGCCACCCATGAGTCATGGGAGTGAGTGAGCCTTCAGATGACACCTCCAGCACCTCTTCTTTGAGTTTTCCTGCTAAGGCTTCAGATATCATGGAGCAGAGAGACACAAGCCATCCCTGTTCTGCCCTGTACAAATTCCTAAACAAGAGTATAAGTAGTTATCTTAGACCACTATGGTAATTAATTATGCAGCCAGGGTGACAGGAACATACTTCCAAGTAGATATAGCAAGAAATAAAATTATATTTTTATATATATATATATATATATCTGTATATACATATATTATATATTATTTTCTATTCATGTGTGGGAGATGAGCCTTTTCTCTCCTAGAGACATAGTTTTTACAATGTGTTATGTTGAGGGAAAGGGATAAGAGAACTGAAACAAACTGATGGGAGCTATTAGTACAGGGAAGAATATATACAAATTGTCGCTGTAGTTAAAAAAAAAAAAACTGGCCGGGCGCGGTGGCTCACGCCTGTAATCCTAGCACTCTGGGAGGCCGAGGTGGGCGGATCGTTTGAGCTCAGGAGTTCGAGACCAGCCTGAGCAAGAGCGAGACCCCACCTCTACCAAAAATAGAAAGAAATTATACGGACAGCTAAAAATATATATAGAAAAAATTAGCCGGGCATGGTGGCACATGCCTGTAGTCCCAGCTACTCGGGAGGCTGAGGCAGTAGGATCGCTTGAGCCCAGGAGTTTGAGGTTGCTGTGAGCTAGGCTGACGCCACGGCACTCACTCTAGCCTGGGCAACAGAGTGAGACTCTGTCTCAAAAAAAAAAAAACAAACAAACAAAAAAAAAACTACCTATTTTGTGTATGATGATATTAGGCCTGTATGTGATGTAAAAATGTAAAATTCTTTCAATCTCTGGGAGAGTTTCTAGGTAAATTGAAGATATTGTACAAATTCCACTAACAAATACATGATTTTAAGTACAGACATTAATCCCAAGGGAAAGATTTTCAGGTTAATAAAAAAGTGGTTCTTGTTACTAGACAATTTGAGAGTCAGTCTTTTTAGTGGTCTTATCTTTCATATGGATGTCTCAAGATGTTTACTCTGAAGAAATGTTGATGTTTTAAAGATCTGCCACAGAATTCTTCCAGCCTCGTTTCCAATCAGCTCCCTTTGTACCATGGGTCTAGGGAAGGACAAATCACAATTCTTTCCTGTTGATTTCTCCTGGACAGCAGTTCTGCTAACTTTCTTCTTGCCATTCTCAATAATTACTGAGCTCTCTTCTCTTTTACTGTTGGTTTCACTAGTATTCACTGACATCTGGCAGAACTTTTGATATCCTTTATTGAATTACTATTGAAGCGCTACTTTTAAAATGGGTAAATGCATCATGAAATAATTATTTTATACTATCCTTCAGAAATGAGATGAAATAGTTAATTTTATAATTAATATACTGAGGAACTTATGACAATGATGGTGGCTATACATATCAGGTGTGAAACACGCAAAATGAGTCAAAAGATTTTTTTATTATTATTGCTACATGAGGGGGAACAAACTTCCTTTATTGATACAGTTTTCAAGATATGGATCTATTTTCTGGTATGTTTCCTTTACAAAATTCTGTTTTAAATTTTTTAAGTGAAATTAATACATAAAGGATTATAAAATTGAGTTATTTATTAAATTCTCTGAATCAGGTGTTAATTTTACTTGTTTTATGATTCCAAACATATATATAGATATAATGATATTAACAAAAATTATAATAGCAAATATTTATTAAGCACTTACTATATCCATACAGTGGTAGACACTATTCAACTTAAGAGTTAGTCTCCCAAATTCAGGTATTCAATCCTTTGATTTGCACAATAATAACTTTATGGGATAGGTACTTTAAATTCCCCTTTTTTGCAGATGAGGGAACAGACTCACAGGCACTATATACATATTCATATATATACATATATGACTCACAGGCACTATATATATATATATTCATTCTTAACATATGTCTGTGTATGCTCTTTGTAAGTATAAATGCACACACACAAATTAATATAGTAGTATTAAGTTTCTGAAGGAAAGACATTGTTTAACTAGCATATTTTCTTCTTTGTTTTATAGTGGCTATAATCCAGTTCCTGTCTAATAACTGTCTTCCCTGAAATGCCCATTTTTCTCTAGAAATGGCCTTTGAATGGAATGTTCTAGCTGAGGGGCCCACGGTGGTAATGGTTCCCGCAGCCATCAGTACATTAGCTCCAACTGCTGCTGCAGCCATTGCCACTTAAGTTTCTCCCAGGAGGATTGAGATGAAAAAAGGAAACTGTTAGTGCTAAAGTGTGTGCCAGATTTGGATATAATCTCTAAACACATTCTAGCTGAGCCTAGAATGAGAATTTTTTTTTATTATTTTTCAATGGGCAAAATACTATGTTATAGAGTACAAAATTTGAGCACATTACAATAAAAACAGTGGCATAGTAAAAATAGACACTGTTAGGAGGACAGAAAAGATTTTGTTTAGAACACTAGTTTTCAAACTAGACTTTTGCTTTCCTAAGTTTAAGTACTGGGGACCCAAGGGAGAAAATTCCTTTAGTTACTGACCCTGACTTTTTGCAGACTATTCTTCCCTGATACCAGGTAACAAAAGTATTTGTAATTTCAACCAAGGAGTTTAGCATTAACTCAAAATGAAGATTTTTAATAAACTTCAATTTTATCTTAAAATCACTTCTCTTCTCCTAAAACCATATATGTGAATGCATATGTATATTCACATATATATTTCTTTGTCTATTTTTACCTCTAAATATTTTATTCTTCCATGCTTCAGTTTTGCTGAAAGTTATATTCAAAGTCATAAGGGGGGTTTCATGTAAATCCATAGCCAAGAAGACTGGGAATCATGAAAGTGTTTGAAAATTAAACACTTTATCTTGAAAATGTGGTGTTATTGCTTCTGAATGGGAGAGTTAAAGGCTGAAACCTGCTGCTAAATGACCTTGCTCAATATGTTTGTAGGTGCAGCTCAAAGAGAATCCAACGGATTTCTCCTTGTTTTTGTGCAAGTAGATGATGCTTCACAGTCAATATGGTGATGTCTGACACATTCCACAGAGAGGGGATGGTGGAATGTTAGCTTGAGCACAATTGGGAAAGGTATAATTAGAGAGTGGAACCATAACAACTGAACAAATATAAAACTTAAAAAATAAAAGTAAAATAACATGAGAAACTGTGAGTAAAGATTCTTGTAAAAAGATCGAAACTAAATGTAAGCCATCGTAATAATACTCAGAAAAACCACAGCCTTCTGGATTTTTAAATCAGAAATATTATAGCACAGTAAACTCCAATATAAATGACTTACATAACAATTCCAGAATCCCACAAAACCGTTCATCCATTCTTCCTTTTATCCACTTATTAGTGTAATTGGTAAACCAAGTACAATATCGTGGCCTTCTGACCATCTGAGACACCAGAAGTTAGACTCTCTTTTAAATCACAAAGGTACTATTAAAGGCAATGTTGAAAAATTTAATGAGTTGGGATAATGCAAAGAGGCAGTCTTGGTAAATGATTATGTGACTGTTATTGTTTTTATTGGGCTTAGTGATTCTGGTATATACATTATTAGGGTGGTGTGTAAAAGTGATATGAGAGAAATAGTTTTTTCCCCCAGAAAATTGCACCTCTTTATTTCTGAACAAGATGAAAAAACTATTTTCTTTCATACCTCCTTACCAATCCCTCATATATTTTTCTTTTGACTTTGCTTTTCTTTCTTCCTTCTCAAAGTTTCAAACCTAGGAGAGTTTACGAATGTGTGTTCATGGATGGGAAATAGAATCAAATTTGAGAACTATCGAAGGACATTATTGAACCATTTCAATGAATTGTATTAATATTTCTTTAAAATAACCCTAGGCATTGTGTACATAGCGGTGGTAGATTGATAGCAGTGATAATCTGAATACTTTACTCATTCCTGTATGCACACCCTCTGCCCTGTGTCTTTGAAATTCCTTTAAGAGTTGAGGTCTATTTGCCTATTATGTGAACTGGGCATAGACATGTAATTTGCTTTAGTCAAAAAGATGTGAGCAGGCTTCATATAAGCAAAGGCCTAAAGAATTACTTGTCCATTTCTACTTACTCCCCTGGAAAGCCTGCCATATCAGACCAAGCCTGGGGTAGCATGTGCAGGATGAGAGACCAGGTGGGGCAGCGTCAAATTATCCATGCTCACAGCTTCCTAGATCAACCAGTCCCTGCAATACTAAACAGATATATGTGGGAGCCCAGCAGAGATAAGCAGAACCCCCAGCCTATCTATAGATGTGTAAGAAAAAATGAATCATTATTGTATGCCATCGAGGTTTTGGGATTTTTATTAAGCAGCAATAGATAATGTGTACAACATCTCAAGAATTTATACTCTGTGTCTTTGAAAGAATCATAATTTGGAACTTCAATGAGGAATAGGTTTTGATCTGTGTCAGAAACTACTTTAAGAACAATATTCACATTAGCATATTTTATCATTCCCACAATCCTATAATGTGAGCAGCAGTAAAGCCAACATTTTAATATTAGAAAATTGGGACACAAAAAGGTTAAGTGCTTTGCCCAATATCACAGGCAGGTTCTGACTTACACAGATAGGCTATTTGGCTTCAGAGGATGGCATTTTACCTGTGAAGCCATGTTGAATAAGACTTTGGCCGGGCACGGTGGCTCACTCCTGTAATCCTAGCACTCTGGGAGGCCGAGGCGGGTGGATCATTGAGCTCAGGAGTTCGAGACCAGCCTGAGCAAGAGCGAGACCCCGTCTCTACTAAAAATAGAAAGAAATTATATGGACAACTAAAAATATATATAGAAAAAATTAGCCGGGCATGGTGGTGCATGCCGGAGGCTGAGGCAGGAGGATCACTTGAGCCCAGGAGTTTGAGGTTGCTGTGAGCTAGGCTAATGCCATGGCACTCTAGCCTGGGCAACAGAGTGAGACACTGTTTCAAAAAAAAAAAAAAGACTACCAACATTCTGGTAGAGCATTGCCTTCTCAGGCATAGGCTGAGGCTGTTGCTTCTTTTATTCATCAGAATTTTCTTTCATGTGATTACTTTTTTATTGTTTCTAGTATTTTTGTATACGCCATTAAGATAGATCCATGGCTTGTTTCCCGGGATCCCAAAAAGCCCAACAAATGGGTAAACATAATTTCAAAAAATTGGTCAGAATATTGAATGACTATAGACTATATTCTGCTCTAGCTTTCTATGACTATGAATTCATATCAATGTGTCATACCAAATGTTCAATTCTCTTTAAAAAGGAAGGTTATTTAACCTAATCAACATTCTTTCCCTCTGCTCTTCGTTATTATTATTATTTTTTTTTTTGCTGTTGTTGTTGTTTAATTGAGTAAAGCCAGTATCCTATGATATACACTAGGCAAGAATTCTCCACGTGACAGAACTCACAGGCCATGCAGCAGTGAATCTCGAAAAACACCCACATGGGAATCAAACAGGAAATTCTAACACCTGACTGACTCCACCTGTTCACCCTGACTCATTTCAGGCACAGCTGAGGTGATTAACAAGGTATCATGTCTACTTCCTGTGTGGGATCTATTTCATAACTCCAGGGATTCTGTCTCTTCCTGGATGATTATTTCCCAATGTTTGTAGGAGATATTTACTTAAACCTGTGATATCGCTAGGGGAAAGTAAAGAAAATATTAAAAATAACTGGGAGAGAGGAGGAGGCAGATTCTGTACTTTAAAATACAAAATGAATGAGCTCAGTATTTTGGGAAGAGACCAGTCATACGGGAAGAGCTGAGTCTAACCTTCAGAGTCAAATGACTGTTGACCACTCCCTTCTACTCACCGTAGTGTGAAATATGAGAGCAAAGGGACCCTCACTGGATTTAAAGGGCAATAAATATAGACCAAATAAAATCTTTTCTCACACAGCATATAGTTAACCTGCAGCATTTCTGGCTCAGGGGATCATTTAATTAAATAATCTACACAGATAGAATTAAGTAATTTTATGACCACTAATAACATCTTCAGTGCTACAGAGTGAATATGGTAAAGGTAAATCAACCCTGATTCTTCAGGCATAAGTTAATTGTCCATAGAAGATAAGAAGGATTTTCTTTCCAATTGCAAATAACACCCGACCACCCAGTAAACCCCGACTGACTTCCTTATGAGTAACAGGAGAGAAATTTGGAATAATCTTTCCACCAATCATGAAAAACTGACCCCTACTCAAAATACAATATTGATGCCAAAAATATTAATGGTTGAATCCATATTGGCAAAATTCAGGGATAACTATTTTCTCTATTGTGTTTTATACCCAAGTAAAAGTTTATAGCAGGAAAATCTGTAAAAGTAAGGGGAAATAAATAAGAGAAATTAAAGATAGATGTGAATTGTTTCAATTATACAATAGAAAAAAGACCACTAGAGTTTCATATCAATGGCTACCCAGAATTTAGTATATTTCCTGACAGGCAACTTTGGTTACTGAAATAGTAGATGATTTTTTTTTTTTTAGATGAAAAAGAGACATTTTTTCAGTCTATCTCATGGGAATAGACCTTCATGAGAAAATACCATAGAATATGTGGCTTAAGCAACAGATGTTTATTTTCTTACAGTTCTGGAGGTTGGAAGTTTGAGATCAGGGTTCCAGCATGGTTGGGCTCTCGTGAGCACCCTCTTCTTGACTTACAGATAGCCATCTTCTCCCTGTGTCCTCCCAACGTAGACAAAAAGAGAGAAAAAGCAAGCTCTCTAGGGTCTCTTCTTATAAGGGCACTAATCCTATCATAATAGCCCCACCCTCATGACCTCATCTCACCCTAATTAGGCCCCATATCCAAATACCATCTTATTGAGGATTAGGGCTTCAACATATGAATTTTGTGGTTGGGGAGGGGGGTGCACAATTCAGTCCATAGCACTAAATAGTCACTAAATTTCCAATTTAATCAATACATAAGCAAACTTGTATAACAAACAACTTGTATCCAACATCATATACATATCAGGCAACATTCTGGGCATTGGAGGCACCAAGGTAAAAACATTAAAGGTCTTTCATTTTGAATTGTGTTTTTAGTTTGTTCAGGGAAGTACATACACAAGCAAATGATCCTAACCTAATGTTTTACATATCATAAAAAGAGGGCATACCTAATGCTTTGGGATCACAGAGGCAAAAAGAGGGTGATGGGGAAAGTTAACATCTAGGCTGTGACTTAACGTATCAGTAAGAGCTTGTCTACAAGGCACAAGTATTCTAAGAAGAGTTGCAGGGTTAACTTTGATTTCATAATCAGGAAAGGGGAGAGAGTATGTCACATTCTTGTACATTAATACAATCTGGTCGCATTATGTGAGTAACAGGGAACTGATGATATTCATTTGAAAAGGTAGCCAGAGATCAAATGAGACACCAATTGCTTTCTGAAGAACATAATAAAGTTATATTTCTAAAGTAGAGGATCCACAATAGTTAGGTACTGAGTTAGTAAAAGAGAATATCTATTCAACAATTGTTCTCCTATTGTCCAGAAGTGGTAAAAAATACCTTACAAAGTGATAAATCAGTAATGTTCACCCCTCCAGAATTTTAGAATGCCATTGACAATAGGAGCATCTGGGACAGCTGGACACATTTAAGGCATCCACACAAAACGCTAAAGGTACAAGACTAGCGATAGATTATGGTGGTTCTTCATATATTAATAATTGTTGAAAATAAATCATCGTAGGGGGAAGTTGACCCTGTTGAATCAAATTGGACTGAGTTAGGGAACTGAAATTGCTTTATGATTCACTTTCATAGCCTATTCACACTGCCGATAAAGTAGACCTTTGACAGATACTAGATTTAGATACTTGTCAAAACACATGCATGGCAGAGTATTCTTGATTTCTTTGGAGGGTCATTATAAGGTCCTGTCAGAGGAAAGGAAAATGTATAAAGGTATTATATAGTTTGAGTTAATGAGCAAAATTTAATTAAAATTATGAGTTACCAGAAAGAATATCAAATATTACAGATTTAGGTTATAGATTGATTAATATGAACATTATTGATGATTAATCTGTAATTTTTCACTTTGCTTGGATGATCTTTGCTTTTAATTATAAACAACATTTAACATAATTTCTATTTAATTTTCTTTTACGTGGTTTTCTCCATATCAGGCATAAAACTAAAACTCAAGTGCTGCTGAGGTATTCTCATTCTTTAACTGGGTTACATTTGTATCTTTGGAAACTGAGGATTTGGAACTCTATTGTTTTAAGGGAATAAAAGCTTTTAAATGATGAGAATATCAAAATGAAGTCAAAGGGTCCCATACAAAGAAGAAAGTTATGACATTTCAGCAAACTTTGTTTACTCAGCTCATCTTTTTTTCAAGCTGTGATTTATATCTTTGCTATCCTCAAATTAAAAACAAAACCTAGAGCTATGTGTTTAAATAAAACTTTGGCCATTTGACCTAGAACTTATATACATATTTTCTCCTATGTTAAATGAGCACTATCTGTGTCCTGAACTTATCTACTATTAAAGTTTTCTGTAGGAAACACAATAACTCATTTACCTGGAATACATATTTATGTAATTTTTAAGTTTTTACCTTCCTCATATTTAGCTTTATCACATAAATGTAAGTTCAAGTTTTCATATTTTTCTACAATTTAAAAGCATATCCTAGAAGACCAAAATTTAAAAGTGTCTAAAAATACACAAAACAAACAAAAATATAACTTCCACTTATGAAACCAAATTAACAGAATTTGGTGTCTCATAGAATAGTTTCTCACAGAATAGTTTTTATGGCTATTCTTATTCAAAGAATAATCATACTTCTCCTAGTTGCTATGCTTAGAATATGCTGACCGTAAACACAATTTAAAGATGCTTATTGGAAACTCACTAGTTATCCTTTTTGAGCATCAGAATAGAATTTACAGTACCCATAATCATTCTCTTATGATTGTACACTTCTTTTTTTCCTATTAAAATTGTGGATGCTATCAACGAATACAATAAGATTATGTAATGGAATTTAAACACACTTTATTGCATCAATATAAGTTCCATGTACAGTTATAAGCAATATGGTTGTACTTAATAATGTTACATTACAAGCATAATTGTGGTATCAAATTAGTAATTTTCACAAAGTACTTGCATTAGAAATTTGTATAATACAATATATTTCAATTCTCAGTTGCACAGGAAGATAACAATTTGTTTAATAGGAGAACTGGGGATACAGTTCATACTCTGAGATCTGATTGTCCTGCTTTATACAAAGCTTATACTCCTAGTCATAGAATTTTAGAGCTTGAAGAGACCTCAGAGATCACATAGTTCAACAACTTCATTTAACAGAAAAGAAAGTAGAAGCTAAGGGAAGTTCTTTGACAATGCAACATAGAAAGTCAATGAAAAAGCTAAAATGGAAACCACTTAACTTTCTCAAGACTGCCAAAGGAGGTTAGGGCAAAAGATTGAGATTTGGAAATCTCATGTACAGAAATGGTACTTAAAACCATTGGGCTAGACTCAGTCACCAAAGGACTGAAAAGGAGGTGCACCCCAATCTGTAGTTTTTGAAAAGAAGAGGAGGAACCAGCAGAGAAGGCTGCAGAGGAGTAGCTGGTAAAATAAGAGAGTGTGGGATCGTGGAGCCCAAGAAAAGAAATAAATGCTGGTTCTGCATTAAATGCTGCTGAAAGATCAAGTAATGCCAGATTAAGTGACCATCAGGTTTAACAATATGGAAATCGCTGGCTTCCCTGGCAATTGAGCTTTGATGGGGCAGTTAAAACCAAAGCTTGACTGGAGAGCATAGAACTGAGAAAGTATAGAAATTAACTGGAGGCATTAAGTTTAGGATGTTTTACTATGGTCACAGTAGCTGCATGGAAACCAGAGGTTAAATGACATCTTCATTAATCTACTTCTTCAAGTTTGTACTTCCAGTAACAAAAAACAACAATGTTTAAATTGCTGTGGGAAAATGGCTTTTGATTTCCTGCTGGGGCATATGCACAGTGCGTTGTTGTGGGGGGCATTATCAGTTAACCACTCATCTTAGAATGAAATGTATGCTCAATTTATAAAATGCTTTGGAATCCCTAAAGGGATGGGACAAAATCCTTGCCATTCTGCATTCTGTCTTAACCTAAGACCTAGCTAAACCCTTGGAAAACAATCCATGCATGTTTCTCCCTGCATAACCTCACTAAGGCACTCCATGTCTAAAGCAGTCCACCTTAAAGACTCGGTTCTTTTAGCAGAGAGCTCATCAATATCTGCACAGCCTTGCAGGCAGCTAGGAGGCCCGTCCATTAATGAAATGTTAATGACTGAATTAGACCTGTAATAACTGAAGTAGGATGCACTGCTGTGAGTCCATTAGCATCAGCAGACCCCGCTGAGGAACAAGTAAACACAGCACACAATGAGAAAACTTTCAGGCAGAAGAGTTAGAAGTATTGCACAGGTGTTTTCACATGGAAAATGACATTTCCCTGAAATAGGATTAGTTTATTTAGGAAAACTAATCCCATTCGCTATATTTCTTCAGAGGAAAATAAAGAATACAAGATGAATTATGTACTTATTCAAGAGTGTTTTGATTTTTAAAATTCCAATATTGCACAACTGTTTTTGCAAAACTTTTTAGAATAACTTGCATTTATCATCAGGTGTCAATTATTCTAAACAACTATTGCTCTTCTTTTCCTCCTGCCTTGTTCTTTTTCTGTTTCTTTTTTTTTCCTTATATTTTCCTCTTTTAAACTTTTTCTTGATTTTCTGAAAAGCAAGATTCTCAGGAAAAGCAGAAAAAGATTTTGAACTCTACAATCTTTTCAATACCACCTATCCATTTTTCAAAAAGAGGAAAACTATTGGGAGATTTAGGACACTCTTTGAGGCTTGATTAATATAGGATGATTGTGGAATTTATTCTTCAGATGTAGATATAAATCATATGGCATATAAAGCAAAAGCTGTTATGTATTAGCATCTAGCTCAATTCAATAATATATTGCTCTTGTAATAAGTTTGAAGATTTACCATTTTTATTTAAACATATATTGTAATTCAATAATACTTGAATTGTAGCAACTTGATGTAAGGCAAAATAATTGCTATTTCAAGTTATTACAAAAGACAGAATAGCTAAGGCTAATTCTATTAGATTTCTTTATTACATCTACTGTGGGTCTTATTGCCCCATTTGTGTATTTGGATCTCTAACCACAGCTAAAATAATGTATATGTGCTTTGAAAATTGGACCTTAGTTTCCTAGGTATATGTTTTAGAAATACATATTTAAAAAGCTAAAAAAATTAGTATCATGTTATTGTTTTTATTAAATAAAATATTATATATCAAATATAGTAGTTCAATAACATATACTGCAGCTTGTGTTTAAACTCAAGCATCCTTCCAGGACTTTAGTCCTGTATTTACCAATAACTAATCATGTGACACTAGCCTAAGTCTTTTAATTTCCCAAGGATTTTTAAAGAGTCTTTGAAAGGAAAGCTTTATAAGGGTTATATCTATAGATATTTAAACTTTACATTTAACTTAAAACTTATATAACTATAACTTGCTTAGGATATATTAAAATGTAAGAGAGCAAAATAAACTTAGGAGATGAGAGAGAATGAAAGTAAAAGGTACATTATAAATCTAATCAGCTAACTCTGACCCATAATAAAAGGAAAAGGAAAAGTCCTATCAGAGAACCCAAATTCACAGGAAAAATACAGGCTACATGAGCATAAAATAAATATCTTTACAGAATTCACAGATATAACAAATCATAAAATGTATCTGTTTGAATAAACTGTGCTCTAGTACAGCTCTCAAGAGGTCAGATTGGAAAGGGACAAATGAAAATACTAACATGTTTCTTTTCTAAAAGCTAAATATTGGTTTACTAACCAAATCATTCATTCCTTGATCTATGTCTGGAGTGTTCTGGTTAACTTTAGATCTTAAAATACATACATACACTTGCACACACAGACACACACACACACACACACACACACACACCATCTTGGCTCTTGAAATCTTTGTCAGGTTTCTTATTTCAATTTAGCTTTGCTGTCCAAATTTAAGGGAGAGAAGTTCTGCACAGCATTTTGCAAATAGCAAGCATGACACTTGAGTTGAAATTCATATCATGAAATGAACTGGCCTATAAAGATGAGGTCAGTGACAAATAGTAACACCTGACACAAAGTATCATTTTGATTACAGCTAATGGAATGCTTTTCCTCATTCAGAACTTCCAGAGTCTGTAAGCACTGCCTTACAGTTTTAAATGAATAAGAAAGAGAAATCCATCAAGCACAAATGATGCACTGATAACAATGAATATGTAACTTGTGGATAATCTATGGAGGTATTTTCTGGAAGAGCCAAAGATCAAGTATGGTACATACTGGTAGTATAAACACCATATGAATTACTACAAAATAATAGGCTCATAAAATCACTCTCAAGCACAGTAGTGTGTTTAAAGCCAATTTGAAGTAGTAAGCTTTGAGCTTTGAACTGAATCTCAGTATTTAATATTGGATTTCTTTTTTTTTTTTTTTTTTCTTGGTCAACTAATGATTCCAGAATCAAACATCAAAAGGCTTTTGTAATGTGAAATGTCTCCCCCGAAAGATTTTTGTTTGTTTTTGGCTAAGTATTAACCATATTATAGAATAATGAATAAGCTAGCCTTGAAGTTTTCTTCAGTATAAAATCTCAAGGGAAAAGTTTAAAGGTATTTATTATTTTTCAATAAGGATAAACTCCTATTAGCAATACATATGTAATCATATCTTATGTCGAAGAATGGGATTGACATCATAAAAAATACAATAAATGTCCCGTGCCCCAAAGGCTCCCATATTTCTACAATGTTTACAATGTAATAGAATATACAAATAACTTCTTATTATATAATAGCAATGTATAGCTTGCCCTATTGTGAAAAATAACATGAACTCAAAAAGTAAAGTTTGAATCAGGATTTAACTGACTTTGCCCCAAGAACTGGTGAAACCCAATCATATCAAGTCACTTAATAGAGATTCTGGGGTCCATAAAACACAGATGGCATTCCCCCTCTCTTAGAACAGTACTGGTCATTCTTCAAGCTGCTATGTGAATATCCCTTGGCCCTTGCTCTAAAGAAATTATAACGTGGAAAGTAAAAATCTTAATTAATTCTAATCCAGAAACCCCAGCAATGATACTCCCTCATTGCCCGCTGGGTTATTAACACTTTCAGAAAATCTCCCTAATATACTGAATTGTGGATAGAGAATAAGACTTTCTAGTTAATCCAATAGCTGTCTTATTTATTCATTTATTCATGCATTCTTTCTTTTATAAAATTATCTTAAGCACCTGTCATGTACAAGGTAGTTTATTTTTATGTGATGTTAGTCTGCCACTCTCAAAATTTTAACGTTCAATAGAAGGTGTTCAGTTATGTGTTCATTTATCCATTTAATCTATTTCCTGAACCCCTGCCATATTCCAAGCACTGTTGTAAATATAAAGGTACAGACATGAGAAAAACTGTTAGAGTCCCTACTTTCATGAAGCTTACATGTGCACCATGGGGAGAGTAAAAATAAAATGTCAACAACTGTAACAAATCTAACATCAGAGTAATGGAAATTAAGAAGGAAACTAGAACAAAATGAGTCGATAGGAAGAGACTGAGGTGCTATTTTAGATAAGGTGGTCTGAGGAGGCCATTTAGACGTGATGTTTAAGGAGAGACCTGAACGATATATTGGGGAAGAGCTTCAAGGCATAGGACAAAGCCAGTGCCATGGGCCTGAGGAGGGAGAAGACTCAGCATATTTCTGGAAGAACAAGTAGACTCGCGTGGCTGAAGTGGAATGAGGAAAGTGGAGAGTCTACTAAGAACTAAGGCAGGAAGGATTTGGGAGTTTATTAAAAGTGAGATGGATAATGCATGCTAATACCATCTCGTCATTGCCATAAGAAATAAAAATAATATATATGGATATTAAAAAGAAGAATGGCAGAATGTCTAACTTCACTAAGAAGAGTGTAGAGGTTTTGGCAGAGACTGGAGAGGGTCAGGAACCTGTAACCAAGAAGGAACTATGGCCACTTTGGGTTGATGGTAAATGTACAATCTTTGTAATCTAGGAGTCATCACAGATAGTTCCCAAGCGATTTAACATTATAACACATCCTATAGGTGCATTCTCACTTTGGATTATCATTAGGTGTAGCACGACTCGAGATAATCAAACTTCAAAATGCCCGTAGATCACTTGTCTGGTGAAGAGGAGAGAGAAAGTTCAGCCCATTGCAGACTTGATAAGAAAAAAAATGTCAAGAAGGCTTAGCAGATGATTGGAAACTGGAAGCCTGTTACCATGTCAGATTTCAACCTGTATAACTGCCTTTCCTGGGATGGTAATATTTTCTGCTTTCCCTCTGAGTTTTTAACTCAGAAGAACTCCTCATATGATCGGAGGGATGAATTATTGTTTCTGGTGCAGATCTATTTTGTAGAGGTTCATGTTTATTTGTCCGTCCTACAGTAGCTTGCCTATATTAACACGAACTTTCCAATTGCTCTATTGTTTCTCAGAATCATATTTAGCTTCTAATTAGTTTTACTTTGTAAGCGCCTACCATTTCCAACTGATTTCTTGAGCTTTCTGGTTTATCCTTTGTGCAGGAAAAAGGAAAGATTATATTTGTACCTCCAGGTTAATTCTACTCAGCTGAACTTGTCAGTAGTGACTGTAGCCCTGTTTGTAAGCAGAACTCCAAGTGTTCAGACATGGTAATTAATCAACTGGTTACTAAAGATGTGACTACCAAATTATCCGACATGCTGGCTATATTCCTACTGGGAAGCATTGTATTTCAAAAACACTCAATTAAGAAGTCAATCAATATGATTGTGCAAATCTGAAGGGGGGGATTCTTGGGTGAAGTAGACATAGATGGTCTCTACATCTCACATTGAGTTACCTTCTATCTAGAAATAGTTTCCCTTATTTTTTTTTTCCACTTGCAAATTTGAGTTTAAAAAGGCCTGATGACTTGTTATCTCCCTTATCTGTGTTGCCATTTACACCTTCAAAATGTAATCTGAATGTAAACCCAATTGACTCTAGTAAAAGCAGTGTCACAGAATTAGTACATCTATTGAGAATAAAGAATCAACAGAGTAAAATTTCTAATGACAAAAGCAAAGGTTAATTTCTCTCCCTCAGGTCACTATCAGCAAAATGGGAGGACTCAATGCATTCCTCTCCATAAGGAGAGAGGAAAGGCAAAGCAGAGAAGGACCAGTGGGGGATTTTGTACTTTATGACTAGATGGTTTCACATTGGAGGTTAACTGCAACCAGTATAGGAAGCCCAACGATTCTTTTTTCATCCTGTAGCTTTGGGAAAAGCAGACATGTTCAGGAAAAGGAAAAAGTAACAGGACAAATATTTTGTTTGCAAACAGGACTATTTTCGCTAGTGAATCTCTGTAAATACCCAGATTTTATCAAGCTCTGAGAAAAGGAGAAAGAAAATAATTATTGAGTTCTTACTTTGTACCATGTTCTTTATATGGATAATTTCATTTTACCTTTACAAATTCCTATGAATTAATCTCTATTTTGAGATTTAAAAAACTGAAGTTTAGGAAGTTAATCAGCTGAGATTTGCACCACGTGGCTTTCAATAGGAGTTCCTTTCCTGGCCCCTGAACCCAGGTATTCTAACTGAAGGGATGTGAGGTGAGACTATGTCAAGTAAGCTTTCCAGGTGAGTCCTCTCACCAGTCACAGCAACAGGTTGTGCTACCTCTCAGAGAATAAGCAGCTCATGTCAGGGTGCTGAAAACAATTAAAAAACAAAACAAACAAACAAAAAAAAAAAAACCTGTGGCAAAGACAATGCCTCCAGCACATTATGCAGTGAGTAAAAAGTTACTTTTCTGAATTGTCAGAAATACGTCTTCAACTCTTCAGGACAAGACAATGCACAAATTTGAAATTGCAAAGGGAAAAATATAAATGAGAGTATCTTGTGATGCTGACACAGAACTACACTGGGATGTACCTTAGAGGGTCAGAGTGCACAGAATAGGCATTGAAGTTTTCAAAAGAAAATACCTCCTTGGCTAAGAGAGAAAGAAGCAAAGTGAGGTGCTGATTGGTAGTGAAAGATATTAAATCCCCCTACCTCCATTCCAGGCTGAGTGACTCCTAAAAAGTGGGAAATGAGAAGTTCACTATGATACCAAACCAACAAAAAGTGGAGCTAACTGTTTTGTAGAACAGACATATCAATTAGCCTAGGATGGGGCTGACTTTGCATGTATCCAGTAGAGTTCTGCTAGTGCTGAGAGGCTGAAGATAGAGGCAAATAGAGTTCCAAGGCCTTATGTGCCCATTCAAGGAACTAAATAAAGCTTAAGGGGTTGGAAGGGATGTAAATGGATTATACATCTTAACCTAGGAAGCTTGAATATTGCTGTGGGACTGTCAAACTTCAAGGATACTTACATATTATTTTTTTTCATCTAAATTTTGTTAGACATCTGAGGAGAGGGTACTTTTGCTGTCTTTCTGTTACTTCTGGGAGTTTTCAAAAAAAGGAAGAGTCTCACCCCTGTTTACAGACCTCCCTGCTATCCTTCTAATAAATTGCTTATCAGCTTCTTTCAGGGCAGAGATGGCACCCAGCAGAACCTGACTATAGAGGCTTTCATATAGCTCCAGATCAACTGGACACGGGCAGACAGGGAGAGACAACACTAAAGTCATGGCCATGAAAATATCTATGACAGAAATTAAATGTACCTGATCCATTGGAAAACTAAATTTTCTGTCTCCCTCCTGTTTCTCCTTCCCCTTTTGTTTGTTTTGTTTTGTTTGGTGTTTAGGATGAATGACTATTGTGAGGGCTCTTGGTGAAAAACATAACATGGAATTAATAGAAGCTATTCTGTCTCACAGAAAGCCAGTTCATTAGGTACTTCAGGCTCATTGATATTCAAATTTCATATTCTTAAAGTAATGAAATTACTTGATTTAGGATTTTGAAGTCTTTTACCATGGCATATGTTGCAGAGAAAAGAAGTCTGGAGCTTGGAATAATGGCATGTACTTGTAGTCTCAGCTACTCAGATGACTAAGGTGGAAGTATCACTTGAGCCCAGGAGTTTGAGACCTTCATGCACAACATAGCAAAACTCATCTCTGAATGAGGGGCCAGGAGACAGGGAAGCAAACCATAGCGCGTGAATTAACGAGTTATACTGTCTTGAGCAATTCACTCAGCCAACCTCTCTGATGTTAATTCTTTTATCTGTCCACGGACATGGGCAACACTAAAGGGCCTAGTCTCTTCTAACTTGAACTTCTTATGGCATATTTCAATTCTGTGACCTGTGGAAATAATTTCATTTTGAGGAGTTTGATGGAAATTCATTTCATTTGTTATAAATCAAATGTGGGGTGAATAAATATCTTATGTAGGTTCCCAGAAGAAACTGGAAGAAATTTCTTTCCTGTAACTATACTTTTTTCCTTTTTCTTTTTTAAAATTATTTCAAAATAATATGGGGGTACAAAAGTTTTTGTAATGCTTGAGTCAGGGTAATAAGTGTGCCCATCACCCAGATAGTGTTCATTGTACCTGTTAAGTAGGTTTTTGCCCATCCCCTCCTCCTTCCTTCCTTCTTAATTTCCACTGAGTTTACTTCCCTCTATGTACATGTGTGCTCGATCAGTTAGTTCCAGTTTAATAGCGAGTTCATGTAGTATTTGTTTTTCCATTCTTTAGATACTTCACTTAGGATAGTGATCTCTAGTTCCACCTAAATTGTTGCAAAGGCATTAATTCATCCTTCATGGCTGAGCAGTATTTCATGGTATACATATACCACATTTTGTTAATACAATACATGTTATATTTTTGTTATTAGTCCTTTATCACATGTATGATTTAGAAATATTTTTTCCCATTCTGTAGGTTTTCTATTTGCTCTGTTGATTATTTCCTTAGCTGTGCAGAAGCTTTTTAATTTAATCAAGTCCCATTTATTTATTTTTGTTGTTGCTGTGATTATCATTGGGGTCTTCTTCATAAAGTCTTTGCCTAGGCCAATATCTAGTAGAGTTTTTCTAACATAATCTTCTAGAGTTCATATGGTTTCACGCCTTACATTTAAGTCCTTTATCCATCTTGAATTAATTTTTGTGAGTGGTGAGAGATATGGATCCTGTTTCATTCTTCTGCATGTGCCTATCCAATTTTCCCAGCACCATTTATTGAATAGGGGTTCTTTGCCCCAGTGTGTAATGTTGTCTGCTTTGTCAAAGGGCAGTTGGCTGTATGTGGATTGTTTTATATCTGGGTTCTCTGTTCTGTTCCATTGGTCTATGTCTCTATTTTTGTGTCAGTGCCATGCTGTTTTGGTTACTATAGCCTTATAGTATAGTTTGAAGTTTGGTAATGTGATGCCCCCAGATTTGCTCTTTTTGTTTAAGATTGCTTGGGCTATTCGGATCTTTTCTGGCTTCAAACAAAGTGTAGAATTATTTGTTTAGATTTGTGAAATATGACGTTGATATTTTGATGGGGATTTCATTGAATCTGTAAATCATTTCAGGTAGTATGGACATCTTAACAATGTTGATTCTACCGATCCATGAGCATGATATGTTTTTCCATTTGTTTGTGTCATTTGCGATTTCTTTCCTCAGTGTTTCATAGTTTTTGTAGAGATCTTTTACCTCCTTAAGTATATTCCTAAGTATTTTATTTTCTTTGTAGCTATTGTAAATGATATTGAGTCTTTGATTTGATTCTCATCTTGACTGTTTTGATGTATAGGATTGCTACTGATTTGTGTACATTCATTTTATAATTGGAAACTTTGCTGAATATTCCAGGAATCTCTTGGTGAAGTCTTTATGGTTTTATAGATATAAAATCATATCCTCAGCAAAAAGCAATAGTTTTACCTCCTCTTTCCCAACTGGACACCCTTTTTTCTTTCTCTTGCCTGATTGCTCTGGCTAGGACTTCCAGCAGTATGTTGAATAGAAGTGGTGACAGTGTGCACCCTTTTCTTGTTTCATTTCTTAGTGAGAATGCTTTCAACTTTTCCTCATTCAGTATGATGTTGGCTGTGGGTTTGTCATACATGGCTTTTATAACGTTGAGATCTATTCCTTCTATGCCTAGTTTGGTGAGAGTTTGTATCATGAAAAGGTGCTGAATTTTGTCAAATGCTTTTTCTGTACCTATTGAGATGATCATATGGTCCTTTTTTTGTTTCTGTTTATGTTGTGAATCACATTTATCAATGTGTAATTATACTTTTTATAATTGCAGGTTATACAAATTTACATATTATTTCAGTTACAGAATCTCTGCTTAACACTGAGCATTAATATTGCTTAATAAGAGCATTCAGATTATATTAAATATATAAATACTATAAAATGACATTATATGTGCAGATAAATAAAGGCTCTGATATGTGTTTTTGGACAAAATGTTTCTGCAAAAAATAAATAGAAAGAAGGAAAGGAAAGGAAAGGAAAGGAAAGGAAAGGAAAGGGAGGAAGGAAGAAAGAAAAGAAGAAAAGAAAGAAAGAAAGAAAAGAAAGAAAAGAAAGGATCCAAAGTCAAGCAAACCTCAAACACCAAAAGCTGCATAAATCAAAGCTTAAAATCTGACTCGTAACAGCAGGACCAGATCCATGTTTATAAACTCACAGAGGTGTGGTTTCCAAAGCCACTCAATCCACTTATATACACAAAGCTTGAATTTATTGGGCTTTGCAGTGGTGACCATTTGCGTCTATGGCTCAAGCTTTGTTTCCTTGCGGGTTTCTCAATCTGTCTTTCTCTTGAGGAAACCATATGAGATGTGTTCTTTTTATCTAAGCTGTTTGCATTCCTCTTCGTATTTCTCCTTTTAAGGTAAAATGGCTTTTAATTCATGTTAGTGCCAATGAGATTTGGCATATTCTGACTTTAGTAATGAGATTCTTTCTATATAGCTCTTATAGGAAACTGATCTCTATATATTGGAAAGGCAAAATAATCATGCTTAAAGGCTCATTGGAAGGTTATCTAAGCCATACTCCTGGCTTCACACACTTGTGCTCTAGAACAGAGAAGTTAACTTCTCAAAGTTGAATCCAACTTATTTCATTGAAACAATTTGTTCAGTTTAATCTGAATGAAACATTTTAAAAGGATGACATTTACTTATTTGTGACAACTAAATCATGATCAGTGATATTGGACCACATAGAAGGACAGGCCTTGGTTGAAGACAAGGAGGAAACATGCTATTCTATCACTTTGCCCCATATTATACAGGTGGGATTTATCCCAACAAATTATTCCCGTTTTCTATATGCACATTTTCTCAGAGACAATCTGTACGCCTTGTGAATGTTAAACTGATGGTGCTTATCACTTGGTTGTTTAGAAGTGTCAGCTTCATATATTGTGATTAGGCTCCAAGTCACAGTCTTTGGAAGAGCCTCTACTAGCAGCCATCAGATAAAAATGACACTCTTTCCTACATAATATTAATACTTTTCGGTAAATATGCTGAAATATTTCACTGATTTTTTTCCTATGTTTTAGGCTCTCTCGGTGAGGATTATGCTATGTTGGGCTTATTATAACCCAGAAGCAAAATGATTCTGATTTTATACATGCTTTCATCCAGGGATACAAACAGAAAATCAAAAGCTGTGGATCCTCTTATTCCTCATAACCTCATTCAACCCTCCCCCAAACATCTTCATCAGAAGAGACTGTACAATCTCTAAAATAAAATAGCATATATGATAAGAGCATATATGAAAAACTTTATGTCTTGTAGTTTGTCATTTATCAAACATCTTATTTGCATGATAAGAATAGCCATTAATACTGGAAAAAATTCAAACTATTTATCAGCAACACAGATTAAAGCCAACTGGTTTATCTCTCATTCTTATTTAAGAAATCTACTAAAATAATTATGTGTTCACGGTTTTAGTCAAGAGTTAAAGAATATAAGAATGTGTGTGCGTGTATGTATGTGTGTGTGTATATATATATATGTATACACACACACACACACACACACACACACACACGAAAGACAAGATGAGGACAATCCCATGATGTTAGGACACTGGGTCAACTCTGACTGTGAACTTTTAACTATTGATATCGTATTGTCTGAGATAAAAAAAAAAATTTGGCTCTGACCAGGTGCTTACGTTTTGTTTTTCCTCAAACTCTGTCCTCCATGGGATACTGTTTCTTATATATTTCTATGTTTAAGTGTCTCTTAGTCTTGAGCTCAGTGAAATTGTCACCTCTTTCATCAAGCAGTTTGGCTGATGTTTACAAATGAAAACAAGCCTTTCTTCCTAAAAATTTCTATAACACTTTATCTGTATCAGTATTCTTTTTATATAACATCCTGTTTTTGGTTTTATTTTTGTCCTTGTGTTTATTTGTATAAAAAGGCCCTTGAAAGAATAATAGTACTACTAATAATAATTCTTATTCATTTTATTCTTTGTTTTTTACACAGTGCCTAGCACAATCCCTTGAATAGTATAGATACCAAATGCACAGTTTTGCACGCATGGAAGGAGCTATAATACTTTTATTCTTTGTTGCGTGGGACAGGACTTCTCTTGCATTTCTTGACATTGACTTTTCAACCTAAAAGAGGTGAACAATTTCCTCCTTAAGATTTTGTACCTTGCTCTAACCTCAGGTGCTGAAATTCAATTAAAATCCAGCTTTTTTTTTTTTTTTTTTCAATTGAGAACCTCTTAGCTTTATTCTCTGTCTTCCTCAGAGTCCTGAGCTACTTTGGAAGTTGCCTGAGATTATACTGGATGTTCAGTGGCAGCAGAATCTTCTTGCAGACCAACATAGGCGTTTTTAGGAATTAAATATATAGTCTTCTATGTCAGGTCAGGCACCAGAGGATCACCCACAGGCCAAGTGGTGAGACCATAACTGGGATTTCCACTTAATTAATAACAACACTAGAAAAACAACAATACCCAGAATACACATCCAGTTAAGAATACAAGTGGCTGTCTTTGCTCCTCATGGAAGACTTCTCTTTGTTCAATTATCTCCGCAGGGCTCACTACTGCTACCAGACTCAGAAACAAAGGTTAATTTTATTTTCGTAACATTTTACATTACAGAAGTGCAACATTAGCAGAGATCCATGCCATTAAAATATAAAGAAATATTAGTTGTAGCTCATAGTCATCTTGGCCACTTAAGATTTTCATCCTGACCTATGATTGTGCTCCTTTGAAGTTTTGCTAAAACTCTTATTACTTAACAATTGTTAAGATGTCTCTAAGAGAATAAATGAAGCTGTAATATGATAATGGCAATGATTGATATGTTTGACTAAAAGGATTTTGGAAGTCTTCAACTCGTAAGAAAAATGATAAGACAAATGACACACTGTGATAAAATATTTGTTTTATATATAATGACAGTCATATAACCACTGCATATAAAGAGTTTCTACAGGTTGACAAGAAGAAAATTAAAATTATCATACCAATAAGAATTGACTGAAAAATATTACAAATAGCCAAGGAAAATATGAAAAGGCAACTCATTTCAGTAGTAAATTGGACTTTTAAGGAAAAACTCTTTTTGAGCTGTCAGATTAAAAAATATTTTAAAATTCAAAAATTCTAGAGTTGATGTAATTGTACTCACTTTTAAAAATCATTAATTGGAGAATAAGTGATTATAGCCCTTTTGAAGAGAAATTTGACAATAAATTATAAAATTGAATCTCTACATATATATATATATATATATTTATATATCCAGTATTGCTAGTTCTGGGAATTTATTCTATAAAAATGTCTTCACAATATACATACATGTATAAAAGCTTATTGCAGTATTATGTGCAATATTACATATTTTTGAAGAACTAAGTGTCTATCAATGGAGAGAAATTAATTCATGACATACATTTGATACATGAACATAATATGTGGATATACTAATTTCTTAAGCTTATCTTAAGAAATAAGCCAGTTATAATGAATACATTGATATGTGAAGGAAAGTATGTTGAAAAATAATATTAGAGGTATGATCCCATGGAGTATGAAAATCAGAAATTATTATTGTATATAGATAAATAAAAATGGAAGGAATATGCATAAACCTGTTGACAAAGCATCTTTGCATGAGATAGAATTATGGATGACATTTAACTTTTATAATATATTTCTCTATTACTTGGATTTTGCACACATTGGATTGTTTTAGTCTGAAAACAAAATAAGATTTGTTCAAAGTATCTAAATAACATCTATCTAGCAAAGCACCGTGAACATTCAGCTTGGTCCAAATTACTAGAGAAATCTACTCAAAAACTAACTTTATATGCATTTTATGAATATCAATAGTTTAATTCAGTCTTTCCAGGATATTAATCTGTTGTAAAATACTCAACAATGCCATCAAAAAATCAACAGAATGCTTACTGTTCCAAATTTTAACACTTAATAATACCTTTTTTGGAAATCAATGAAGTACAGTATTGCTAAACTCTTTTCTTATAAAATTATTAAAGATAATTTCTCATACTGAGTATGGAATGAACCTAGAAAAGTTCTGTGCTCCATGAAAAAAACTTGTATCTACAAAAACAGCTTAAAATAATTCTAAAAACAGAAGACCCAAGAAAAGGCCAATATTTCATAATAGTTAAACTCTCTTTTTTGCCTCACTACATTTTAATCACATCTTACTCTAAACATTAAGAAAGAATAGAAATTTAAAACCTATAGGTGCTTTTAAAAAGTCAAATATGATTTCTTTATTTCACTCACCCTAAAATTGAATTGCCATGAGTAAGCAATAAATCAGCTGTTGGCTGTTAAGTGAGCAGAGGTTATAATTGTTCTTCAGTAGACATAGTTTCATTTTGTAATTAATATCCTCTTTGGAATTTGTCTGTGAATAACACATCATTCTATGTTTTTTTTTTCAACCAGGCATTAAATATAATAAAAGATGTTTTGACTGGTCTTTTGCCTCAAAGGGATTTTATATGCCTGAAAAGTACATTTAAATATATGTAAAACACAATATAACACTTGAACTTCAATATAATCCCCCCAAATTTAAAAAAATGATATTTTAATGGTAATATATATGCCAAATATTATAATACTTTTATAGTGCATGGAAAGGGGTTAAAAAAAAACCCTTCCATATATTTAATGCCTTGCAACTATGATATAACTAGTGATTCTCATTTAACAAATACTGTTCCTGAGACACTCCAAATATAAAGTGGAATACAATCTCTATTGGGTAGCATTAACCTTTACTCAATCATTAAGCAATGAGAAATATTGGGCTGTTTTTGTTAAGGATTAAGAAAATGCTTTTTGAAACAGATAAACATTTGTCCCTGCTGGAAGCTCCCTCAGCCGTAATGCATCATTATGTCTGACCAGCCCTAGAAACCTTGGAAAGACAAAATATGTACATGTTGGTTGTTAAGCATATGTGATATGTTTTGCTTTGTCACCTGGCAACCAAAAGATTTTTGACCTTTGCCAAAATCCAAACTTTTGAAACTCTTAAGCTGCTTAATTTTTATATTCATAAAATGCAACCCAAGGTATATTTTTGTTTGAAAAGCTGATTGTACTTCTTGAGTTGTGATAGATTTTGCTGAGAGACATTAAACTTCATAGTTAGTATGCCGACTTTAATTCAGATCAGACTCCACGTCAGTAGTTTAGACCTGCATGAATGGCTGACGAGTTTTAAAAATCACATAGATTTCATGGCCTTTTCATGTCTTCATGTAGCCATGAAAGTGAAACAACCACAGAATGGGGAATCAGAGGATGAGTGTTCTTGCCTTGCTTAGCTCTGTTAGTTAAACAAAGGCTTGAGACCTCAAAAAATCATACAGTCCATTTGGTCCCAGTTTCTTCATTTGCCGATTAAAGAGATTTGATTAAAAAGTTCCGAAAGTCATAAAAAATACTTGAGGTGTGTATTTCCTTTTAAAATGGGAGGGATATCAAAGATGTTCAGCCAAGTGAAACATGGGCACACAGGCCTCTCATTCTTACCTATGGCATTTCAAACACTGACCCACATTGGAGCCCTAAACTTTCCATACATACATGCTCTGATGTATGCCTAGTACTTCTAGAATATAAATCCCAGTAGAAACACATGGGAGTGTCATAAACTTTTACAAAGTATTTCTATGTTTATTGTTACTGATCACCATAAAAATATTGGATTGTTTTCCTTTTCTTCTATTTTTTAAAGATTTGTCAATTTCTTCACTATATCTCATTTCCATTATGTGCCTGGGGCAAACCATGCCACTCCAATTTAATTTACTTACCTGGATTTTCACAAACAATGGACCATTCGGAAAAACTGATCTAAATTGAGGAATTGATTGTAATTGACAAAGCTTTTATAAATACTGTCTTGATACCATCCTCAAATAATACCGCATGTAAGGATGAATAGTTTTACTATCTTTAAAGTTCAATTTAGTGTTGTTACATCACTGACTATGACGTTCAAAAGATATGGGGCGTATGAGTAAATATTTGTCGCTGGAGACCATCAGCCTGTGGCAAAATAAACACCAGAGCACTACATAATTTATGTTTGTTCAGAGAAAAGACTATTCAGATTTTTATTATCCTAATGATAAAAAAATTGCTCCTGCTACTTGTTCCAGTAAAAGAAAAAAATATTCTTAAATGCTAAAACAATAGTAGCTTCTTCGGTGAGTGATGCGCCACTTAGTAATAATGCAGTACATTTTGAACAGATCTGTAGTTTTTCAAAGACAAACATCAAATAGAAAGAAAAAGGTTATGTCACCTTCACCCTCATAGTACTGTCATTTATATGCTATCAGCTCATTAAATTCACATTAGGATACTCCATGGGACTTGAGTTGCTATTAGTGCACCTAAAATGGCATAACAAAATCTCAGTTCACTTTGAGAGAGATGGCATTGCGACATTTTGTATTTCATCACTGAATTATTACAGTCTCAGATGCATTCTGCTGTGATGGTAATGGAAGGAGGAGTATAAGAGAGGAAAGCTGTCCATTTGTTGTTCCCCAGGGAGAGAAAAAGCAAAGTTTGATTTAAAAAAAAAAAAATTAGGGAAGTGAAAGTAAAAACATTAACAATTTAACCCCTCAATCAAGGCTGAAAATACACAAGTAAAGGCAAATGTTACATTTTGAGATAGGCTTTAGGGGACTTATTTATTTACTGAAGATAAAGTCAATATATTGAATACCTGAGCTTGTTTGGTTAGTTGGTTTATATCCACAGGTGGATGAACTTCCGGGCTTCATATTACCTTTAAAAAGTACTTGCTGGTAGCAAAGCAGTGTCTTTTTCTCTTATATTTTTAGCAGTTACATCTTTGTGAAAAAATATGGGTAGGCTCTCAAAGGAAACAACCTTGTGCCAAATATGGTGAATATTGATGTTCTCTCTATGATAACAGAACCCTTTCATGATGATGGACAAAAGCTTATCGTCTCCCATTCTGCCCAACATGTCTGTACAAGATTTTATGAAACAATTTTAGCATGTTTTACAATGATCAAATTGTACACTTGCCGAGAAACAGAGTCACCAATGGAAAAAGCCTTGGAATAGCAATGGTTTACATATGATTCCTGAATTAGCGTTGTTTCTCAAAACCAGTACACTTAGGAAAATTGTGGTATAGAGTCAACCAACAGAAATAAGAGGAACATATGGCTAGTGTAATATGATTATATATAGAAATAGAGAAATAAACATGTTTGTTTATTATGAGATGAAATCACATAATAACATAAGCAAGTTTAAATTGTATTACTATGTGCACAATATTTTAAATTATAGTTGTGCGGGCATTTTTAGACTTCATGACTATTGTTTTCATTTGCATCATTTGCTATATAAAGCAAGAAATGTATCAAATATGTGGAAATATGAATACCTACTGCTGCTTAGAAGACTTGGATTTTAGCTACAGCTCTGTTGCTGGGTAATTGGTGACTGGAATCCTGGGTGTCAGTTTTCTCATATAAAAAGTGAAGGGGTTGAACTGGAGAGTCATTTAGATTTTCTATAATTCTCAACTTCTATGTGTTAGAGAATACAGCTGAGTGTTGGAACAAATTAAGACCCAATAGAGTCTGAGGTGTTGGTCTTTGCTGGCTACTAACAACCTAAGAGACCTAAATGAGTGAGTTATTGACTCCAGGCCTTAGTTTTCCTTTTTAAAAAGTAAGGAAAAATGCTTCCAAAGTTCTAAAACACCTTAAGATCTAAACTTCTATGGCTTTGTGTTCTCTAGTCCTTTCTCAGCTCTATCACAATTTTACCATGTGATATTGGAGAAGATGCTAAAGTATATAGATTTCCCGTCTTTATTAGTCGGGGTTGTCTAGAGAAACAGAACCAGGAGGAATTGGCTGTCATGCTTGAGGAGGCTAGACGTCCCCCAATTTGCCATCTGCAAGCTGACAGACCAGGAAAACGGGCAATATGATGGTGGGTGATTCAGTTCGAATTGGAAGGCCTGAGAACCAGGGGAGTGGATGTTGAAAATCCCAGTGTGGGGGCTGGAGAAGATGAGGTGAGATGAGATGTCCTGGCTCAAGCAGTCAAGCAGGAGAAAGGAGCAAGTTCTTCCTTCTGCCTTTTGTTCCATTCAGGCCCTCAAAGAGTTAGAAGATGCCCACCCATGTTGAGGAAGACCGTCTATTTTATTGAGGCCACAGATTCAAATGACGATCTCATCCAGAAACACCTTTACAGACACACCTAGAAATAATGTTTAATCTGGGTACACAGTAACCAGTCAGGCTGACACATAAAATTAACCATCACCCCATCGTTCCATTTAATGTACCGACCTACTCCCAAGAGTTTAGAAAATGTGGCTTGATATGACCCCAAATGAACAGCTACAAAGTCAACTACAGACAAACGCATAAGGCCTCTGGGTTTACCTCTGTTTCTTTAATGTCTCAATCCCCCCAACTCTTTACTCTCTTAACCTTAGCCGAGTGTGATCACTAGGATATACACCCAACAGCCGCAGTCATCTGAGTTTATAACCCTCCTAATAAGAAAAGGAAAATGAGATCCACACAAGCTAAATGACTCATCTGAGGTGACATAGCACAGAGCTAGGATCATGAAAGACTGGAAGTCTCATGACTTCGTGCAATGCTTTCCCAGCCAGTGTCCTGTTGAGTCACTGGTTCTCCCTTCTAGTCCCTTTGTTTCAGGTTTCACTTGGTCTGCAGCAGGGAAGATTCTTTCAGGGAGATTTGAATTCAAAACAAAGCAAATTTTTACCATAAAATGATAAGATTTTAATGAGAGGAATTGAAGAATTAACTAGTCTTGAGGAAGGATTTTTCAAGGGAAACCGATTTATTTCTGGTATCCTCAAAATGAAGGGGTAATGGACAGATGGTCAATTTGCTCAACCTGAAAACAAGTTCTGATCCAAATTTAATACCTTCAGTATACTCTGAAATTACATTCTGAATCATATTCTCCTTTATGTCACCAAGACAAGTGCAGTGCCCGGGCATAAGGGAGACACCTTATAAGTATGTCCTATACTGAATCATTGACCATGACCGTCTTTGAAACAGGCTAGTGTTTGCAGTTGTGTACCCCTCAGCTGTGCTTCCTTAAAAAAAAAAAAAAATTGTTTGGTATAAAATCTCAACACTCAGCAGCAATAGAGAATTTTAGTTATGTACTCTGTACTTTAATATTATCCTTCTTAAGTAGAAAGTACACTAAAATGTATGAATATGGCCATTAAATGTTACCTTGAGAATTGAAGCTGATATTATTCAACACAAAACAAATGAGATCAGCCGTTTGTAGAATCAACCCTCCCTAAGAGACTATTTCACATGTCTTGATAATGAGATGAATAAGTTCTCTAAAATTCAGCAAGGAACCTATGGAACTTTCTTCCCCAAACCCCATAGGTGAGTCAGAAATGTAAGTAATGAAGGATAAGCTAGAAAGCAATTAATCGTGGGGAATAGCCATTATAAAGAAATGTCACAACAGAATCTTTTGTTAAGTGATAAGGAATACTGTGGTAGTTTTTTAATTTTGTTTTTAAAGTAAATACTAAAATCTGTCCGTGCTTATTCAGCAGTAACTCAAAAAGAGGGTAGTCGGCTGGTTTGGTGAGGTTGTTCTTTAGTTCTCGGCAGGTATAAACCTGAAATGCAGAAGGATGCATCGCTCTACCACGACTTGACACGATAGTCCCTAATATCACTCAATTCCCTTTGTTTCACATCTCCACTCACCACAAAAACCATCTGATCTTATTTTGATTTCCCAAGAAGACTTTTTTACTGGGAAGGAGCCTGTTCTTGCCAGCTGATGCAAGTATTCTGTTACATAGTGCAGTGCGTTGTTCTGTGTAAGTGAATAAATTGGCATTCTGGTTTGTAAATCTGTTTCCTGTAAGCTTATTTAGCATTAATGAGTCCTCTAGAGCCTGACCATCCCTTGGAAAACTGATAAAACAGTGTTCCTGGGTAGGCGAAGCCAAGGCCCACACCCTGGGTCTGAAGTCACTCCAGTTGAAAATTATATGTGTGCCATGTGTTCCCGCCGGAAACAGCAAGTCAGTCAGCCACTCATCTTACTCCTGGTAATTACAAGTGAGACAAATCTCTTAGGATGAAACTTCCAAAGTAAACGGGAGTAGTACCTACCATATTCACCCCTCAGAGGTTTACAGCATACTGTTATATATTAATAATAGGTCGCAAAAGATAAATCTGATTATTATTTTCAACTCAGTTTTTCTCAATATCCCAACCATTTTCATGTGATCCATATTAAACTTTCTAGGAATACACTATAGAAAACTGTTTGGGGAAATATTATAGATCTGGGAATCTAGAAGAAGAATGTCTGGAAGTAGAGCCTCTCCTCAGTGATTTCTATCTCATTTGCCTCTTGATAAAAGTGAGAATTTATCAGCATATATATCCCACTAGGAATATATGACAATGTAATAATAAAATTATTCACAGGTAGAAGCTGGATAGATTTGCTTTACATTAGTACTTAAAAATGCCTTTGTGCTGACATCCTTCTGTTTACCTTTCTTTTTTTAAGAGTCCATTCTCAAGAAATAACCCCGAATGTAGTATTTAGGGTAGCTATAGAAGATAAATGAGGATGGTTCTCTCACCAACTCTGTTAGAGCTAAATATATGCAATATAAGTCACATCCTGCTGTGTTGGAGGCCAAGGGGTATCCAATAAATATCATCCCCCTTCTTCATCAGAATTCTGAAAAATAATCAATAACTAAAGCAATGGCAGATGAAGCCAAATTATCACTGTATTTACTGATGGAGACCAGTTGGGAGGTCCTTGTTTAGAGTAAGAACCACTTGGACCTACCTACTCAGTCACTGAATTTAGTTAAATTTAGGTTGAATTACCCACCGGGGTCCAGCCAGCACCAAGCAGGTGGGAAAAGTCAGCTGCAGGAGGTACAGAGAGACTGTGTTCTCTCTGTGGGAAAAAAGCTTCCAAGAGGAATAGGGGTGGAGTTCTATTGAGAATGCCAACTTTAATCCTCAAGTGAAGTGACTCCATCTGGGGTGAAGTGAGTAAAAGGGTGGAGAGTGAGTCTTCTTCTACATGAAAGAAAAAATCAGCAATGAGAAATCGTAATTTCCTTCTAAGTAGTAAGAAACCTAAAATATAATACCTACACTAAACAATAAAAAATAGCATTAAGATTTTAACAGAGTATAGTCTTCCTACAAGACAGAGCTGGCAAATATTAGTTAACTGGACAAGGAAATTGTATAAACGAGCCTATAGCTGGAAAAGAGGAAACAAGACAAAGATGGAATGAGATAAAAACTGTTCAGGAGATAGGTCAAGGAATTATTCTCTCTTCTTACTAAGTAATGCACTGACATTGAGGCAATGGCACATGGTACGTTTTTTCTAGGATTGTCACATCATTCTTTTGTTTGGTTTTAATCACATTCATTCTGTTTTCAAATATCTCTAAGGGGTTACTGGTGAGCAAGTTAGTGGTTGCCAAACTCTGAATATTAAATGTGTTTCAGCTTAGACTATTGAGCCTTCTAAAATTAATCAAACAGGTCACCTTAAATTCCAGTCAGATGATTTAAAAAAGCGTAAGATTGCAGATTTACAAATCATTACATTAATAGTAACTGATTTTTCTTTTCTATGTAGAATGTATATTTCTGCAAACTTATACATCTATTTTATATATGCTTATTCAATAACCATTTATTAGGTCTCTATAACAAGCTTTGTACTATAATCTAAGATCCAAAATAAAATATGATGCAGTCTCTGTCCTCAAGTAGTTTGATTCCCTTAGGAAAGGAGAAAAATCACTGATTATCGTACAACATAAAAGATGGTTATGGTATAGGGTACTATGGGAGACACAACATCGATGTCAGACTGAGAGATCAAGGAAGCTGGGTAAATAGTGCACAGAGCTAAGGGGTGTGTGTGTGTGTGTGTGTGTGTGTGTTTGTGTGTGCGTGTGCGTTTTAACTTTAATTTTCATACAATTTTTCATACAATTTTGAAAAATGTTCTGAATCATTTAACAGTAACTTGGAGATGTCATGCTTCTTACATTGATAACTATTTGTGTAGTATTTTTTTCATACAGGAACACACAGTACTATTATCTAATCCACAATCTGTATTTGAATTCTGTCAACCATCCCAATAATTTGCTGTGTCTGTTTATTTCCCCAGTCCAAGTTTTACTCTGGAATCACTTGTTGCAATTAGTGGCATATCTCTTTAGCCTCTTTTCCTCCCTCTCTATCTTGATCTTGATCTTTTTTACGAAGAACAGGATGGTTATTTTGTAATTTAATTTGCAATCCTTTGATGTTTCACATGGTTCCATTCAGATCATGATTTCCGGCAGGACCACCACAGGAGTGAGTGTGCCCTTCCCAGGAAGCATGTGATGCCCACTTGTCCCAGAATTTAATCACTTGGTTAAGGGGCTGTTCACTAGGTTTTGACACCGTGAAACTACTATTTTTTCCTTTTGTAATTAAGAAGCATTAATGATTTTGGCTGGAACAATTTGGGAAGTTAAAAACATGATTTTTAAAGAATTTTTTTTTCTAGTTTTTGGCTGTTATAAATAAAGCTTCTGTGGAGAGTGTCAGAAAAGGGTTCCTTTTTATACTGGGTTGTCAGGGAAGTTCTCACTGTTAAAGTGATAATAAGTTAGAAGAGTAAACATCCTCAGTGTGGAAAACAGTTTGAGTCAGGTGTTCTTGCTTGGATAATTAGAATACATTTGGTTCAAGAATCATAACTCTTAACCCAAAATGACTAAAATAATTGGGGTTTTATTATCTCCCACGAGAGGTCTAGAAGTAAGCTATAAAAGGATTGATCTGATGGCTCAACTTTTTCATCAAAAAACAGGGTCTTTCCCTTCTTTGGAACTACAATTCTCAGTATATTTCATTATGGTCAGGAGATGCCCTCTTGACTCTAGACACCATGGGTTTGTTAGTGCAGGAGAAGAGAAATGGACCGTTAAAGTGTCCACCACATTAAATGAGACCAAAAATATGGAAAGGGATTTTGCTTCTGTATTGTTCAAGTAGTATGTTTGTTACAAGAAGGTACATGCTTCTGACATGGCCACTTCACTCACACTTTTATGCATACTTAACTATCATACCATAAAATGGTAACAATGTTTTGCTTCTTCTCAGTATGCCACAACTATCTTCTGCTGAAATAAAAACATCCTCACCTTTTACAAAAATGAAAGATAGTCAGTCCTCTTATTTATCATGCTCTTCACAGATCGATATCAATTTTTTTTCCTAGTTCAGTCACAATCTTAGCTGGTTATATATTCTAAAAATTAAGTTGCAATTTTAACTTGCACTAACGCCTCTTATAAAAAATAGTGGGAGAAATTTAATCGAAAACAAAGGAAGAAGATGTGCATGATTTTGTTTCAATCACTGTGCTGGAGCGGATATTTATAAATTCCTCCTTCCATTTACCAATGTAATCTTACCTTTGTCCTCACTCCTTATTTGGGACGGTTACTTGATAAGAAGACGTGAACTTTTCTTCCTCAAAGTTTTATGCTTTCGTGACCCTGTTAATATAAATTCATTACCAGCGTCTCAATAATTTTAAGTTAACATTGTTGTATGATGTAGATACACTTGTGTTATCCTGTAGATGATGTAGTGAACCACGTCACAATTGTAAATGATGTGATTAATTATTTATAACTGAGTCCTATAGAGTCATTATATATAAGGCAAGTAAATAAAGAACACGGCAGAGTATTTTAAAACTATCAATTCTATTAGAAGTTAAAATGTAGATGGAAAACTGCCTCAAACCGAGCCAATCAGTTTCTTTTTGCCAGAATTTATAAAATAGAAGTAAGAGATTTCAGTCCCAGTTGTGATGGAACTCTTGCACAGAGGAGATATAAACACTTGAAATGGTAGTGTAGTGTACTTTAGCACACATACTGAAAAGCAGAGAAAACCAACCTGCAGAGAAAGAGAGAAAGAAGAGCCAGAGAGAGAGAGAGAGAGAGAGAGACTGAGATCAGAGAGTGCAACAGAACTGAGAGAGATCCCCTGACGGTGTTTTTATGTATATACCTGGCTCAAGTCTTTCTAGAGGGACCCAACTTAATTTTTATCTTTGGGTTATAACATTCCCATGTATGCTAAGAATTAATTCCTCACCAACATCCTCATTAAAATATCTACTTAATTTAGCTAAGGTCATTATATTTTATTTATATTCAATGAATTCTAACATTCTAACTCTAACACATCTTCCTAAATTATTTTGGCCTGGAAATCTTGCAATGTTGAAAATATCTCTTCAGGAATGAGGAAAGAATCTCACCTTTTTACCTTAATATATAAAATTATTTTACCCACATAATTTTCACAAATATACCTTAAGTTGTTAGGATAAATGTTTAGCAAACCTTTTTTTTTTTGGTGACACCATCTCATTCTGTCACATTGGCTAGAGTTCAGTGGTGTCATCTTAGCTCACTGCAACCTCAAACTCCTGGGCTCAAGCTATCCTCCTGCCTTAGCCTCCCGAGTAGCTGGGACTATCGGTGTGCACCACCACGCTGGGCTAATTTTTCTATTTTTTGTAGAGATGGGGTCTCCCTCTTGCTCAGGCTGGTCTCAAACTCCTGAGCTACAGCTCCTGCCTTGGCCTCCCAGAGTGTTAGGATTACAGGTGTGAGCCACTGTACCCAGCTTAGCAAAGCATTTTCTTGGGCTAAAATAAAAATAAATGTTTATTCTCACAAAATTAAGAGAAGTAATTTACTCAATGATTTGTATTAAGTGCCTACAATTTATAAAACATGTCATAATATCTGTGGAAGATAAAATTTTATGAAATTTAAATGTGTTATGTCTAATTCACAAGGAGAGTATTTCACATGTAATGATTGAAATATGGCTGAATTTTGATATCCCAAATGCTTTTACATAAAAAAATCAAACAGGGAAACTAGAAATGTCATTTTGGAGAAGGTAGGTAGAATTTAACTAAGTGAATAGCATGTTTAAATTAAAGTCAGATAAGCTAGCTCAGAAGTTTGGTTATTTATTTTGGTGAGTAAAGCCTCTGACAAATAAGTCTAAATGCAAGCTTAGGGAAAATTAAAATGTTATTTATTTTTTTACATTGAAGCCTTTGTATTTCCAGATTGGTCATTTACTATGTTTGTTCCAGGTGGCTTTTTTGAAACATCCCTTACACATTACTATTGCAGTAGAGAACACATGGCAAAACCAAGTCTTTTGACTAGGGCAGTAGCAATAATTTTACAATGGCAGGCGAAATCAAGAAAATTACTTCTCAATGGAAGCCTCTCTCTTGGCCCATTTGTGGTCAAAAACTAGGCTTTTTATATTAGATTATTTGTGATTCTCTCCAGGCTGTTGATCTACAAAAAGAGTTGCACCTGCTATTTTTTAAAAATGGATGCTCATTGATTTAACATATGTTGGACATTTATGCTTGTATTTATTTGACTTAATTATAATTCCTTTGAACTCTTTCCCTGAGGTAGTTTTAATGTGAAGGCCAAAATGTGAAACTTTTAATGAAATATATTTATTAGTAATATATTATTTTCGTAGAAGAATATATATACTTGCAAAAATAACCCACTTAACATTTACTTTGAGTTGATAAGTAATATTTTTAAATAGTTTAATGCATCAAACAAGTTTGTATTAGCTTATAAACACATTCAACGTATACACAAACATACACATTCATAACAAATTCAACAAATATTTTGAGTGCCTATTATGAAAGAGGACTTGGAAATATAACAGTGAACAAATCAGTTGTGGTTTCACTCTCATCACCTTTATGTTATAGTGGAGATATTCAAAGGAAAAAAATCAATATACACTAGTGAACATAATAGAGGAAAAGTTGGGAAAGGAGATATATAGCAATACATGTTTCTTCAGCCACGTGTGCCTTCGTGATGTAGCTCTTGCTTTCCCCTCTTGTCATATCTATGCTCACTCATAAATCTTAGAAATAATTCGTCTTCCTTTTGTAACCACACTCAACTCTCCAGTTAGTTTGGCTATTATTAAAGAGACAAAAAAAAAAAATAATAACATGCTGATGAGGTGCAGAGAAAAGGGAATCTTTCCCACTGCTTGGAAAGAACTAGTACAGCCACTATGGAGAATAGTATGGAGATTCCTCAAAACCTACAAATAGAACCACCATATGTCCATCAATCCTGCTAGTGGTCATTTATCCAAAGGAAAGGAAATTAGTAGATCAAAGAATCATCTGTATGCACATGTTTATTGCAGCACTATTCACAATAGCAGAGATACAGAATCTATCTAAATGTCCATCAACAGAAGAATAGATAAAGAAAACATGGTGTATGTCAATAATGGAATAATATTCAGCCATAATAAATAATAAAATCCTGTCATTCACAGCAACATGGATGGAATCGAAAGACATTATGTTAACTGAAATAAGCCAGAAAGTTAAACACCACGTTTTCACTAATATGTGAATGCCTAAAAAGAGTTGATCTCATAGAAGTGAAAAGTAGAACAGAGGATACTAGAGACTGAGAAGAGTAGGGAGAAGTGTAGGATAGGGAGAGATTGATTAAAGGATACAAAATTACAGCCGGATAGGAGCAATAAGTTCTAGTGTTCTATCCTAATGTAAGATGACTATAGTTAACGATAATATATAGTTCCAAAGAGCTAGAAGGAGGATATTGAATGTTCCCAACCAAAAAAAAAATGATAAATCTTTGAGATACTGGATATGCTAATTACCTTGATCTGGTCACTGCATTTTATATGCATCGAAACATCACTGTATACCCCATAAATATGTACAATTTTATTCTTCCATATCTACATATAGACTATTTCTCATACCTGGAATTGTCCATCCTTCTAAATTCCTGCTCACCATACAAAACTCAGGTCTCCTTCCACTTCTGCTCTTGAGGTTGGTACTGGACTGTCCCTTCAACCAAAACATACAAAGCAGCTGTTTTTTGATAGGGGTGTAACCCTAAAGAGAAGAGAAACACACGGTGACTATCAGGATCACATAGAATCAACATTTTATGACTTTAGAAGAGGGAGAATGTGTTGAGGTGAGGGCAGAATGCAGGGCTGCTAAAGTGAAGCGGGTGGCAATCTGGGGGCAGGATTCCTGAGAAAAGAGGCTACAGGGAAATATTTAGTTAAAGTCACCAAAAGTAATAAAGAACATCAATCAAAAATAGCAAATAATAACATTTCTCAACATCTGACCTATTCTATATTTACTTATTTTCTTCTTTATTTTCTGTGCTCACAATGAACATAAACTCTGTGAAGACAGGACCCTTTGGCTCTTTTCTTCCTACAGTATATATTCCTAGCTCAAAATTCCTGACACAACGTGAGAACTCAATAAATACCAATTGAATAAGTGAATCTCACCTAAGTGGAAGTGGCAAGATAGAATAAACTCAAGGCAAATTAAGATTAAGACTCCAACTCAGTCCCTCCATAATTCTCTCAGGTCAACGCTTGTATAGGTGTCACTTTCTTCTCCTGTGGGCCCCCCTTGTGGCCAATAGCCTCCAGGACGTGATGTGTCCTTGTCTTTCTGTAGTGGAAGAGAGGGAAAGCTGCTCTTCCATTTGTGGAATAAAATGCCTCTCTTCCAGTGTGTATATATGGGCCACCCAATGTTTTAGGTCAACCCATGAAATAAAAATAACTAAAGACTGGAAGGACCTGCACTGATTGGATTAAATCTGAGTTCCTGAATCCATCACTGGTGTGGCTGTGGAGCTGGGATTAGATTATTAGTGTAGACTGAGCAGGGTTGACACCTGGACTAGAAAAGGACTCAGATTTTTCCGAGTCACACAGGTAGTGTGGAGGAAGATTGGATTCCCCCCAGAATAATCTCACATTCTCCTAGGAACGTGTAAGAAGACAATGAATGCTGGGTAGGCAATCAATATTGTCCATTATATTGTTTTATTACACACAAGGTTCAAATATCTTATTCTTAGTAGTGCAACAGACATCAAAATAAAGTAATCTAAGGGGAAATTTTTTATTGAATCACAAAGTAGCTGTTTAAAATGACGACTTCATGACAGTTTGGGGAAACTTCTACTGAGTTATCAAGAACACGTAAGTTTCTAACTTCTAGAAAAAGGTGACTAGATCTGTGCCTGTTTTGTTCAACATTATATCCACAGTCTTTAGCACAATCCATGGCCCAAAGAAGATACTCAATGAATACTTGACAAATGAATGACTGAACTCAGGTGTTTGGTTTTGTAGAGAGAAAGCCACAAGCATTTGTATAGAGAAAACTACAGCACAACCCTAAGATAAATGCCCCTTGCTTCCAAGTAAAATTGTTTATAAATTATTCTACTTATACATATAAATTAAGGTTTTTCAGAGTGATTCCAGAGGAAACAAGACAAAAGCCTTGGGGATTAAAATCTACTATCTCACTACATGGGGTTTTATTTGCTCTCTCTGTTGTTTGCTATTTTTTCCCTCTTTTTCTGCTTTCTCTTGTTCTAATCACATTTTGTAATAATCCATTTTTATCTCCACTATTAACATATTATTTATAATTTTTTCATATTTTAGTGATTGATTTATGGTTTGATATGAATCTTTAATTAATCAGAATCTTATTGCAAATAAAATTATATACAATTTCAAAAATAGTATAAGGACCTCGTAACTGTGTATTCCCAATCCTTCCCTCCCATTCTTTGTGTTACTATTGTCATACATTTTATTTTATATACTCTCTAAACACAATATGTTGCTAGTGTTTTTCTTTTTGACGTTGAGTTACCTTTTAGACAATTTTTAAAAAAAAATCTTCATTTTTTCTATTCCCAGTGCTCTTCATTGCTTTTTAAAGATTCAAATTTCAGTCTGAAATTATATTCCTTCTGCTTGATAAAGTTCCTGTAACATTTCTTGTGGGTGTAGATTTGATTCGAATGAATTCTCTGGTTTTGTTTGTCTTAAAAATCTTATATTTATAGTTTACTTTTGAAAGATATTTTTGCTGGGTAGAGAATTGTGGAAGTGCAGTATTTGTTTTTTAATATTTTCTGATGAAAAATCAGCAATAATATATATGTTTCTCTGTAATATGTCTTTCTTCCCCTGTCAGGCTGCTTTCAGGATTTTCTCTTTGTCTTTTGTTGTTAGTGTTGTTTAATATGATAAGCCTAGGTTTGTCCACCCTCCTCCCCATCCCATTGCATCTCTTGAAGGGAGTTTTTATCCTGTTGATGTTCTTTGAGCTTCCTGCATTTGTGCTTTGGTTTCTATCATTAACTTCAGAAAATTCCTGGCCTTTTTTTTTTTTTTTTAATTTTTCTTCTTCCCCATTCTTTCCTGATTCTCTTTCTAGGATTCTGGTTAGGCAATTGTTAGATTGCTTGATTTTATCCCATAGCTATTAGATGCTTTGTTGTGTGTTATTGCTTGTGTTTATTTTTCCCACTTTTCTCTGTTTGTTTTTCAGTTTAAGTAATTTTGATTGACCTATGTTCAAGTTCACTGATTGTTTTTGCCATTGTGTACAGTCTACTAATAAGTCAACCAAAGAATAAAGGCATCCTTTATCTATATTACTATGCTATGCATTTCTAGCATTTCCATTTGTTTCTTTTTCTTTTCCTGCTTTCTTATGAAACTGGCCATCTAATGTTCCATACATCCACCTTTTTCATCAGAGTGTATAGTAGATTAATCATAATAATTTAAAATTATTGCTCAGAAGGTTTTGACATTTTTACCATATCTTAGTCTGCTGGTTCTGTTGATTACATTGCCACTTGAAGAGTGTGTGTGTGTGTGTGTGTGTGTGTATGTAGGAAAGTAGAGACTCAAGTAATTAGATTGTATGTCTTTAAGTGGGCATACCTTTCCTTCTGCTAGGTTTTTAGTGTAGAGATTTGTGCTAAGCTAGTCAGGAGTTGTGCAGTCTTGAAATTGTCATTGCTGTTTGCCTTTAGTAGCCCACAGTTTTCAAATTTCTCTGGTAATATCTTGTGTTTAGAATAGAGGCTGGTTTCTCCAAGAGTTTTTTCTCAGTTTCTATTTCACCTTCCCCATTCAATCTTCCCTTTTGTGCTATAACCATAGAGAGTGTCTGTCTCTTGCAACGTATCCGGCAGTATTCCCTATTCACCTTACTTGATGCTTTTTAGCTTGGTGATAGGAAGTGAAGGGAGGAAGAATCCCTGGGTGTCATGGATGTGGTATGCAAAGTGTTACTGCTCTTTTTCCAGCCATAGTTCTTGCTAAGGACATATTCCTGTCCCATCTCTAGGGATAGAGTTTTTTCTTGTTCCTTCTGCCAGGTGCCATAGGTTTTTATCAGTGCCCTAAGAACAACAGGTTTTGTTTTCCTCCCTCTGTAGACTAAGGGTTTGGTTTATGAAGGAGATAGGGGAGAAGAGTGAGGATGAGGGTAGGGCATGGGGGATTATTTCATGCCCCCTTATCATGCCTGCTTTTCTTGTCCCCCGAGTCCTACATGAAGGAAGCTCTATCTGGACTTTCCCTCCTGGCCTCCCCTAGCCCCCATTTTTCCCTGTTAGCATCTGGTGGAGTTTCATTGACAGAAATTTGCTAGTGTATGTGAGTCCCCCTCTCCCATATCTATGACCTTTGGAGGCTTCCTCCTCCCAACCAGTCTACACTTTGTCTCAAATTTATCAGTAATTCTAACTGAATTCCTAGTGGTGTCTGGTAACAGCTGCCTTAAGGAAGGAAATGCTTACATACTGTCTCTCCCTGTAGGCACCTGCAATCTCAACTCTTGGATGGGTTCAAGAAAAATTGTGAATTTACAATTTTTCCAGCCCTTTTCTTTCTGTAAGTATAGGAGCAGTAATACTTCTAGCTTTCTACATCTGGGAGCAGAAACCAGATATCAGGAAGACTGGAGAAGAAAATATTTTGAAGAGAATTACAAATTGTGCCCAAAGGTCTTAGTTTCTTTAGGATTCAATAGTTCTCTTTACTTATTGTAAAATTTGTGATCTAATAAAAATGAAAATGAAAACTCCATTTTAAATATCTTGAATTAATTGATAAGTCCCAAAAGGTAACACTCAAATTTAAGTTTTTCCTTTTATAATACTGTGTATTTCACCTACACTTTAATTGCTATAAAGGTACTTTAATTTTTTTTAGTTTAAATAAGTAATACTGCTCATGATTCATGTTGGATGATTCATGAGTAAGATGTTTTCTGAGAAATTTGAAAATCTCTGGGAAATGTTACAGAAGTTCTAGCTGAAAGCAGTAGAAGATAGCCTAAATGTCAACTTTTTAAATTCAGTGGCTGGTTAGATTTTACCTGGATCTTTTGGTTTACTTTACTAATTTTGGTTTTCTGCATGACCACATCAAATGGAATCTAAAAAAGAGAAGACAAACTGTGAGTGTGTGCAGACTCTGGTAGGCTGAGCTGGCAAGAGATTAAAGTAGCCCAATGTGTGGGAAGAATCAGTAGTACACAGGGCAGACAGAAACATGTGCAAGACATGGCATAGATGGTGGTTATGGAGACTTTGGGAGACGACATTTTCCTTTTATGTATTACATAATTCTGCCTATTGGCCCTAGACCCTGTGTAGTGTTAGCCAACATTGGGCAGCTGATGTACCTGAGGAGAAAATGTGATCCTGGACTACCTGAAAAAATATTTGGTGATGCTAATGCAAAATTTTAAAAAATGAGTGTAGCTCTTCTTAGGCTTATGTTCCTGCAAACAATCATGGTTTAGAGAAGCAATCCTTAAATGTGTTGTCCAATCAACCTTAGGTTTATCCAGCATGTGTAGAGAGTACTTTGCTATTTGTGTAAATATAATTACTACAGTGTTATGGTTTTTTTTTAAAGAGAGAGAGAAGATTTCTACAGCAACTTGAGCCACAGTTTCCTGAGTCTAATATAAATGAGAGATACATGAGAAGAAAAATTAATCAAAAGGAGTTTTTTTTTTTTTTTTTTTAAATATTGTCTGGCAACCAGCTTTCCTTTGGCATAAACGGCCACCAGGAGTGTGCATTGACAGAGCTAAAGATCCTGGTTTGCTAATGGAAAGATAGACTGTCAGTAAAACTTGCATAATAGGCCAAAATTGATCTTCAAAGTTTAGTGAAAGGTAATGAAATGTACTAGACTGTTTTTGATTCAATCAATAGGTTCTTAGCACTCATTGTATCAGAATTTAGAGAAATTATGAGAGGATATACTTAGAGACAGTATTTAAATTCAAGTGATTAGGAAACAATTACACTTAAAATTCAAAGGACTCATAAAATCATCAAGTCTAAGCTTATCCAAATGTGGTCCAGGGATCAATGTCACCAGAAATATCTAAAGAACATTAAAAAATTCAGAGAATGTTGGCCTCATCTCTGGGATATGATTTATGTGTAGATTTTGTGATGGCCTAGAAAATAACTGCTTGTAGTTTAGCCTATATTGTAATTCTGTAATTTTGATTCATAATCTTAAATAATTAAGCTTTAATAATATGGTAGCTATATTTTGGTACAAATAAATGATTATAATTTTAGAAAAAAAAGAACATTTCTGTCTTCTGACTATAGAATTTACTGGGAAGAGACATGAGCTTCTGTTCTGTTGCTAATTTGCAAGATCACACTCTAGTGGCAAATTCTTCCCATTGCAAGTACATAGTCCCCAGAGCCCAGAAGGATTTCTAGAAATATATATGGCCAGGCAAACTCATGACAGATACAAGAAATAGCAGTGTGATTTTTGCACAAGTGGTGATATTTCTCCTACATTTCTGAATCATGAACTAATAAATAGAAAAGGAGTAGGGGACACAGCCTATATGATTAAATTAAGTAGTTTAATGGCAGGAAACCTAACAGGTTGTATGTTTTATTGTATTTTCATTCTACCCCATTTACATTGACAAAGTGTCACACTTCTACTTTTTGAAGAAAAACTTCATGAAACAATCATAAGGAAGCAAACACAAATGCTTGGAATAAGAGTAAGGCTTTTTATAGGTTTTCGTTTAATAGGTTTTACAAATCCTGCTTACCTCTTGCTTAACTGAGCAGAGAGAGTCCCCCTGGAACATAATGTATACCCACTCCTTCTCTTTATTTACATTCCTTTAAACTATTTTGGAATCCTTCTGAATAGCAGAAACTTATCCCGTGAAAACAATGTCAACCCTCCCATTCCTGCAATGCAAGCTGCTTGCACCACCTAAATTTTGAGATGTTCCTTTTGGAGGTAAGGCCAGCTGGAGTCAGCAGTCACTCACGTGGTAGAGTTTGAAAAAAGTAAGAGTGTTACTCCCTGATCAAAATTAACACTTCTATTAGAATTTGATTGTGCATGAAATTCCACTGGTAGGGATTAGCTACCACAAATTAAAGTCTCATGCTTTTTAGGACTCCTTTATTTCTGACTTCATTGAATCTAAGATGCCATCAATTATAAGACACATCACTATTTTATGTACAACTAAGAAAAAATATTTCCATTTTAACCATCATAGGTTATCAGTTGTAAGATTTATCACGATTTCAAAGTTGTTAAATTATATTTAAAATCTGTTTCAATCCTTGAAATATGGTAAATTAAAATTATAATAATGAGAGAGAGATTTGGGAATGAAGTCTATGAAGCCCAATATTAACTCAATATTTAAGCATCGGTGTCAACCAGCTAAAGCCAAGCCCCAATGAAATGAAATATAGGATAGTCATGTTTTGATGGAAAAGTAGGAAGAGAAAGATAAGCTCCAACTGCTCCACAAGGTTGACTAAGCCCAATTTTATTTAGACCATACAACTGCCTTTAAACAACTCCTTTTAGCAAAGTTTATTTAAGGAGGTCACTATCTGAAGTCAACGTACTGAATTCCATAGTTGTTGATCCTTTGAAAAAATAATTGACTCTAAGAAAGGTTAGGAAAGGTAGAAAAAGTCTACGAATAAAACATTTTCAGGCTAGAAATAGGTCAAAGTACAGCCTATCCAAGGTACAGATGAAATGCAGAAGAGTGCAGATAAAGGTGAAATAATGAGCACTGGAGTCCCCAGTAAAAAAAGAAATACCGTCTTAACTGAGTAGGTCTGGCTGCACTACCAGGGAAGAGTTCTCAGTTGCACGGTGGGAAGGTCTTTACTCATTCCAGCCTGTACACAGCAGCAGTAAAGAAAACAAATAGAAAAAAGAAAATGCTGAGTTTTAATTCTAAAACAGGTCAACTTATACTAAAAGCCAGAGCACAGAGTAGAGTTCTAGGGACAGACTCCTTTTTCTCCTTGAGCTGCATGTTAGATTTTACAGTAACACAACCTCTTTTCTAACTCACAGAATAAAACAAAAGTAACCTGGAAATTACCCTCCCTTAATCCAAAATATCTATTAATATAAACTGAACTGATGCTAGGAGCAAGAGATGATGTTAGTAAGGATATGTTTCAAGGGAATAACTATGCCCAATCCTAGGATAATTATGCAGTATGTACATGGTATCATTTGAAAGATTTTCTACTCTTGTTTGCTTTTTTCCTGAGGGTTTCAACCTTATTATCAAAGAAAAATTTCTTTGAGTTTTGTGTGTGTATGTGTATATGTGAGTAAAATTTCAAAACTCCAATAGAATTTGTATGTCCTCTACATAGGGTGTTACATATTATGCCATATTCCTTAGCGGATTTGTTTTATTGAATAGATTTGCTGGGAAACTTGAACATTCTGTGCATAACCACACCCTGTATGATTGCCTGACAGTGAGGGGTAGAACTTACAGGGATAGAGAGAGGAAGGTCTTGATGAATTGGAATTTAAGAACTTAAAACATGCTAGATGCTCTGCTAAACACTTTATGTGCATTATCCTTAACTCTCATAAGAGCACTGTTAGGTAGATATTCTTATTCTCATTTTACATAAGGAGAAACTGAATCTGAAGGATGTTAAATAACTTGCTTAAGGCTACACAGCTAGTCAGTGGAAAATCTGAGTCAATTTAGGTCAGCTCACCTTAAATTCCTATAAAACCACATCGAGAAATATTAAGACATTGGAAGAAAGAAGCACTGAGCCAATGATGAAAAAGACACTAAGTCAACTTTCTATACATCGTATTTTTATCTGCAGGGAGCAGTAGCCTATAAAGTTATAACATTTGTTGTTTCTTAATAAAATGAGCTCAGATTTTCTAGATGTAAGCCTACATTTACTGAATATTTATGGTAGCATAGGTTAAATTATAGTTATCTCATTTAATACTCAAAATAATTCTGTAAGATGGATATTTTAATAATTTCTACCTTAGACTCATGGTAAGGTCAGGACTCTAATCTACTTCATCTGATTTCAGGGTCTGGACTTCTTTCAACAAACCATCATGTGTCAGATGTATGTTTCACATAGGAATTTTTGAAACATTATGAGGTTTTCCAAAATATTTGTTTTCAATAATAAAAATAGCAAGAATATCTCCTATACTTCCTATCCTCACTCTGTTCTACAATGTTATACATAACACATTTGCTTACCAAAATTTATTCATGAGTATAATTTTAAAAATCCAAATTCCTGTGGAGTAAAATTATCTTTACTATCTAGACTTAATCCAAAGTTAATGGCTAACAATCACTGCATCACCATAAATATTACTTTTATTAATAAGATTAAGTTTTATTTTTCTAAGTAAGATATGTCAGAGACTTATAGAGAACATTATTAACATCTTCACAAAACATGAGATGAGTGTACAGAGTCAGCAAATTTCTTCATGCATTCACAAATATTTATTGAACACTCTGTATGTCACACACTGTTCTAGGTGGTGGGTGTACCTCAATAAACACAACGTTGAAAACTTCTGCTCTCAAGGAGCTTACACTCAAATAGAAAGAGACAGACAATAATAAGATAAGTAAATCAAATGCATTGTGTGCTACATAGTGATTAAAAAAAACAACACAGTGCTTAGCAAAATTTCTATGTAGAGACCGATAGTAGTAAATATGTTAGGCTTTGGGGACCAGATGGCCCCTGTCAGAACTATTCAACTCAATCTTTGCAGCACAGAAACAAACATGGACAAAATATAAATAAACGGGACTGGCTGTGTTCCAACAAAACTTTATGTACAAAAATACGCGGTAGTCAGGATTTGGCCTGGTGGCCATAATTTGCTGACTTCTGAAATAATACAAGAAAGGGTTAGGACAGTGGGTGAAGAAGGACTCACTGAGATGGCACCATTTAACTGAAAGAACAGAGAAAATAATGAAGCCAGTCATGTGGGTATCTGACAAAGGGGCTTTCCAGACAGAGGAAATAGGAAGTACAAAGGCATTGAGGCAGGAGCTTGCCCGTTGTCTTCAAAGATCAGTGAATAGGCCAGGATGTTTGTAGAGTAGAGTGAGCAGAAGGGAACAGGCATAGAACAGGAGACACGGTCTGACAATGTGGAGCCTTACAGAGCAGAGTAAGGATATCAGGTTTTATTCTGTGTAAGACAGAAAGCATGGGAGAATTTTGAAAAAAGAAGTGGTATAGTAAATCTCCAATTTTAAAATTATGCCTCTGGCTGCTGTAGGAATAGACTGAAGGGGGTACAAGGGAAAACAAGAATGATTCAGGCAGTGACTGCAGTAATTTATGTGAGCGAAGATGCCGTCTCAGATCAGAGAGGCTGTAGCCTAGTTGCTGAGAAGTAGTTGGGTTCTGTGTAGATTTGGAAATATTGATAACAGTATTTATTTCCTGATAGATTGGATGCAGAATGTGAGAGGTAAAAAGAGAATCCAAGGATGAGAGTTTTGTCTTTAGCCACTGAGATGGGAAAGACTATGAGAAGCATTTTTTTTTTTTTTTTTTGAGGAAGTTCACAGATTTCAATAGCTTAGTTTTAATGCATAAAATATTGGAAATGTCAAGTTTAAGATATCTATTAAGATACAAAAAATACACCAATTGATGTCTGGTCCCCCCTCAGTATATAACAGATATCAATATGTAGGTACAGCAATAGAAAGGGTAGAGTACAGAATTTCTTTTACTTGTCAAAATTTCTATGGAGTCATGACAATACACCACTTTGAGGCTGTTGAAATATGACACAGAAACATGAAATGAAATCATGGCTCTGTGATTTAATAGAAATATGGATGTAAATCATCATTTAACTTCTCTCTGCTTTAATATTCTCAACTGTAAAATAGAAATAATAGTACCAATCATGAGAGTTACAAGAAATGAAAGGCATAATGGAGGGGAGGAAACATTTAGCACAATGCCTGGCAAATAGTAAATGTTCAGTAAATATTTAACATTCTTATTATCCACTATGGAAAACAGTAAGGATGTTTCAAACCTGTTTGCCTTTAATATGCGAAAAAGAATACTCATTTAAAAGTTATCCAGGAATATGTAGAGTTTGCAATGTATTAACCAATCCTTTTGACTCTACAAAAATTCTGATGTAAGAGTTTATTCAGTTCTTTAGAAAACATTTGCTTGTTGTATTTTTACTCATTGAAAATTAAAGCCTTCGAATGGGCTTGGCATTACTCCTGTTTGTTTGTTGTTTGGTTGTTTTTAGCATTTGAGTTGCTTAGGTTATTGTAGACTAACTGCTAGAGGAAGCAAGGAAGGAAAGAAAGAAAGGAAGGAAAAGCAAGAAGGTAACAGTAAATAGGAAATAGGTTTTTGAGTGTCAGTATTCCCAAAGCCTAAAAAATAACATGGATATATTTATTTTTATAAAACTTTCCTCCCTTTATCTCCTTACAAAACTTATCACATATCAGTTTGCAATTGATATCCTGGGTGATAAACCATGACAAAAAGACTGACTTATTTCTCAATGCACGCAGAGTCTCCTGTGTGGTTTTATTACTTGATAAAACAGTAAAATACTACAGCTTCTTCTTATGGAATATCTGAATATTTACGTCACCATGTATTAGAAGACGGTAGTGGTATTTTTTCATAAATGCCTCATTTTGTCATAAAATATTAAATTCATAATGCACATTGTTTATGTTGAGTTTCACTCATTCAAAAGATTTTTAAGGATGAAAACATGCAAATACGAAAATAAATTAGATAGGCAATTCTTGAAAAGTGCACTCGTATTTCTCAACTTTATATGGTATAGGTTTTCTCTTAAAGATAAAGTGTGCTTGATAAAAAGATTACTAAAGTTATGTCAGAATATCAACTTCCACATTTAGTCTTGGCCTAATCATATTAAGATACTAGCCTTCCTTTAACATTTTAAAAAATCAAAAGAAATAAACAAACAAAAACTATACTTAACAAACAGTGAGTGGTTAGACAGCATGAGAAACTGAATTAAAGATGTTAGGATTGTAAGTGATGTGAGTTTGAATTCCAACCTTATGTCTTACTATGTGATATTTAAAAATCATTAAACCTCTCCAAGCCTTAGTTTTTATATTTGTCAAATAATTATGACAACGTCTTAAAATTGGGGATAAGGATTAAAGGAAAACAGGAAAGTAAAACCCCTTATACAAAATAGTATTCTATTGTGTTAAATGGTGAAATACCATTCATATTATTTAAGAAAATTACTATCATTATTCTTACTTAAGAAATGTTGTAAACCAAAGTTAGGCAACTAAATCTAATAATTAAAGTCATATAAAAACTAATGTATTTATCATAGCATTTTAAATAGTAAGTCTTATTTCTTATCAAGAAAATAAGAGAAACATTATTGTTTCTCAAATTAAACACTTGTCTGTTGTCCTCATCCCCAAATAAAACTACATGATCACCATTAACTTATACAGAGCAAAATTGTAATATAATATTTGTGATCTCACATGCATAGAAATTAGGCCTCTATGAACATAGAGAACATCTGTAAATGTATTCAGGAAACTTTGCAGATGGAAGTGGAGAATTTTGCTTCATGATCAGAGAACTATGCATATAGTCCATAGAGATATTAAAAAAAAATAATTTCATACCAAACTTTAAATCAACTAAAAATTCAATGGCAACTTACCTGCACCCACATGCTATGGGGAAACAAAAATACTGTGTTACTTGTAAAAAGACTAATACTGGAATGAAAATAGGAGAACAAAATCATGAAATTGATAATTAGCCAATATTTGCACATATTCTACAAAATTCGCTTTCATGTGTTATTATGCTGGCCTGTTACCTTAATAGTTTATTAACTGGAGTCTCAATTTATTTTTTCTTTCAAATAGAAAAAAAATGCTAGTGGAAATTTCATTTGTAACATAACCTAATTCTGGATTTTACTTTTGATTATGGCCATGATTGACTTTGATGTTTTCAAAATGAATTTCAAAGACTATTTATTCAGTTAATTTTGAAAGTAGAAACATACTGAAACTTTTATCCCACTTGGTAAGCAGCCATCCCTTAGTTTTATCCAAGTTTTTCCATGAAAATGCCAATCGGGAATAAAACTGACAAATATATTCAATCAAAGATGGATTTTTTTTGCTCTTAAGTTGCAAATGGCCTCATTAAAATAAAAGCACTACCTCAGGGATTGCATAAAGCAGAGCATTGGTACCTAAATGGTATTTATGACCAGGCTAAATGTAAAGTGAATTAAAATTTAAAGGATTATAGTCAGGTAGGGCCACAGACATCTGTAGAGAAATGTCCATTAAGAAGATGAAAGAACCAGCAGTCCCTGGTGACAGGCACATGTCAGGTTAGCGGTCAGCCATACCTATACACTTAGTGTCACAGCAAATGAGAAACACATTGCCCAAGGAGGAAAGTACTTAAGAGATATTTATTTTAGACTAAGAAAAAAAAAATCATGAAACTAACATTTTGGAATTCATATCCATCATTGTCATCAAACTAAAGTCAAAAGAAAAGGGAAAATAAGATGTGGGCTGATAATAAATATTATCACATATGTGTTTATAGATATTGTATATACTCCAAGCCATGACTGTATTTATAGAATCAATTGAAAGTAGAATCTTGTAAGAGTGCCATTACGTCCACGGTGCTGTAACCACAAAGAGGTGCTGCTGCCCAGCTACAAAAAAAAAAAAAAGAAAGAAAAAAAGAAATTGCCTCTAGGGTGCTAATACACCAAGGGTTTCATTCCTTTCATAATGTGAATGAGTCACAACACCAGATACTATTTTTGTCATTTTCATGACACAATGCTGTACTTCACACGGCATATCCCTGTTGCATCTGCCTCATAAAAATCAAGCATTCATTTAAATGGTCATCAAATGCTCTTAAGTGATGATGCATGAATGCAGGAAATCTGATCTCTTAATTAAAAGAGACTACCTGCTTCTTTCTTTATTTCCTCTTCTTTTTCTCCCTCCTCCTCTTCCTCCTCCTCCTCCTCCTCCTCCCAGTCTCCTCCTCCTCCTCTCTCTCTTCCTCTTTCTGTCTCCCACGCCAAGTTCCCCCCACCACGTACTGCGTGGGAAACTCCCACCACTAGTGTTCATATATAATACATTTAGCATACTGTCTTGGGAAATCAACTTCAGCATTTGATATAGCAAAACATGGTTGAAGGTGTTTGTGGCAGGGTTCTTCTTCCTTGACATTTACTTATAATCCATGCATCACAGTCTCCCACTCTGTGGTTTTAAACATAGTTCAGAGAGAACATTTTCCGTACTAGGTTTGCAACTCATGTTCTCTAGGATCCATGGCTTCTGACTCTACTCTTAAACTAACTCAACAAGCTGAAGCCACTCTCAAATCTGGACTGTGTTCCCACAAACACTGCAAAGCAAAAACAAGAACAAAAAAGGATGTTTTGCAATCTTATTTTTCCTAGGAACAGAAAGAGTCTTTTGACACAAATACTATATCACTACTTCACCAGGCATCATAAACATTGCTTTGGTGGTCTTGTCTTTAAAATTAACTGATTAAAAAGTGCTATCTCCCTAATTATATCTCTGTTTCACTCCATAGTCCTTTATATTAATATACTTATTTGGTGGATGAAAACTTTGAAAATGGAAATAAGAGATAGAGGAGGATATCTCTAAAATCACCATTTCCCATGCCCCAAATCTTCTAGTTTGTCCTATGCTGGCACAACCTCCTCAGCTTTATCTTGTTAGTCTTTGTAAAAGTATCACCAACTACATCCTGGATTGTGTATCTGACTTGCAGCCAGTGGAATAGGAGAATGTCACTTGAAGATGTGCAGTAGGATAGGATTCTGGCAGAACTATGGCAGACTTGTTGAGGGGAAGAGTGGTGAGTAAGGAGATTGGAGAAGCATCAGGAATCTCAGGCATGCAATTAGGGGTCTAATGAGAAACAAAATGAGGATAATTGGACCAGGTGCTAGAGAAACAAATTGAGAATAATTGTGTCACAAAGAAATAAATATAATGTATAAATTTGGAGAATCTAGTACTTTATGATTCTAGAAAAATTTTTCTGCCACTTCTTTCATTCACTTTTGCGTACCTCTCTTCTGGGGCAGAGGCAGCCCTCTGATGACAATGCTGTGCTTTCTGATAGAAGCACAGGCCATGGAATTTTCTTACCTCCCCTACCATTAATATGCACTTGGCTTCTGAGTCTTCACTGAGTACCTTGCTCTCAGTCCTCTTGTCTAGCTAGTATTAATTCAAATTATCAAGGTAATGGATAAGCAAAATGAGAAGGTTTTCTTCCTTTAAAGCCCTGTATTGTAATATATTTAAAAGGGCTTTTAATTAAACAAATGACAAGCTCTTCTTCAGGTGGAAAAGCCAGGCAGAGATGGAAGTGATTTGATATTAAGAGAACCTTAAATCATGCCCCATGTAGCTGCCTACTCCTTGAATACAGGGCTTCCCCTTCTAACAGATTCCAACTTGACAACATGCTCAGACACGACAAATGCCACATTATTTCTTCTTAAACAAGTCACCTGTCATATCAACATAGGCTTAGCCGTTTTGTTCCAAAACTCATTTTTATTAAATACAAGGTCCTCGTGAAGTATCAAAAAGAATGCTGAATATATTTAGAAGTAAAGGAGACTTCTTAATGTGTTTTGACTATGTCAAGGCATGTGTGTTTGATAGGGAAACATTTCACACCACTCCAATCCCAGACTTGACCCTTCAGGGAGCAATCTCAGATGGTTGTATCAGAGAGATGGTAAATTTGGGCTAGCCTCAAATTGTCTAGTGTTTGATTTTGGCTTACTGTCGGTAGAGATTGTAATCTGAATCAGATAACTTGCTCAGGATTCATTTCTTGGTTATTTCTCCATTTAAAAAAAAGTGTGTTCTAAAAGGCATGTGATGTTAGACCTAAATAGAATGAGTAAAGAAGAAGGGACCTCCTCTGCTAGTAAAAATAGTACAAGCCACAAGCAACTAAGAGCCTGCTCTCAAATATTTCCCCACAATTTACTCAGAAGTTTAAACTTAGATTCTGTCAGACTTGGAGAAAGGAGGAATTCCAAGAATGAGGGGGGCTCTCCACTAAAAATAAATGTCCTTACTAGGTCTTGAGAGAGTTCAGATTCAAGCTCAAGCTGGTCTGTAAACCTCAAAGGTCATTGGTTCAAAAGGAGAGGAGTGATTGTCACGCTCAAGCCATATATAGCTTGTCACCATTGTCCTGTTTAAGAAATGTCAAGCATTTCCTCTTCCTAAAGAGTCTAAAGAACCAAACTTGTGTTTAAACTATTTAAAATTTCATCAAGAAAAGAAAAAAGATTTGCTTCTAAGTTAAAAATAATAAAGGAAGGCAGAAAATCAGCTAAGAGAGGAAAAGGAGTCCCTTGTGTTGTCCATTATCTTGTGCCATATCTGCACACCGAAGACATTCTTATGCATTATAAGATAATGAAAATCAAGAAAGGGTTAGTTTCATTTTTAAATTCAGATGATGATTGCTCAGAGCAGGTCTTTAGTTTTCAAGCAACATATCAGAAACAGTAATATTCTTGTTTTTACTGGCCATGTGGTGTAATGTTGTCACCCTGTTCATTCTTTTAGATAATGTGTGTACTTGCATAATTTACATACATGGGTAATATGTTCCATATTCAATATCCTTTTAGCATTATTATACATTGCTATATAAGAACTGGATATGAATTACCGTTTTCTACTACTAAAATGAGTACATCAATCTATTTTATTTTATTCATTTTTTGTTCTTGAGGTTAGAAATAATGTTTTCCTTATTTGTGAATATGTAAGAAAATTTATATCTTTCAATGATCAAGAAGTCCTCTGCATTTTTGGGTTAGAATCAACTGCACGAACATCTAATCTAGCATAGTTCTGAATGCTTCATTGTAGCTCAATGTGTACTTATTGAAAAGTATTTTTCTCTATATCACATCTTTGTGAATAGAACTATTCTCTAAAAATAGATACTTAAAATATAGCATAATTATTATTAAGATTGAGGTAGGAGAAGAAAACATGTTCTTAGTGAAGATAATAGAATCTGCTCCTGAGATAACAAGAAAAGGCCATATCATTTTTATTATGTTTTCCAGAAAGAAAATCTTAAAAATGTTAAAAGCAAAACAGGCAATGTGTGAAATTCAGTATCCAAAATGCTTTCCTCCTGAAGCTGTGGCTTTGGATTGACTAGGAAACACCTGGACTTAGCCTCAATGTTTGGGGTGCATTTCCAGGCCAAAACCTGTTTCCAGTTCAGGGCTCCTGGATTCTATTAAGATTTCCCGTGAATCAGGCAGGGCTAATTCAGCCTTGAACAATCAATCACTCTCACTCCATTTTGTGAGTGGGGATGATTGATGGTTCTCTGCTGTTCATGGCTGACCTAGATGTAGGAAGCAAACCTGAGCACGATGCTTCATGTGTGAGGGGCTTATTTGGAATCAATCAATTGCAAGGAACTCTCCCGTGTCTTCCCTACACCCTTCCTGGATAGACATATATCCTTCATATCCTTCCTATAGGTTTTCTTGTTTGCTTCAAACTATTGTCAATCTCTTCTTCCCCTCACTCTCAGAAAATATCTGTGTGTCTGCACCCCTGTACTCATTTTCATAGCCTTCAGATTAACTAGACCCCAATTATCTTCCACCTGATCTTTACATTTTAGAATATTTACCTGCTAATTCTTCACATCCTCTTTTCTCTTCCAAAACCTGGGCTCATGTAGTAAGATCTGTCCTTCCTCTTGTCTCTTTCTCATAGAAATTTTAGGGAAGAAAAAAGAAAAAAACACGTAATTTGAATTGACTTTCTCCTTTTTCTGACATTGGGGGAAAAGCAGAAAAGAAAAAAACAGGTCCATGGTTTTGTGAATTAGTATATTTTGCTTGCTGTGTTTGCAGCTAGTTGTCTTTCAGTTTTGGGAATATTCATGTTGCATTTCAGAGAACACTGTGCCATTTTGTAGATGTTACCATTATGGCCTTTAAGCCCAGAATTACCAGTGCTGTGACAGTCACTACAAGGAAACGCTTTCCCACTCATTTCTCTGATAAGAAGCTGCCTCATGTCCCCACACTTCCCGGGGTCTACTAGCTGGATTGAGACATTTTCAGCTAAGATTTTCAAAGGGAGACTAATAATGTGCAGTTTTCAAGATTGCTATTTTTCCCCAAAACTCACTGAAGTTGTGAAAACCCTATGAAAAATGATTAGAGAAGTTGCAAAAATTCACAAACCCAAGGCAAAACTCAAAACAGTTCTTTTCATCATTTTGGTGACAAAAAAAGGGATGGCCTGCTCTTCCACCCTGTCTAATGGCAAATCATATGATTCTGAAATGCTACTGCCATGTATATTTAAGAGATTATTGACAGGTTCTTTTAAAGGAGAGAGCACAATTTTAATGATAATTCGGAGAAAAATAGCTAGTGATTATCCCATAGAGTTACAAATGACATTATTTTGTATGGAACATATATGCATTTATTCATTGAAAATGAAGGATGTAAATGGAGGCATAGATTTATATGATATGATAATTTGAGAAAGAATATTATAAAAATATATAACTATATGTATGTATACACATACATAAATTTAAGTGTATACATATATACACGTATATATACAAAGTTGATGGAATTCAAATGAGCTAAATACTTTGTTCAGATAAAAATGTGAGAGCAGAGTCTTTTCTAAACATAGTTGAATCCCTCAGAGGACTGAACTACTTTTTCTTGAGGGACTTTTAGGGGTTTTATGATTTTGTTTTAATAACAAATATAATTAAAACATTCTATGTTCCTTTGTAACCTCTTTTTTTTCCTTTCCTTTCCTTTTATTTTTTTTTCCTGGCTTACTGAAAAAGGCAGTAAATAACATAATAGCTTGTTTTAAAAAATGAGTGAAAGTGCCCACATTCCCTTTGGCTCTGTCAGTATTTTTGGTAAGGATTGGTCAGTTAGCCTGGTGGGCTCCTGTGCTGGGAACTGTCATGGGGAGGAGGGACAGTAGTTTTTGCCAATGGCAGCGTCACATATTCAACCTCCCTCCTTGTTGCAAGCACAGTACATCTGAGACTCACCGAAGCACAGCCTTACCCTGAAGGCAGGGACAGCTTAGGGGGCCAGGGGTGGAGCTGGCAGCCCACCATGAGCAGTCACTCTTCCTCTCCCTCAAGGGCCACACCACTGCCACAGAAGTAGTCTTGTGGAAGCCATTTCCAAATCACAAAAATATGCCTGCTATTAGCCATGTCATCAGTCTCAGATTGAGAATCAGGCTCACCCTCTAAGCATGAGAACAAGAGAACTTGGAAGGCGGTGGAAAAGAAGCAAGATTTCTTCCATCATATCCTAAAGACTATGTTGCTAGAATACCTCCCTCCCATATCAGAAAGGACATTGTTGCTCATTTTCTTATTGAAGAATAAAGCCAATTTTGAAATCATATCCACTAAAGCCACATATGGCTTATAGCACAGGAGGTATCATGGTTCCTAACCAAATAAAAATGAAGGAACCATCCAGTTATTTTTATTTATAATATCTGTACATCAGAATGTGTATATTAATGTTATTTGGTGAGATTATTGTTAAGCAAAGACTATGCTGGAGAGATATGATTGCTTTAATGCTAGGGACAGGCAGATGTGTATCAAATGTACATAAACATCTGAAAGCAGATAAGAAAATATTGGCCTTGCTTCAAATGAGATGGAAGCCAAGATAAGCAAGAATTATTTATCAGAAATGGAGTGGAAAAAGATCAGGGCCAGGTATGTAGAACCTGCGGGGTCTGCAGTTGCAAGCAAATCAACAGTAAAATTTTAGATGCACATTATTGAAATGCTGATGTGCTTGGTTAAATAAACAGCTAATAAAAATATATGAAAGTTTAAAAGGTAAAGATGTCTACTATTATCTACAAACAAAGGGAAATTGAGCAAATTTTGAAGTTTATCCCTTTTGTGAGGTAAGATTAATTTTAAAACAAACTCTTATTTCTGCATTAATGGTCTCAAACCTAGATGGTGATATTCTTTCTTAGCCCGGAGCATGAGAATAATTTTTCTGCATAGGATGCAAAATGTCTAAGGGGCAAGGAGTTCTTAAAGTTAAGCATGATCCAGCTATGTTGGGTAAAATATATCATGTTTATACAATATGACCACAATGTGTTTGATGACATATTCAGTAACCAGGTTGATGCCACTTATAGTATATTCTTTATATCTCAGTATATTGAGCCATACATGTATATATGTGAGAGACAGACCCAAAAATCATTTAAACAATATTGAAAGCAGTTAAAGCTTCTCAGAGTGAGAATTTCAGTTCATCTTTGGTGAAGAATTATTTTGTTCTGAAAAAAAGCACTCGAGTGGGTCTTTTAGTTATAAAACTATAAAGAGAGCACCAGCACATTGTTCTCAAGAAAACTCTAAAGTGACCACTGAACTGAATGCATTATCTGGAGAAGCTAACTGTTCTATTTGATAATGAGAATTGGGTATATGTTTAGAAGAGCTTCTGCAGGCTTTGTAACTTTAATTGTTTCTTTGTTCTGAATTTAGACTAACCAGAGCCTATATAGTTCTGCTTATTGTTGCTTTCTTGCTCAAAACCTGAAGGTCTGAGATTTGCCATAAACTAAAAGAAGGATATGGGAAAGAAAGATTGGGATAATTTTGTCCCAGTTTGGACTGAGTGGGCTGTGAATACTCTGTAGGTGGAACTCAAGATTGATGAACTCAGATAGCTTTTCTAATTTTTAAAATATTTCTGAAACTTTGTAACCTCACCACTCTGCATTGAATGAGTGACTATCCCACTCCCAATCATTTTAGGAAAAGGCCTACCTGTGAGCAAGGAAGAAGGACTTAAGAGGCAAACTTCAGCCTGGAGTTTGGAGGAAATTTTCTTATCTTTTTCTACAACTTCACAGGATTGGAGCTTGCTTAATGGGAAGAGCAAGCCTACTTGAGAGCATTTCCACTTACCTTGCTTCAGGTGACAGTCTAGAAAACAGGACCATCTTAAGGATCTCTGTTGCACTACTCTTCATTAGTCTTAAACATTCAGGAAAGTCCACCTTGATAAAGCCCCTGTTCCAGTCTTGGGGCTGAATAGCAAAGGGAGAGCCCTATGTCCTCTCTTAAACCCAGATGGACAGCACAGCTCAGGGTCTCCCAGAAGAGAGTTATTGCTGAAGGTTCCTAGCAGCAGAAACATCAGGAAGAGGGTAGAGAAGTGCAGGAGATATGCCAGGCCATTCATCTACTCCTGATGTTCATGTGACAGTGCCAGAAGCATTTATTCTGTTTTTACCCAAAATGGTGTACTGCAGTTCAATTCTGGCATCAGCTATCTGGAGTTAGTGCAGACCCCACAAGTCATGGGCCCAGTCCTTCACAAGACATCCCCACTGCAGAGAGAAGTACAAGTTCAAGGTGTCCCTAGGCCACCCACACTTCTGATTTGCTACAAATTCAAGAGTTTTCATGACCCCTTCTAATTTAACAGTTCATTAGAATGATTCACAGAACTCAGCAAAGGATACATTTTAAACATAGCCAAATGAAGAGACACACCGGGCAAGGTCTTAGAGGATCCTGAGTGCAGAACTTCCATGACTTCTTCTGGGATCAGGGTGCATCACCCTCCTGGCACATCAGTGTGTTCACCAGTCCATTCAAGATACTTCCCTGAGGTTCAGCCCCCAAAGTTTTCCTGAAGGTTCTATTACATAATCATGACTAATTAAATCAATGGCCACATATTTCCAGGCCTCTTCCCCTCTCAAGAGATTGTGCTAATGCAAGATCTCACCCCTGTAATCATGTGGCTGGTCTTTCTGGTGACATGCCCCCAGTCTGATTCTATGTAGGGCCCCACCATGAGAAACTTCATTAGTTAAAACTCAAGTGTGATCATGAATAACAATGCTCATGGGTACCAAAGATGTTTCTATCACTTGGGAGATTCTAAGAGTTTTAGAAGCTCCGTGGTAGCTACCATGACCAAGATCAAACTCTTTATTAATACTACATAACACACTTCTCACAGGTTGATCAGGATGCATAGTGGGACTATCTGCTAGTATTCAAAGAAAATAGAAGTCAGAGCCTTAGAATTTGGAGGGAAATCTGACCACATTTGTATTCACTTTGTGGGGAGACTTTGGAAAATTGGATAACACTTAAAAGATCAAAGTTGTTTGTTTTTAAAGGTACTTCCCTCTTGATTTTAACACTAGTATTATAAGAGGTTTCTCAAGTCATATATAGTCTCCAAATATGGGTAAGAAGCCAAGTGTGCTAGTCATGCAATTTTGGTAAGCGATATGAGCACTTTATTATTGTTTATACTTCTAATCATCTCCTGAGCTCATACTGATTTCCAGCGAGAGACCATTTACTCCCTTCGGGTCCGTACTGCTCACTCGTCAAAAGCCAGGAGAACTCTGTGTTGTGAGAATGTAAGCACCTGTGGAGAAAAGCCACAAACTTGGAGAAAAACATTGGAAACAGTGTTTTAATAAATGAGATGTAAAGTTCAAAGAATTGCAAGAGTTCAGCTAACAAATTCATGTGGAAAGGCTTCCATCTGTAAGATTCTCAAGCATGACATCCATTTGTAGCTGTGTCTACCCCTGAAGCATGGTTCATAAAATTTGACAACTTCCATCTACTCCAAAACCTGTCTGACATTACTCAGATAAGCATCAAGTGCATCACAGGGTCATTTTGACTAAGGCAGAACATGACTACACTCATTAGAACTACAGAGAATGCAGACTGGTGTTCATGGAAAACCACATACAGCACGGCGTGTTGGACAACCAGTGAATGTACTGTTTGCTTAGTCTTTCTCTGGCTGATAAATGATGTTCCACTTTGAAGAAAAAAGATATATGGGACAGATGCTATCAATGTACACAGGAAACTGGCAACAAGTAGTTAAGTGATTTTCTAAATTTACTCAGAAAGCCAGTAGCAGAATTGGGTCAAAAAGTCCCATGTTTCATTATTATACTGAGCAAGAGCATCTAGAAGAAAGACTTTTAAGGGTTAAGCACAGATCTTAACTTAATCATTTTTATCTTTTTGTTTACTTTTATGTCTTTGCACCCTTGCTCAAGGTTCTTTGTAGACCAGAAGTAGATTTATTAATGCCTAGGTATTCTTATGCTTTTAGGAATGGGTTCATAATCTCCATTGTTTAACTTAAATTTAGTTTACAAATATAAATCCTTTCTAAATACTCAAACATGTGGGGAGGAGGGGATTTTTCAGTCCCTTGCCTAGTACCCATTGATTCTGGGGTAGAAATGATTAGGTAATCTAGGTGTGATTCTATTGTACCTCCTAATTCCTGGGTCTGCCTTGTAGGGATTTTTTTTTTTTTTTAATTCTCATGAATACTAGCAAATAATTGTTTCTTCCTAGGAGAAATTTGGAAAGAATTTTTGAAAACAAAAGAAAAAGGCTCTGCATTTTCCTTCCTGATTTTAGAACGTTACCTTGGCTTCTTTTTCTCGTTTCCTTGTAACAAATAGAACTAAATTTTATTTTATAAAGGGTGTTGTGAGGTCTGAATTTTTTTTTTTCAGCTGAAACACATTAAGTCCTTTAGATACTTTGAGAGTGCATAATTACAAATGTATATCATTAAAGTAAAGCTATATTAATTAATACAAAGCTGCCCTAGGGTCTAGTAGCTTTTAGAGGCCCTAGCAAAACTACTTAGATTTCTTTTTTCCTTTGTCTAAACATGTTGATTTCTTTATCCAATTTTAATTTTGTAACTTAATACAAAGTACATTTTGGAAATGTGCACAATTAGTTTGGACAATGTAAGTCAGGTTACTAAATAATAAATAATATAGTAAAAATAATCACATTAGTGGTTTTGTCATTAAGGCACATTTATTTATTTTCTGGTAGTATGTATTATGTAATACATTGTTATTTTAAACCCAACTATTAGAATATTCAACTTTATTAAATGTTGTTTTCTCAAGTAAATCCAAGTTTTTCAAATCTAAGACAAGTATTTGTGTAAATGGAAAAGAAATTGAATCGCATTTTCCTTTAGAGTGTGTTTAGTCTAAGGAGGGAAAGACAAGTTTAAATTTGTAAGTTGTGTGACGATACAGATTTTTCAAAACAATTTAGTTCAGTCATTTTCATGTATTTTTGGTTGCCGTATCAGTGTTGCTGTTACGGGAATGGCTATTACCTACTCCTGTAAGCTAACACCAGCGTCTTCCATTAGAGTCCTTTACACCAAAAGAATAATGGATAGATGTGTTAATGATTTCTAAGGCAACGATTAACCTGACCAGCAAAGGACCTCCTATGGAAATTTTAGGGGACCTACTTTAATAATTTCAATAATGTTTAATAAGCATACTGATACAAGATAATTGGGTGCTTCTAGAAGATTCCCAACCTCTCAGCACTAATGGATTTTGGGGCTGGATAATACTTTGTTGTTGGGGACTGTCCTGTGTGTCATAGGATGCTTCACAGCATCCCTGTCTTCTACTTGCTGGATGCCAATGGGATCCCTCACATACACACTAGTCGTGAAAACCAAAACAAAAAATGCCTCCAGCATTGCCAAATGTCTCTTGGGAGCAAAATCACCTCCAGTTGAGAATTACTGTTGTAGAAGATGCTTGGAAATAACTTTTATTCTGCATTAAATATTTTAATGCTGCCCTATATAGGATTTACTTCATTAATAGTCTCAGCAAAGATACACTTTTCTAATACATATGAAGCCCATTTAGCCCAGAGGCTGAGTGGATTATCTCAAATTCCAAATTTATTAATTAAATTAATTTTATTAATTTTATTGTATAAACTTAATAAACATTGCATTAACTGGCGGTTCAGATAAGTTTATAATACTTTTTAGGCCTCTATCAGTCAGCTCCAATTAGTATCTCTTAATCTAAACAAAGCTTTGGAAAGCATGTTATAATTTGCACAGTGAAGAAATACGAACTGAAATGTTACTTCTGTTGTGGTTCAGCATGTTTACCCACTGGTCAATCTCGACTATTATCAGATATAGTAATTGGCTAGCTTGTGTAGCTATAATTTTTCCAACAAAAACTAAAACAGTTATTGTTAAGGGAATATCTTTAATAAGAATGTACTGGGAGTTCAATGAAATATGTGTAATTTCTACTATAATCAGCCAAGTGGTTGGAGAAAATCATGAGAATGTGAATGAAATTAGGAGAAAAGTTGGGAATAGTATTGGGATTGGTCATGTGAACCACAGAAATTGTTGCTTTTCTCAGCTTCCCTTCTTTTCTTACATCCAAAACAAGAGTCTGAGTTCATCTCTCTATTTCCCAGCTGTAATTACTTCATCCTGTTCTTTGAATATCTTCACTGGCCTGCTCTTTTTAAGTAACTCTGAACTTTTATCTTTATTCTAAATGCCTATGTAGGCTATCTGCCAAAAGATCCTTGCATGCCTATGCTACCTTTCACAGCCTTATAAATGAGATCCATTTCTAACTTTGCTCTTATTATCCTTAGCATTTTCAGCATTCACTTTTCAAAAGCAAAGAGCTACTTGCTTATTTACCAGATGGTGTTTCTGACTTTATCACAATAACTAAAAAGAGTTGAAACCATTAATTTCTCAGTTCCAGCTTTTCAAAAGTCATGGTGTAACAGGACTGAAATGGACCCTAGGGGTCATCTGCCACGACTTGCCACCAAATGGCAGATTCAAGCAGGAAGCTCAAAGTCAAACAGACCTGGAATCAAATTCTACCTTGACTTTGCATTGTGGGAGTGACATTGAATAGGTTCTTAAGTTTGCTGGGTCTCAATATAACTTTTTAAAATAGGAATACCTATGTTATAAGGATTTATGAGATGATGCTTTGATTTTCTGACACATACCACATAGTTAACAAATATTTATGTCCCTATCATTATTCCTGTTGGAGTAAACCCTACAACAAATATCTGTTACAGGGATCCTCATCCACATTATGCCAATTTTATTTAAATTAAAAATTTTTGATCAGGTAATATGGCCTGGTGAAAAATTCAAACAGTACAAAGTATGTTCAGTGAAGAGTAAACTTTCCATGGAACACTACTATTGCTACTTTTGTGTAACCATTAGAAACAATCTATATACACACAAACATATCCACAACCCTGTTTGATACAAGTTGTAGTAAACTATGCATACTGTCCTGTACCCTGAATTTAACATTAAACCATTTAAATATCTCAAGGTTGTCATATTGCTTCCCTATGTTTACTTTTCTAGGCAATAAATACCATCAGTTTCCTTAATATGTATCTGCATATGTATATATAGAGAGAGATATACATTTCTCACGTATATAGTCATATGACTCACTTCCCCGTCTCACTGCCTCTAGACATATATTTCTTTGTCAGTGATTTTCATAATCTCAGTACCCAATATTGAATGCTGTATTCAAAAATACAGATCACCACAGGTCTGGTATTAAAATTTCCTATGTTTCTGATGCAATAACATAGCTATTGAATATAATATTGTGTCTAGAATGTGTCTACAAAAATTTGACTTTTTAAGACAATATTTTATTTGTAAAACATCTTACACCGAATGTCACTAAAATTATTGAAACCACCAATATTTTGCATAAAATTTTTGAATTTCAACAGAAGGTACTCTAATACATACTTAAAACTAAATCTTAGCTCATTATAAATTGAATTTGAGAAGCTATCATACAAAGACGCATTTCATCTACACAATAGTAAAGAAAATAATGCAAATAATTCACAATAACCCAACTGATATGTCTACACTATTAAGCTAGGGTGTGGCAGTCAAGTGAAAGTTCTGGTGATTCCATAGTTCAGATATAGCTGAGTGTTCCTGATGTTAAAAAGGGACATTTTTTATAATTACGTGCTCCGTACAGTACTTTAAAAATGATTTTCCTTTAAAGGGGTGACAATGATTATGAAAAGTTTCCTGTGAGCTTTGGGGGTAAAAATAACTTTTTTGAGAAAGTATTTTCTTTTGAAGTAATTGGCTTCATGTCTTAAATGATCTATGGTGATACAATCTAAGATTGGATTATTGCTCAACTGACCTTGTCTATTTTTAAACTAGCAACTTGCAGTGCTATGTGATTGAGCCATGTACATGGTGAGAGGGAAAAAAAAAAAAAACTTCAAAATAAAGTGGAGAATGTCTTTTTTCTAAAATCTTTAATCTAGAACAAAGGTTTGTAAACTGAGGTTCAAAGTCTATTAAAGGAAACATCTGAAATATTACAATTATCTATGTGGACTTTTTTTTCCCCCAAAAAAGACGTCATAGTTTTCAACAATTCTCAAAGGAGGAGCCATAAGAAAACCATGAAGTGAAAAAGTCACTACTCTTAAGAATCTTCTTTAAAGAAGAGGGCTTAAGAGAGAAAGTGGTTCATAGTTCTACCCAGATTTCTGGGTGAGATTGGAAAGCAGATTTCTTAAGAATACAAAATGCTGTGAAGAATAGCTTCTTTCTCCTTAGATTGAGATGGTGATGATTAGTTTTATGTGTCAACTTGACGAGGCTATAGTACCCAGTGACTTATTCAAAAACTCATCCAGGGGTTGCTATGAAGATATTTTGTAGATACAGTTAGTATCCGTTATCAGTTCATTTTAAATAAAGGAGATTGCCCTCCACAATATGGGCGAGCCACTCCAATCAGCTGAGGGCCTTAAGAGCAAAAACCAATGTTTCCCAGACAAGAAGACATTCTACCTCAAGACTGAACCATCAACTTCTGCCTGAGTTTCCAGCCTGTCAGCATGCTCTGTGCACTTTGGTCTTGCCAGCCCCAGCAATCCTGTAAGCCAATTCTTTAAAATAAATTTTTTAATACATGCATGTGCAAATGCACACATACACACATGTGTACACACACACACACACACACACATAACCTTCTTTCTTTGAAGAACCTTGACTGATACAGAAGCCAACATTAGAAAGAGAAATAGTAATAGAAAGGATCAATACATTTGGTGAGAAATTTCTTTCAGAATGCTAGCAGTGCTATGGTCTTAAAAAAATGAAGTGGTGTGGCATAGTGCAGAACTAGGAGGTATTCAGAAATAGTTCCAGATATCTTGCTTGACTAAAACCACCAGCGATGGAGAAGACATCAGAGGGTCCCAGCCGAGAAAACATCCAACATCAGAGAGCAACAGGCAGCTGAAAGATGGCTTCAGGGTTCATAAGTCCAAAGGACTCCCACTTTGGCTCTCGTGACTCTGAAGTATCCGAGGCTGTGCTCACCACTATTCCCCAAGCATCATGGAACACTGCAATGCTCCCTGTGGCTCCGTGAGCACTATGCATCTCATATAACACAAATACATTATTTTCTCACAATTCTAAAATATTATAACAGCAAGTTTGACAAGTTTGAACGAGTATTTTCCCCTTTTTCTTGTGTGGCAGAAAGGAGCCAATCAAGATAAGTTTGTGCAAGAAAAGAAGAGTACAGCAGTATATTTCCAACCGTAAAACAAAAGAACTCACCGTATCATATATACAGCTACTGCATGTTCTTGGTACCTGGCTCATAAAAGATGCTTCAGTCTGTGATACAGCTGACAGTGAGCACAAAGCACATCTCAGAAGGATCCATTATATTTAAACCACAGCCTTAGTTTCTTTTCTTCAAATCCCCTTTATTTTGCAACTCTTTTCTGAATTAACAATACCCTGGCAGGCCCATTAGGGAAGTCCAGTTGAAAAGATGCCAAAAAGCAGCCATGATCATTTCTTTATCAAGCACAAGCCCAAAGTAAAACTTGGTGTGTTACTTGAATTAGTTTTGCTTGATGTTTGGGATATGACTTGATTTTATCCTTTAATTTTCATAAGCTAAAATTTTGCTCCTAGAGTCAAAAGCAGGAAGGGTTACAAAGAGGTCACTGCAGAGGAACTTTTTTTGTTTTGTTTTGTGTTTAAGCTGTCATTGGTGATTTTGTATTTATTCACCATGGGAGGGCTTTAATAACTGCATTGCTTTGTTGATTGCATGACCGTGTTTGCACCCATCTGTCTTCTGAATACCTAGGCAGAGCTCTTTCATCTTACTCACACATTGCTCAACCTTGGATCATTGCCAAATTCCCCACCTTCATGAATGATTAACTCATGTAGCCTGTTGCTAATAATGTGTGCACTTGATGGCAGATGATATTTATTTTGGACAGAGTGAATGCAGACCTTGGATGTTTGATCAGGACGTAATGGCACATAGTGTGTGTGGCCACGCTTTCCAGGGAAAAGAACACAGTCCAAATACTCAAGTTGCCCCTCATCTCCCCTGCACACTGTCATAGGAAGGGAGTTTTTGATTCACTTTATCATTCACGAGTTACCTCCAACTCAGCCTTGTCATTGCGATTCGTCACACTTATACTATAACCTTTTATGTGCAGTATCTCACTGATGTCTCCACACCCTAGGCCGGTGCCACGGGGTATACGTCGACAACAAAGATCTCAAACATAGTTTAAAAGGAAGCTCCATAAAAGAGAAAAAATAACGGCCACAGTTGCTACTAGAGACCGATTCCCACAAACCTGGCAGGTTTTCCAATTTCAACCACAGCTGAATTACAAAGGACAGCTATCAGCTCAGCAGCTCTAGGTATGATTATGAGTAGTCACACTATGACACTATCTTTTTTTCTTCTTTTTCTTTTGTAGGAGCGCCCTCCTGCCTAACCTTCTAAACTAAGAGGTAGAAAGAATGTCGTTTCTTTGTTTTCCCTTAGCTTGCTCCTGAATCTATCAAGAGCAGCTGGAGCGCCATACCTGGCCGCCAGAAGAAGCAATGACTGTGCCCTCAGCTATGTTGTGGGACCACACACACACCACCCATCTGGCAGATTCCCACAGCTCAGCCATCGATAACATTCTAACGGAGTCCGGCCATACCCAGAGTGTGTGCCCTGCAGCTGCACCAGACTCACCTTAGGAGCGTGTTGGAAATTCACATCCCCAGAAGACCACCCCTGGAGACTCACAGACAGTGAATGTGGTTTGGGCTGGAGGAGTCTGCATTTAACAGGCATCACGGATAGAACTGATTCATTGCCAGGCTTGGCAATACCCAGTTTAGATTGTGACCTTTTTTTCGGGGTATATAACACAGGTAAAGTAAAATCAAGTAACTCCCTCAGTTGGGGAGTAGGAAGAGAAAAGGAGATTATCATGTACAGAGCATTAAAAATGTGCTAGGTGCTTTATTCTTTTAATCACATTGACTCTTCACAAAATACTTAGAAGTAGATTTTATTACTCCATTTTAATGATGGGGAAAAAGAAATTTGCTGTCTTTATTTCCCCTACCCAAAGTAGACGTGAGATGAGTCTATAAGGCTGTCCCCTACTTTTTCTTGTGCTCACTCGGCTGTAAGGTTTGAACAGCAGAGTGGCACGGCATCTGTAGTGCTCGTGTTCGTGTGTGCACACACACCTGTGTGTTTTCTGGACAAGATGGTTCATTACATGTGGATTGTTACTTTCCTATCAGTGGCATATCAAATTACCACACATTTAGAAGCTTAAAGCAACGTAGATTTGCTTTTTCACAGTTCTGTACGTCAAAAGCCTGAACGGGCTGAGCTGATGTCTCTGTTTTGGGTCTCACTTAAGTGCCAGCCTGCCTGGGCTCTCAGCTGGAGGCCTTCGAGGTGGAGGTGGAGGAATCTGCTTATAAGCAGAACTCAATTCCTGGTGGTTGGAGGGCTGAGGTCCCTATTTCCTGTCTGGCTGTCACCTAGGAGCTTTTCTTAGCCCCTTAAGGCCACTGTGTCCCTTGTCATGTCATCTGCTCCATCTTCATTCAGCAAAGGTGAGTCATTCATGCTTTGAGTCCCTGACTTTCTGTTCTGCTGCATTTCTTCTGCCTCCAGCCAAAGCAAGTTCTTTGTTTTTAAGGCCTCATGTGATTAATTTGGGCCCACGCAGGACAATGCGCCTATTTTAAGGTCAGCATATCAGTAACCGTAATTACATCTGGCAAATCCTCTTTTCTATGCAGTGTGACATGACCAGGGGAGGGACCCTAAAGAGTAAAGATCACAGGGCCAAGGATCTGCCTACGATGACATTGAGCAAAAACTTTCTGCATGAAGACTCCCTTCCACTGGTAGTTTTAGGAAATAACATCAGTGCCCTAAACACAGTCGTCTTGCCTTATCAACAGTTTTGCTTTCTATGATTCCGTTACCTGCTGTCAACCAAGGTCTGAAAATATTAAATAGAAAATTCCAGCAATAAACAATTCATAAGTTTTAAAGTGCACATTGTTCTGAGTAGTGTGGTGAAATCATGTGGCATCCCACTCTATCCTGCCCAGAGTGAATCATGAATCATCCCTTTGTCCGGCATCTCTGTGGTTTCTGTGCTCCCGGCCCTTTGGTCACCTGATGGCCACCTCAGTGACCAGATCCACTGTCATTGTATCATGGTACTTGTGTTCAAGTAACATTTAGCTTACTTCTATTAAAGTACATTGTTATAATTTTTCTGTTTTATTGTTAGTTATTGTCATTAATCTTGTACTGTGCCTAATTTATAAATTAAACTTTATCATAAGTATGTATGCATAGGAAAAAACATAGTATATGTAGGCTTTGGTGCTATCCACTGGGGGTCCTGGAATGTATTCCCCAAGGATGAGAGGGGACTACTCTATGTAAAAAGTTAAGTACAGTGGGCTTTTCAGGTGCCTGGCTTATATTAGGTGTCTTAATAAATATGCATTTTTTTTTTCCATTGAACAAATAGTACATATTAACTTAGGAAGGAAGAGGAGGTTGAAGAGTAAAAAGAGTTAAGTAACTAGCTCTTACACAGCTAGTTCTCTCATTTCTTCCTCATCATGATGTTTATGGAATACTCTTATGTTCTTTAGCACATTATGAACAAAAATAGTGAAGCTGGTGGAGACCGACTTTCTCTGATAGCTTTCAGGGACACTTTCTCCTGCCTTCCTCGAACCCCTCTCCTTCCTTTTCTTTAACACCTTCAATACAGGAGCTTTGTTACATTTCAGATAGGGCTGTGTTGAGGTGACAGGAGAAGAATCTTGTTTTCTTCCATTGAAGGAGTAAAGATCTTTTGGATGGCAATTCAGGCTGGCCTTGGAAAATGGACTGTGGACAGATCTGGCCCAGTGATTGATTAGTCCTGGGGGCTCATGGGGTTATTGAGCTCCAGACTGAGAAGAAGTCTCTAGCAAAGGACTCAGTGAGACCCTGGGACAGGAGAGAATGGCAGATCTAGGTCCCCTGGGCATTGTGCTGTGACAGCCACCAAGGGGAAGAGATGAGTGAGGACATGCACTTACAAAGATCCACTCTGGCTCCTTTGGTTTTGTCTAGCTTCAGCCTCACTTACTCTAACATATGGCTCATCATTTTGAGGTTACAAACCTAGGGGAAATCTCCAAAAGCACATTATGAATAATCTTTCAAAATTAATTCATACTCAGGAAATTGATGGAGAGATGAGTCTGGGCAGCAGGAAGACATTTCCTAATCCTCCTTTTATCCCCCATGCACACACTTTTCAGGGATAACCTTGCCTGCCTGCACTCAACTCCTCAACTCACCCAAAAGTGCTTGGAATCAGTCCAATGGGAACTGATGTTTCTGCCTCTCCTCCTCTTATGGCTGGACATAAGAAAGCTTCATGTTCAAATCAGTCACAACATTTCTCAGATTTGAATGGCTAGTATAATCATATCCTGAATTAGCTATTTAGAACGATCTACTATCAAATGTTCAATGGCCTGGGGACAGTGGTTTGGGTTTTATATTCAACTTATTATTCATTTGTCAGGATAAATTGGGCTTGAAACTTGATGGCAAGACTTCAAGCAACTATTTCATCAATGGCCTCTCATTTTACTGTTTTAGATAGTGAGCTCCTAAATACAAGGTCTATGAGGAGTTAATGTTGCTTTATTCAGAAACCAACAGAGATCAGGGCATAGGTAAGTGCTTAATAAAAATACATAATGATTATTATGAATATTGGAATACCTGTGAGCAGAGGAGCTGCACTAAAATTTCTCTCGTCCACTGTCTTTGCAAATATGCAGGCAGATAATAATCATTTGGGTCACCTCATTAGTTATATGAGCATATATAGAACACATGTATTTTATCTTTTATTTTCAAAATAGATGATGACATAAAATCCCTTTAACTGGGGTGGTAGTGGTGGGAAAATGTTTTTAATATATTGTATTTCTTTAAACATTTTATTTTTTTTCCAACCAGCAATACAAATCTACTCCACTTTTATTTCTTTAGTGGGAAAAGGCTTATTAGAAAAAAAAAATGGATAATGGCAAAACTAAGGAAAGCAATTAGCTTTGTATAAAACACAATGTACCGTAGTAGTGTATACAAACTCTAAATAAGGCTTTTTAGTTTAGAGCAACCAAAACACTTATGCCAACCTAAAAATAACTTTCTTCTCATTACTCTGAGCCCACAGTCAGCAACACCTAGAAGGACAAGAAAAAACAACCCATAAATGGTTTCATAGAAGTCCTGCAGAGAGGTTGAATTGTATGTTTTTAATTATACGCATTAATGTCTCCTAGAAAAAAGTGCCCAATAACAATGCTTTCTCAAAGGTAATAATACTCCCAAATAGGCTCCAAGATAATCATTTAACTGTGTATTATATAGGAGGTCTTTGAAGCAGTGGAACATTTTCTAATTATCTGGCAAATACTTTTAGAGTACATGCAAACTTTGTTCTTGAATTTTGTTCTTTAGGGTGGTATAGCTATAGCTTCACTACCTATAATGCACGGTCTAGCGAAAGGGAAATATTCCTGCTTAATGTGCAATACTTCAATAAACAAAGGATTAAGGACGATTCTCACACATTGGAGAATGAGCAAGGCACTTGTGATTTAAGTGCCATGTGTAAGGTCCATGTAACACTATAAATATCTCTCAACCTCCCCCCTTCCCCCCACTTCAGAACATATTAATAATACCATTAAGGTTTCATTCCTTCTAATAATTTATTTTCTTCTCTCTAAATTCAGGACCAGCTTAGGACAATCCTTTCAACTCTTACTCATCATTCTCATTATAATGGAATAAGTCTATAGATCATTTCCAAACTAAAAGTTAACTAATGTGCCCTGCTGTGGATCGTATTTTAGAGGAGAGTAGATAGATGGGAAGTTAAGAGCATGTGTAACCAGTAAGCCTGGATGGTTAATTCCACGGGATAATTCTGGCAAACTGAAAGCTGTAGAAAGGCACTTGTTAAGTGAGGTACAGAAAAGGCGGAGAAAATAACAAAACACATTCCTTTTCCTACTCCTTGGACACTAAAGATGTTTTAAAGACTTCTTATAGGCTTCTAACTAGTAGCAAAATTCTACAGCTTTACTAATCACAAGTCCCCATTTCATCACTTTATTTCTAGAGCCAGGAGTCACCTGCTTCATTTGGTACAAGTTCCCATTCCCTGTGAAGGTTTTCATCAGGTCTTTCTGTGTTCCCTTCTGGACGTTCCAGACACAGGCTTTTGTTCTTCAAAATTCTCTCTTCCTCAGCCTTGTAAAGTGAAACCCATGTTTCCCCAGGCCATGGAGGCCTGGGGGTTATAAGATCAAAATAACAACATTACAAAGTACTTTCAAATATGTATTCCCACCTGACCTACGGGAGCTTTAGTCCATGAAAAAAATGTCTTCTAAATAGTTCTGGGAGTCCAGAGGATGAAACTCTGTATTTAGTGCTCAGAGCTATATCTTTTGAACTTAGTACCTTGCATAATACAGAAGGGACTAAATAGATATATGCTATCTGCCTAACTTGCTGAACATAAAGGTAAGCCATGCTATATATACAAATGTATATCTCCATATATACACATATATATAGATACATATACACACATACATACACACACACATATATATTTACTTAATCACTCATGTATCTAATATGATTTTAGGAAACTAACCCAACTGATTCCAAAACAAGTCACTGAGTCTTGAAAAAGATGACTCAGGCCAATCAGAATCTCTTCTTAAAAGTATAAAATGAATATATATGACATCATTATGTCAGTCATTAGTAAGAAGTAAATTACAATATACAAGGGTAAGAAAGGATCCAGTGAAGCACGTGTTTAAAGTGGGTATAATCACAGTCATGATAAAAAATTATTCTTAATCAACATTTACTGAGCACTTCTATGTACTCTGCCTCATTTGATCCTCACAAAAATCCTATGAGGAAATTAAAATTATTATTCCATCTAGAGATGAAGAAATAGAAGCTCATAGAAATGAATTGATTAGCCCAAGGTCAAAAGCACATAAGTGAGAGTCCTACCACTCAAACCCCGATTTGTCTGATGGGAAGACTGAGCTCTTAATGAACCCTAAGCTCATATATCGAGGGAACTATTTAGTGGTGGGAGAGAAATCAGAAGGTCTTAAGAATGGAGACACGTATTCAAATTGGGAGCCTTACAGCAAAGATGTCTGAATTGAGGTATTTACAATTTCCAGTGACCCAGTATTTTGCAACTCCAGTATCTCCAAAAGTCTAGTAAAGCTTTTGCTTTTGAATATTTGTGACACCTCATTCTTTTTCTCATTGAATATCGGACAATTTGTTGGGGCCTTTAGTGAGCCTCAGAGTCTTTACAGCATAATCACTCTGCCAAAACAGGGTCAGGGCTGTCCAATTGTGCTAAGGAAGTTGTCCTCTCAGCTGCTGCCATTGCATTTTTCCCCTAGTCTGGATCATTCCAGTGATATCAAAACCACTGTAAGGTCTTCCATCCCAAATGCCAGCTACACTCCATTTTATTTCAAATCGTCAGTGCTGCAATGAAATCTCCAAGACTCATCACACTGAAATACCATCCCCAATTGTCTGCATTCCAGTTGTCAGCTGATCTGTTGTTCAGACGCTGTGACATTTTCATGCTCAATAGAAACCCTGAATAGGGAAAAGTACCTCACACCCTTCTGCTCACCCCCCTTCCCCTGAATCCCAGTAGGACAGAGGTTACAAAGTACTATAGCCTGGGGCTCCCAAAATCTTTCAGAGATTCTAATGAAAGAGCTCTTTCAGCTTCTAGTCAATCTTTGCAGTCTTCCCCCCTTTCCTGGGAGCCAGGCATGAGGCCAATGGAGCCAGAGGACAATCTCAGTGACCAATACCCAAACTCATGCAGGATTCAAAATTTCCCCTCTCCTCGAACACTGACCCATTGTCCTTGGAACACACTTGGGTGCCCCTTGGCAGTTATTTTTTTCTATGTTATATATGCTAGTTGAAAGATTAAGGAAGGGCATTTAAGGTTGAGTCTTAAGCTGCACTTTAGTTGATGGGAAGAATGTGGCTTGAGTGGGAGGTTAAGAGAGTCTGTCTCTATCATGACAGATGGTTTGAGTAAAAGCTGGGAATCTCACAGGTGAAGCAAAGTTGGACCAAAACTATAGGTTCTCAAACATAGTTTCAGTAGTAGAAAGCTTTTTATTGTTAGAAAATTACAATGAACATTTTCAGTATATGAAATATTTAGATGCAGAGTTTGGCAATAGCTTTTCTATTTCAACAATCTCTTCTTGTTCTTACAAACTATCATGTTCCAGTACGGACTACTCCAGTATAAAGTGTTAAAGAAGAGAAAACAGCATGTAATGGCCCATTATTAAGCAAAAGAGTTGCATACATTACCATATCTAATCTTTATAAAGCCCTCTTTTACACATAACAATAGCAAGACACAGAGAGATAAAATAATACTGAACACATGACTTTGGCCTTTTTTTAACCATTATATTCAATCTTCAGGGTTAAATACCTACATAGAATGTGCCAACAGTTTTCAATAATTATTTAGTATAAAACTAACTTCATGTGGAAGGCAATACTTCTATATATAGGGTATACAGAATTTCATTTTTGATGAAGCTAAAAATATAAGAGCCATCTCAAAATAATGTTTTTGAGATTGTGAATAAATCTCATATGTATGACTCGATTTGGCAATATTTTTGTGTTAAATGTGCAGAAAAATTATGCTTAAATGTCTATATTTTATATATGTGAAGTGTAAACCCAATTTTCAAATATCTGGCTTATTTAAAGAGAAGTTGCTTGTATTATACTAGAAGATAGGATGTTGGCATGAGTAATATTTGTATATACTAAACATCTGAACTTAAAATATCTATCACTACAAGTTCCATTTAATCTATTATCATATTTTAGGGTTAGAAAAATCATAAAGGAATTTGGGGATTAGACTCTAATTACATGAATTGCTTGGAAGATGTTTTAGAGTATAGGAAAAAAATCAACTGGCATTGGGCTCATAGTATATGACTAGCTGTAGAAAAGGGAGAACTCCCTACAATATTATTCCAAAGCACCCAGGGTTGTCTCTTTAGTTTTCTTCTAACAAGTATGAATTTCTTTTTGACCCTTTATGCTCAAAATACTTTTTTATTAAAACATTTATAATCAGAGCTTGTCAATCTCTATTTTAGCAATGTTTTCTTGCTCTCTACCAACTATTCTCTATTTTTCTAAATCAAATCTTTTACTGAACTCCAAAGCTTGTGAGAAATGCAACAGCATTGTTTTTTTGGGGGACTTTTGTTTTTTCTAAATTGGGTCACAGTGGAATGTGAACTTTTGCTGCTCAAGAAAATGAGGGGAAGGGAAGAGCATCTCTGTTCATCTATCTGCACTGGTAGTTCTTGTGGGCACTTCTTTTTCTGGCTTATAATATCAGTGTCTCTTTCTAGATTTACAGACCCTAGGTGGCCTGAAAATTTCTTTTCACAATAGTAGTTTTTTTTTTTTTTTATTTCACCCACAGTTGTGCATGACCATTGGTCTCCTGGACAGGGATCTTGATGTCCAGCATTCACGTGGACCCACAAGCCAGGCCTCCTTTATAGGTCCTCACACTTCTTTAGCATAGGCTGTAAAAAATCCAAGTTTTGTGGGACCTGAAGTTTATGCTATTTGAAAGAATCTTTGAAGGTCCAAAATACTAATTACCATCAAAATTAGTTATGAAAGTAAATGATTATTTAGAATAAGAAAATAATTTCTAACAGATTACAAATTGGAAAATAAAACCTGACTCATAGAACAAACCCACAAAATCCAGTAAAATAAAATAATTCTTTTATTTTTTTAACTGCTTGACTAACTTTTATAATAATGTTTTTTCCCCCTGTCCTTTTTGGCTGAATATGATGTGAAAATAGTTTTGTAATATTTTATAATATTTTCTATGCCAGTATCAAAAGATAATCAGGTCTTTCCTCAAGAATGGTTGATAAAAATTTGATTTTTAATAATGATTTTATAATTTTCTTTAAGCTTTATAACTTATATTAGATAACCTTTTAGGATTGTTGTCATTGCTTTTCCATAGAGTACCTTCTGGTTCCTGATGTTTCAAAACTGTTTTTCCCTCCACAACCCATATGCCTCTGGTTCTCAGTGTTGTAGGACACATTCAGGTTGCAATATTGTCTCCAGCCCTCTTCTTCCATGATGTGATGGTGAGAAAATTGATGAGGCGGTTGCAGAAGTATTCTGAGAAGGTATTACGATACCAGGAACTAGAAATAATGTAACTGTACACAACAGTGGCTCGAAATCACAGCCATATGCCTGATAAGCCCAAATCAAATGTAGTCCCAACACAATTTCTCCTTAGTCAGATCTAAAGTATGTTCATGGCCCCATGGCCATTCTGACACCAGCCCACATAAGAGGAGGTATGATGAAGGGAAAATGTGGTAAATGAAAGTAAGTGATTATATGAAGAAAAAAGAAATCTTAACTGTGAAAAAATTTTAAATCCTACTACCATGTGAATGGATTGATAGGGCCTTTCCCAGGCCTTGGAATGGGTCAATGTATGTAGGGGACTATGAAGATCAGGTTTGTTATCTTCACAGAAATTATGCCCTTGATCCTAACCATCAGGCTCTACTGTGTGGACACAATGAGCTAGTTTTCTTTTACTTTTTTTTTTTTATTAGGATGTTTTAAAGGTCCTATCTCTGCTTATTTCTCTATTTATTCATTTATTTATTTATTTTGAGACAGGGTCTCTGTTGCCTGGGCAGTGACGTCATAATAGCCCACTGCAGCCTCAAAGTCCTGGGCTCAAGCAATTCTCCTGCCTCAGCCTCCCTAGCAGCAGTTCTGCAGGCACACATCACCATGCTTGGCCAATTTTTTCTATTTTTTTGTAGAAATGGGGTCTCATTATGTTGTTCAAGCTGGTGTTGAACTCCTGGCCTCAAGCAATCCACCCACCTGGGCCTCCCAGAGTGCTACGATTACAGGCGTGAGCCACCACACCCAGCCTCAAATTCTTTATATTTCACTAAATCTTTAGATTTGAAATGGATATATGAAGTAAAATAAATAGACTAGAATTTAGGCACTTGGAGTTGAGTTGGTCTAGAGTACAATTCCATGTACAGTTTTCTATGAAACTCTAACTCCTAAATGTAAAATGGAAAGTTTCATGTTATTGCATCACAGAAGGATCAAATCAGCTCATGCTTTCCCTTGGCCCAGAATTCTCTCAGTTTAAATAACAGAATTTAACTCACGCTACACTAGTTTAAGCCAAGTAAAGTAGAAATAAATAATAATTCCTGCCATAAAGTAGGAATGATGAGACAGCTCCCTGAATCAAAGAAAAAGCTGAGGAAATCAGGGAAAACCTTAAGAACCTCAGAACCAAGAACCATAGATAAAATACTGCTAAAACCACTTTTCTCCCAGTATTTTTCCTCTTTCTCTCTCTCTCTCTCTCCTTTTTGATTTTGTTTGTTACTTCAATGCTTCATCCTTTCCATAAGAAGATTAGTTTTCACTCACTTGTATAGGAAAAAATAAAATAAAGTAACAACAGGTAACTCTACACATATCCTTGTGATTTGGTAATGAGAGATGCGAGAGATTCTCTCTCCTCTAGTTTCACTAAAATAAAACATTCCAGTAAGGAAATTGATTTATCTGGCTCAGGTAATGCAACCAATTTTGGAAATTACAGGGAAGTGAAGTGATATGATCACCCCCAACCAACTCTAGATCGTGGTGCACCACAATATAGACGGAGAGGGCTAGAGGTCAACATTTATAAATATCATAGCCTAACAATAAAGAATCTATGAGCAACTTGGTTTTTCTTATCTCATTGTTTGCCTCTATATCACTTTATAGTTTTATATTCTTTCAGTTTAGTACCAAATGGAATAAGACTGTGCCATATCCGCCCAGCATTCAATTCCTAAATATACAGTTTTTTGTGGGGCCATTTGAACTGCAGTTACAGATTCCTTCCAGGAATCATATATCATGTTGTCTGTGCACTTTACTTAAATTCAACATATATAGTCCTAGTACTAAAGCTTTCAACAAATATATTCATGCTGAGGACTTTACATCATAGGAAAATCCTTGGTGGGGAATGTTCCCAAATTATTATTTAACATTTCTGACCTTATAGTTTCGGTCGAATCTTTGTCTTTATGTCTAATTGTCGTAACAGATTATTCTTTTACTGTCCCACAGTATTTTTTTCCTTGAGATACTGTGATTCTAGCCTAGATCTTCTTCATGGATATGTTTCTGGAAAGAGAAACAATAAAAATACCCTCAACCATTAGCAAGTATATTTTTTCATACTTTTCCTTACTATCTGTTTCTTTACTTTTATTCTTTAATAGATATCAGAGTGTTTCAGGGTTCAATGTATAACTTTCTATTCTTTTAGAGTTTGTATAGTTATGTGTTATATTAACTGAGTATAGGATTGTCTTGGAGTATATTTTATAGGATTAAAGTAGTACCATTTCTAAGGCTTACTTATCCCTTTGAATATTTTCTGATCATTTAGTATATCATCTTTTTATAAAAGTGTTATTTTATCAAAATATATAAAAATGAAGCTAAGCAATAGTTGATACTGTGTGTCAGGAAAGCAATCTATATATGTCATTCACAGACAAATCTTAGGAAATGTAATTGAAATGGATTTTGAGGAATCTACTTTAATGGGATGTTTCCTAAAATTTGCCTCCTGGGGGATTTTATTCCATCTTAAAAAAAATAGTCTTAGAATGAGACTAAGGGATGAGTGAAGGTACACATTTAAACAAGAGTGGATGTCATTTCTGTAGACTTACACATTGGAGACAGAAAAATGTCCTGGGAACTAATCTGAGCTCCCATAATGAAAAAGGTAGTAATGCTATTGTATAGGTAACCAACAGTGTCTGCCCTGAAGGGATAATAACACTTATCTCATAAGTTATTGTATGGATTCAATGAGTTAGTATATGTAAAGCATTTAGATTAGTGCCTTAGACATAGTAAGTGCTCAATAAATCTCTATGTTTTTCATTCTCAAAAAGTAATCATTATGGCTAAGATGGAGTAACAGGAACTGCATTTTGCCTCCCACTAGAATAGAAATCTCCAACAGCAGCAACAGGAATAAAAAAATTAGACAAAGTAAATGAAACAATAGTTTTCAAGACATTAGATATCAGACAATGAAGGACAGGAATCCCTGAAGGATGGAAAATAAAAAAAGTGAGCCCTAAATTTATCCCAGGTTACTACCTTAATAGTGTCCTGGCCACAGTGCAAGAAGAGGGACTGAGACTGCACCCCCAAAAATCTCTAAACTGAGGAGATATAGCTGAGAGTCCAGGGAAAACAAGGCCGTTGAGTTCACAGGACAGAATGCCTGAAGGAGAAAGCAGCACAGAAGAGCGCTGAGCATGTGCAGGGGTCTCTCCTCCAGTATTCAGCAGGGGACCAATCAGCACATGCGTGTAAGGAAACTACCCAAGGCTGGAGAGAGAATCATCTGAAAGGATTAGAGGGACCAGTGCCTGGTGTGCACATAGGAATAGAAAAAGTGCTTGTTCCCACAAAATATACTGGAAAACTCTTAATTCACAGAGCATGGGCTAGCATGCTCAGGAAGGCCTTGCCTCAGCTGTGAGAAAGAATTTTTCCTGAGTGAACACTCCTCTGGACCAGACTGGCAAATTCCAAAAGTTATACCTGAAAAACTGAAATTGTTTCCAACTAATTAAATTGTATCCCAGAACAAAGCACAAGAAGACTTATAGAAATGAAAACTATGCAGCATCCAACAAGGTAAAAATCTCATTTGATGTTCAATTAAATATCACAGGCATGCTAAGAGGAAAGAAAACATGACCTATAATGAGGAAAATACTCAGTCAATTGAAACTGACCCAGCATGAACACAGATATAAAATAATTAATAAAAATGACATTAAAGCAGTTATTACAAAATAAACAAAAACAATTATTATAATTCTATTTTATAAGTTCAGAGTTATGTAGTGGCAAGGAAAATATAAAAAGATTCAGAATGAAATTTTAGAGGTGAAACTATAATGTCTGGGATAAAAAAATACACTGGGTGGGGATTAGCAACAGATTGGACATTGCAAAATAAAATTCTAGTGACCTTGAAACTTAGCAAGAAAGAAAAAAAAGAAAAGAAAAACTATTTAAAATGAAACACAGGAAGAAAAAAGAGAATTTCTTTTTGAAAATGAAAAGATAATTAGTGAGCATTAGAACAATTTCATGTGGCCTAATATAGGAATGATTGATGTCCCTGAAGGAGAAGAGAGGAGAAAGAAAGTATATTTTAATAAATAATGCCCAATCTTTCCAGACTTAATGGAAACCATAAACTTAGAAATTCAAGAAGCTCAAAGAGCCCCAAGCACGAAAAACATGAAGAAAACTATACTAAGGTATATCATAATAAAATTTCTCAAAAGTATATTAGAGAAACTCCTAAAAACAAAAGATAAAAAAAAATGTTCAGTTCAAAGGAACAAAGATAAAAATGACATTAGACTTCCTGTCTGACACAAGGCAAGTGAGAAGTTAACGGAGTGACATATTTAAAGTACTGAAAAACAAACATTTTTGATCCAAAATTCTAGAGCCAACAAAAATATTTTCCAAAAATGAAGGCTAAATATCTTTTATTTTTCATACATACAACACCTGAAGGAATTCCTTAGCAGCAGACCTGTGTTTCAACAGATATTGAAGTCCTTCAGACAGTGAAAAATGATAGTGGATGAAAATCCATATTCACACTAAAAAAAGAGTACTAAAAAGGGTAACTATACAGGTAAATATACATTGACTTTCTTATTATTTAAATATTTTAAAATAACAATTGACTCTTGAACAAAAATTATAATTTATTACGGGATTTATAACATGAAAATTAAAATGTAGGGCAACTATTATGATCCTTTGGGTAATCCAGAGCGTGTTTCCAGCATAAGCTATCCAAATGGATAATATTGATGGGCACAAAATTATAGGATAATGACCCTGAATGTAGTAGGCCTTGTATGAAAATTCTAAATTAACAGAATAGAAATGGGTACAAGTCTGGCACTTTGAGGTCATTGCCATATCAACAGATGTATCGCTCTAGGTAGGACCCTTGTAGTTGCTTCTTATCCTGGTCTCCATATCTGAAGCTCTAAAATAGTACCATTGATACAACTGAATTTTGCTAACAAAGTGTGGAATATTAATACAAAATCTATGGGTTTATGTGTCTCTACTGAAGTTTGAAAAACTAGAGTAATAAGAATACTATCCCTTAAATGATGGCCCACCATATATCATTACAGAGATGTGTTCCTTATGTCTTGAATCACAAATATGTGAAGAAAGAGATCAAATAGAGAAAAAAGAGGAAAGAATTTTACTTTTGAACATTTGCACGTGAAAGATTATAGGCACAACTGGAAACTGTACAAAGGCCCTGCAATTATAGATTGATCTACCTGTATATTTTCAGAACCAAGTAATGTCTACCACTCCAAGGGGGGATTTTAAAAAAAGCATAATGGTAGTTTTTTAGCTATATACAAATGATAAAAGCAAAGACATCAAAGTGGGTAGCCTTTCAACTCATGCTCAATTAGAATAAAAGTTTGGTTGCTGTTTTAAACATTTATGACTAACTAACTGTGACAGGCTCTCAGCTTTGCAAACGGGATGATTTTCAGTTGACTTTTGATCTGACTGACAGTTCCTTATACACTTCAGTGTTAGTTTATAACACATGAGCCCACATCTGAATACACATGTGACTAATTAGGGACTGTTTATGGACCATCCACATAAATTTAACACACAAGAGTGAAGGCATTTTAAACGAGAGGTCATGATTTTAATGAAATTGAGCTAATTAACAAAGGTGCTTGACCTATTTTTTGTATTGTTAAATTTTTAAAAAATGAATAAAATCTAAAATAAAGTGGGTTTTGCATGTATATCTGATGAAGCATATTAGATCATTTTAAAAGTTAATATTATGACTAAGAAACAAAAATTATTAAGGTGTTTTTTAAAAAATTTGGTTACATTATAATAAACTGACGCTGTAGACAAGACTCTGGATCTTGCTTTCTAAGAACTTAGTCTCTGAGATTTTCAAGCATCATAATGTACAGTGTTTTAGAGGCTTGACTACACTCTGACTCTCAGTTCTGAATTCCAGCTCTGCCACTTACTTGCTGGGGAATTTGGGCAAGTCACTTAACCTCATTATGCCTTAATTTCCATATCTGAAAAATGGGTATAATAGCAGTACCTACCTCAGGGGATTGTTGTGAGAAGTTAACATGTGCAAAACACTTAGAACACAGGTAGCACTTGGGAAACGCTCAATAATTGCTATTTATTATTATCTAAGAAAAACAGTAACTGTCAGGTATGAACTGCTTATACTGAGCCTTAGTGAGATGTGAAGTGACAATTCTGTAAGGGAGTCAGAAAAAGGTCTTAGAACTCAGATCTATTAGTAGTAAGATGTAATAAATTTAGAAACATTGCTCCAAATTATCCTTTCATCTGTTTCAAAGACAGAAGACTATTTTTTTTTTTTCAAGTGTGAATTGTCTGAAGAAAGGAACTTCCTCTAAATTCTACAGTGGGATAACTTCAATGTCACCTAGGAAAGACTGCTCATGATGGTTCACCATGCCAGGTACAGTGAGAAGACCCAATACTTCACTGAAACTCTCCATAGATATTTGGGGATAGTGGTGGTGTTTCCATTTTCTCTAGCCACATGTGGCTCTAAGCTTTTGCTGAACTAATACATTTCACCTCCTGACGCCCAGTCTTTTATTCCATATGCCATCACACACTGATGATTTTACTTTTTCTAGCTCACCTCTGGGGTCCACATCACATCTCCTTAGCCCACATTGGATTTCAGCCACGGAGTGGCAAACTATGCAGCCTTACCTGAAGCTGCCTTTGTCGGGCCTTAGGCATCCCCTGCGAGTCTTTCTTCATTCTGTCGCAAGGTCTTCTTTGATGGTGTCGGAGTTCCTGACTCCAGGCACAAGTGTAGTCCATAAACAGAGAAGAGCTAAGGCCTCTGGGGTGACCCTCAACCAATGGACAGAGTGCTTCAGGCTCCTGTCTTTCTGAGACATCGTGCACATTTCTCTATAACCATGAAGGACTGACAGCCCTAATGCGTAAAACAGCGATCTCAGTGATTCACTCTTACTCTGTTTTTCCCTCTTTTCTTTTAAATTCTCCCTGTTGCTTCACTTCTGCTTCTTGGAATCAGAATTTATTTATCTTAAATAAATAAATTACCTGGACACACATTATTTGTGCACATAGGCTTTGCGTTAGGGAGGATCCAAGCAGAGTCATCTTTCCAAATTCCACTCACACATATGCTGGGTTAGCAGACTTTTCTTTAAGAAGGAGGACTGCAGTAGGAGTATGTGTGAGAGAATTATACACCAGTTAAGGCCCAATAACTAGACACTCCAGTTCTTACAAACACTCAGACCCCTCTGTGACTGGAGATTGTCAGCTAGCAGTATGTTTCCATAGACACTAATCTTCTACCAAGTTTCGTGGTTCACCCTGCTTCCCCCAAAACCTTTCTCTTCTTGCATCCCCTCCCTTCATTCTCTAATTTATCTTAACTTTACCAACTGAAAATTTTACTTATTTCTTGTTTTCCTCATTCATTATAGTGTGTCTGTGAAGTATTTCCCCAGTCAGAATGTATTATTCCAATAGAGAAAATCTCTGGGACTAGAGGTTGAAGTAACAATGCTTCCCCCTATTATTAGCATTCTTACTTAATGCAGAAATTCTAATAGGGTACCTAGTAAAATGGGACTGATTTTTTTTCAAATGAAGATGGCAAGAGATACTAAGTAAATATAAGCCATCATATAGGGACAGAAATTATTTTATTCTTTCCTCAGCATTTGAATGACTTCCATTACCCCAGAGGAGTAGATAATAGAATCCTTTGTGTTGGCATCCTCTGTGTTATTTAGAAAGAAGGTTTTTTTGTTTGTTTGTTTGTTTGTTTGTTTGTTTTTTATCTTTGTATAGTGGTCCCTGAGCTTCTTGAGGGTAAATGAATAAAGACACTACCCCTTACTTTTGAGATCCAATGCTTGTTGAACTTCTCAGATGAACTATATCATTGCTCCTTAAATTGTATTGTCTTAGAAAAGATGCTAAGTCCTTAGGGAAGAAATAATCATGTGAGAAATCAAAGTCTAGAGTGGTCACCTGGGCTCAAAAACCAGAATATGGCTGTTCATTTTGGGGATGAAGCAGAAAGCCTTGACCCTCTTGCTTAGTGGTTATGCTTTTGAAAGTGTGACTAACTTTTGAGGCCGGGCGCGGTGGCTCACGCCTGTAATCCTAGCACTCTGGGAGGCCGAGGTGGGCGGATCGTTTGAGCTCAGGAGTTCGAGACCAGCCTGAGCAAGAGCGAGACCCCATCTCTACTAAAAATAGAAAGAAATTATATGGACAGCCAAAAATATATATAGAAAAAATTAGCCGGGCATGGTGGTGCATGCCTGTAGTCCTAGCTACTCGGGAGGCTGAGACAGGAGGATCGCTTGAGCTCAGGAGTTTGAGGTTGCTGTGAGCTAGGCTGACGCCACTGCACTCACTCTAGCCTGGGCAACAGAGTGAGACTCTGTCTCAAAAAAAAAAAAAAAAAAAAAAGAAAGTGTGACTAACTTTTGAGAATAAAATAATATTAATTTTAATCTCAACTGTAGTAGCACATGTGAGAGTGTTATTTGACCTAAGTAGAAACTGGGCAAGTGATGGTACCGCGCCATTGTGGTTTCAAATCTAACAGAGATCTTCAGGCAGCAAGAGAAGGAATGACCTTAATTCTCCCTTTTGTCTCTTTTCCTCTCCTCTTCTTTCCTCTCCTTTCTTCCCCTCTCTTCTCCTCTGCTCTTTATCTCTCTTTCCTCTGGTGTTTGGAAGTATAGTTAACCAAGACAAGTAGTAACTATAGTTCCTACCAAGTGTATATGAAAATATATGGTTAATTACAACAGCATGTGATCTTGTACCATGAGTGAGCAGAAATCACACTAGTCATATATTATTTAATTTACAGACTCTGCAAAGGGTAATAGCTCTATTTTGATAATAGTTTTATACTCTTGTCCCAAATATTGAGTAGATATTAAAAACATGCTAATGAATACATGATAGAGCACAGAGATAGGTCAACTATGCTACCTTGTGCCAAGATCATTCATAGAAAAAATAAGAGACAGATGAAAGGAGAATGTAATTTTTGAGAAAATGGAAAGGAAATCAATAAGATGGAATATTGCAAGACCAAGGACAGTAGCCTTCTGAAATTGAGAGAGTGACTGATGGTGTCATATACTGAAGAGAAGTAAGAAAGAAAATTCGGAATAAATCTTGATATCAGATTTGTGTATCAAAATACTTCAAAAGCTAAGGTTTTGGAAAGTGTGGCCAATATTTTATAAGTTACCAATTCCCTACAGCTTTTCCTACTGGAGTTGTTGCATGGCATTATATTGAAACAGTCAACCCAGAAGTTCTGCATACAGGAGCTTGGCCATGCAGGAAGCCCATGGTGGAGGGAGGTGAGGACTGTGTCCACCGAAGCTGTCAGTTCTGCACCAGTTCCATCAGGTGGTGGGAGAAATGGGTGGATGTAAATTCACCTGGTAAAAATAAAATAAAATAAAATCCCTTTTCCTTACACTTTTGATTAATATATAAAAATGAAAGCTCAATATGGCAGAAAGGAAGAGCTACATAGAATGTGTACAGAGACATGCTTTAGAAAGGAGAAGTGACAGTTTCACTGATGGAGAGGATAAAAGACAAAATATTTCACTACAGTTATTCCCTACTCTCACATAGCAGCCGACATCAGACTTGATGATGTGGTAAATGTCTTAATTTGGGACATAGCATTTTTTTGGAAATGGTTGACAATATCTTTATTGAAATATTAGAACTTTTAAAAGCATGAGAGGTCTACTTGAGTTCAGGATGAGATCAGATGTCTTTGAGAAGAATGAGGATGGTGAGCACCATGGACAGTGTTTCTCATATTTTAGACAGTTGTGTCCCACCTTTGCATTTTTTGCCATAGCTATGTGCCACCTATAATAGCATTTATTTAATATTTTCCTTTAAATCAACTGACTTTTAAAATCTTAAATATTTAAATTACCTTTATTCCTAAGTGATAAAGTACTTTTATGCATTGATTCTTTTTTATATAATGCATGCTAAAATTAATGTACAACTATTTACATATTTTAAATAATAAAATATGTCTATGCATTGCTCAAACTCATCTCATGAACCATTAGTGATAAGCTGGCTATACTTTGGGAAATATTGTAATAAGGAATATAATAAGAGAAAAGAAGGGGTGTAAAATAACAGGTGAAGTTAAAGGTTATCTTGACTTATTTATGGATGAAGTTGTACAGTTCTAGCCTTCTTGGGTAATATTAATTCTTTGCTGACTCAGAAAAACTGTTCTCATTTTGAGGACAATATTATGATCAGAAATGTGGTACTTTTACCAAGGCAATTTAGTAAAATCCATGTGGTTGCTTAAGATGTGACTCTCCTCGACTGCATGTGAATCTTTAACAAACAGCTAACCATAATTTAGTATATACTTTTAAATCCCCCCTTCCAAATTTTTTAAGTTTGGTATTTTAAAATGTGAGTGACTGCTATTCAAAACTTCAGACTTTGTTATAATTTCTAGGTAGATGCAAGTGAAACAGAGAAAACCTTGCTTATTCAAATCACTTCCTTAATTTTATACCTCAGGATATTTTACATAGGTAATATTCTACCACCACATACTATAAAGTAACTGTGGAACTTCCTGAGAATGTTTAAGGACGTAATAACATTTTCTTGATAAAATAATGCTTCCATGTCACATAAAATGAAACTGTCAGCATTCCTTTGTAGGTTTCTCTCAAGCTTAAGAGCAGGTCCTTGACAGTTCTAGTATTGCCTTTAAATATCTTATTGAAATGTAGATTAACACTGCAACATCTTATAATGGTTGGAAAACCTTTTCCTTTTAAGACTTGTAGACAAGTGAGTATTAATAGGTATTAACATCAGCAGCTGTATTTTAGCATTTTCTTCTAAATGTTGATCTTCCTTCAGGACCTAATATTTGGATTCATTCTGAAACACAGCAGATTACCTAAGACTGTAATGCAGATTTTGCAAGAAAAGACTATGAAGATAGATATGTCTTCAGATCATCACTTTTCACTACTCAGTCTTTATCAAGATCAAGTATAAAAGCATTTGCTCCTTCAAATATCTGTAGATCCAAAAAGGGTCTAAAATTGAGAAAAATAATATTATGGCCCATATAATTTCAGCACAGTCTTAATTTAGCAACACTTAATAAATATTTATAGATTTAAAATTATAATTAAGTCCAGGATAACACAAGTGGAGATAAAGGTAAGAAACCTCAGGTATTGGAGTTTCGGTGTTTTCCTGGAGGCTTCTGCCTTTCTCGCTCACTGAGTCCTGTGCTACACTGGTGGATGGGACAAAACAGAGCACTTCTCTTCTACCCCAAACTTCCCTCCTGCACCTGCCTTCAGCATTCTATTTCCTTTCATTTTGGAAGCCGTGATGCTGATACTATTAACTGACAAAATAAACCTGAATGTTATTAATAGTAATCTTATTACTTCCATTAGCAATCACTTCTAACACCAAGTAAGGACCTGGTGAAATAGGTATCCTAAGTGAATGATTCTTAATATTTTCCTTAAGGAAATGCCAGAGTTTTGCTTTCAGTTTTTCAACTCTGGCATTGTTAAATAAACTTCATAATATTTATTTTTTTTTATTTTGTTATTTCAGCATATTACAGGGGTACAAATGTTTAGGTTACATATATTGCCTTTGCTCCACTCGAGTTAGAGCTTCAAGCATGTCCATCCCCCAGATGGTGCACACTGCACCCTTTAGGTGTGAATATACCCATCCCCTCCTCGCCCCTCCCACCTGCCCAACACCCAATGAATGTTACTGCTATATGTACCCATAAGTGTTGATCAGTTCATGCCAATTTGATGGTGAGTACATGTGGTGCTTGTTTTTCCATTCTTGGGATACTTCACTTAGTAGAATGGGTTCCAGCTCTCTCCAGGATAATACCAGAGATGCTATATCAACATTGCTTTTGTGAATATTTCTTAATAATCTGTTGGGATTTGATAAATATCTGGAGTAAAAAGGTATGTGATTATTGAATAGGCATTGTGAGAGATGCAAAAGACATAAGACATTGCCTTGGCTTTGTGGAAAAATAGGATGATATTGGAAAATTAGACGAATATGCTTCAACTCAATTAGGGAACTTTAGAATACAGATAGTAAAATAAATGGGGCCAGCAACAGAAATCAATATTGGTTACATTTGGGAGGAGGTAGGAATTAAATAAATAGGAATCAGCTTTTGGGATCATAATTTTTCTGGAAATCTTGGTGGCATTTATTTAAGTATAGAACTCACTTATCGGGGAATCTAGTAGAGAAATACCCCAGGTTGTATAAATTCACTAATGAGACATGCTATTACAGCTTTATACTTGTCTTATGGGTTGTTACTTCTAACTTTGCCAAGAAAAATTATAAAAATATTTGATTACAATGTAGGATGGATGTTAATACATAACAGACACAAGGGAGAACAGTCTGCTAATGGAAATACTGGAGATTGGGTGCTAGAGCTAGTCCTGTTTTCAAAATTATATGCTAAAAAGGAGAGTTTTTTTTCTAACAAATTGTTTTTAACCCAATCATTTTCAGTAAATTCAAACTCAACTTACATTTTATTTTCAAGTGAAGGAGTGGAATAAAATATATAGCCATTTTTATCTTTATCCTTATACATAAGTATCTTTACATACATACGTACATACAAATAAATATACATATTCCTTGTCACACAAATTTATTGAAACAATTGAATCAAAAATACTTAAGAGATCATAAGATGTATTTATGCCCCTAAATGCTATAGTATTTAACTGAGTGACATTATTATTTATCTATAAAATAGTGGATTTTGAAATGGGAACATTCTCTGGCAAAAGTGGTGTTAAAAAGAGAATGTATCACAGAAATGGAATTGCTTCAGTACCAGAACAGGCAGATGCATATCAAATGTATATAAACATCTGAATACAGATAAGAAAATATTGGCCTTATTTCAAATGAGATGGAAACAAGATATTAAAGGCAAATTTGTCAGAAATGAAATGGAAAAAAGGTCAGAGCCAGGTATGTAGAAGCTCAAGGCTTGTGATACAAGAAAAAGTGATTTAACATTAAAATATTCAATGAAAATGACCTAATTCCTATGGAAGTTCTTAAATATACAAAAATATTAAATGTTTAAATTGCAGAAAAGAATTTGTTCTTCTGTAGTATCTGATAATGAGAAGGCATTAAAGCACTGCCTTGGGAAATATTTCCTCTCCTCAAATGCAAGATTAGATGTGAGTAGTTTCACCATGAAGTTGTTCATGTTGGAGCTCTAAAAAGGAAGGAATACTTGGTTGGCCTAATCAAAGTTAAACTCAATATCTAAAAGGATAAAAAAGGACCACAAAAAAAAAAAAAAAAAAAAAAGGACTCAGGCAGCCTGGCAGCCTTGAGCAAAGGAGCACAAGTGAATTTTTTTATGAACCTACAACAACTGAATTCAATGGGCTAGGATTATTCTAATTCCTTTCTTCATGATCTAGAGTATTCAAAGACTAATCATTTCAGTAATCCTTTTTAAATCTAGAACATTAAAATCTCCTGGGAAGCTTTGAAAACTCTAAATCTATCTTCTGAAATGTATTAATTCATCCAATATTTATTCAGCACTTATTTTGTTCTAGGCACATTGATGGGGTCTCAGCGATGAATACAGATAAAGCCTGCCTTCACAGAGCTCAGTCTAGTGAGGAAAAAATTAATAAAATTAACCTTTACTATAAAAGTTTTATCATTTTAAAACAGGAGTTTGGTAATATAAAGAAATAGTGATAGAGATACTTTAAACAAAAGAACTGAATACAGATTTCATCGTAAGAAGGGAACTCTGGCCACTGTGTATGGAATGGATTGAGCACAGGTGTTGATGAGAGAGAAAGCAGGTGAACTAATCAAGAGACAATTGCAGACCTCCAGGTAATGTAGGCAGAAGGCAGAAAAGGAAGGTCGAGAGAACCTGAGTGCAGCCATTTTGGCTGATACCAGACTGGAACCTCCCTGGATAAGGAAATCTCCGGCAAGTCGCCAGCCTGCTACCACCCTTTCTGTGAGAACAGTTTGTGATTAACCTTTATGGCCTGACCACAAGACAGTGATGGTCTTGTAGGGCTGTTTCCTAACAGGGTTTTTGAACACATAGAAATATTACCATTGCCCATAAGGGGTCCCCCTCCCGCTCAAGAAAGGACCTCTACTCTGTCTGTGGAGTAAGGTCTGTTGTCTGTCTCTCTCTCAATAAACTTTCTGTCCCTACTTGGCTCACTCTCAGATTCTTTCCAGCATGAAGCCAAGAACCCATTTGGCGAGTTCAGGGGGCTTTTCTCCCTTCATTGGGGCACCCCCTGCATCACAGGTATGTAACAACAGGTTAAGAGAAAAATGCTGTGCAGAATATTTTCAATCTGTCCTGTCCATGCACTGTGGACCTCAAAATGCTGACAATCATGAATGACATCAAAGTGCTCCTTTGTCCTTAACTTCCAATTTGGTTTAGCTAGTGGAAGATACCAGCCTGAGACTGGACGGTGGCCTTGGAAGGAGGGTGGATATTTATTCCCTCTGCCCTCTCCTTGCTTTGGCTTTTCCCGTCCCTCTCTCAAAGGCCACAGCTTATCTCAGGCAGTTCTCACCATCAAGCTCTAGTTTCCAGGAACTGTTCACTCCCATTGTTTCTTCAGCCTAGGTTGTTAACAGTTCCCTATTGCTCCTAGCCCTGGGGTCTTGAAGTATGTCCAGTTGGTTTCCTCAAACCCAATTGTACTTTGTAACTATGTTTTTATTAAACTCTGTCTTCACATTACTTACTTTGAGCAGGTTACTATTTCCTAGTGGGCCCCTGAATAACATATGTGGCAGTGATGGAGGAGAAGAGATGTGGACATATTTACATGCACTTCGTACATAAATAGGACAGAACTTAGGGATGGTTTGGAATTGGAGGGTGAGAAAAAGGGAAGTATCCAGGGTGACTTCCAGTAGGTGGACATCCAGTAGGTATATGGTGGCACACTTAAAAGGGATAGGGACACAAGTGGAGAATCTAGGTGTGCTCGAGCAGGTCAGGACTTTAGTCTGAGCCACAATGAGTATTATGGTCAAGTAGACAGTTTGAAATCAGTCCAGAACTTAGAAGAGAAGACTAGAATGTCAATGCACATTTCATTGAGGTGAATGCATTCGTGTTATCTCAGTGGCAGGTAGAAATGAGAAAGACAGACAAGGTTTGCCTGCCCATGAAGTTAAGGTGTAATGGGGAAGAAAATTTAAAAGAAATGATAAACTATAAGATTGAATTAATGCTACAAAAAATAGTACAGGAAAGCATAAGACAATGTAATGAGAAGATAATCTGTTTTAGAAGTTGGAGGAAATGACAGCTCAAATTATGTCCCAATGGAGACGTGTTGAGCAGGTGAAAAGATGGAGGGAAAATGTTCCAGGAAGTTGAAACAGTATTTTAATTCTCAGAGGAAAGAAGAAAATGTGTTCATTTTAGAAACTAAAAAGTGGCCATTGTGGCTGGAGAATAGAAAGCAAAGGAAGAAGCGGCTTAAGATTCAGTTGATGAGGTTGATAGGAGACCAGATTATTAGGTCATGATAAAGATGGGTCTTTAGGTTTTAACCATTAGGATAGTATTTGCTACCTAGAGATAAAGCAGCTTAACTCTAATGCAAATTCTAAAATGACCTCAGCTATTATGAGAGCTCCACTATTAAATCTTACTCCATATACATCAGATAAAATTGAGATACTCAATATTGTTCATATGATTTTACAGTCAGACCAATTGACTCATCTATAGTACATCTGTAGTAATGTACTACAAAGGAAGGGGAGGGAATTGATGGAAAAGAGAGTATATTTAATGAATTAAATCACATAGAAAACAAACATATGCGAATATAATATTTATGTATGTCCTTATACCTTGAATGGAACTTCATAAACCAGAAATCATTTGTGATTTTTCTCCTATGTATCCCTGCACTTGTGTGAATTATTATATGTTCAAAGCAAACCTATCACATAGAAATCTTAGAAAATAAAAGCTTGGGGGTTACTTAAAGTTTATTTTGGAAACGCTCACTAGAATTTTAGTATTACATTTAATAATCTAAATCTCTTAGCAAAGGCTGGTGTTTTCACTAGTGAAATATATTTATGGCTGAATCCCAGGTTGCTTGTGGTTACTTACTCTGGTCTGCATGACAAATCCAAAAAAGCAAATTGTAGTTCCATTCAAGCATTACACATTTCTTCTGTAAATGAAGAAAAAAAATGAAATGTTAAGGATATTTTCAAAAAATGAACTCACTTTTTGGCTGCTATATGCCAGGCACTGTTCTAAACTCTTTACGTATATTAACTCATTTACTCCTTGCAACCATCCTTTGAGGCAGGCACTGTTATTATAACCATTTTAGAGGTGAGGAAACAGAATCACAGATGATTACCTAATGTTTCTAAGGATGCAGAGCAATAAGTTAAAGACTGGAGTTTAATTGAGATAGTCTTGTTTTAGAATGGGCAATCTCAGCTCTCACTAATTGTTTCAATAGATTTAGGGGTACAAGTGGTTTTTCATTGCATGGATGAATTATATAGTGAGCTTTTAGTGTACCCGTCATCTGAATAGGGTACACCATACCCAATAGATAATGTTTCATTCATCAGCCTCCTTCCACTCCTCCTTTCTGAGTCTCCAATATCCATTACCACTCTGTATGACCCTGCATACATATAGCTTAGCTCCCACTTATGAATGAGAACATGTGATATTTGGCTTTCCATTCTTGAGTTACTTAATTTAGGATGATGGCCTCCAGTTCCATCCAAGTTTCTGTAAAAGACATTATTTCATTCTTTTGTATGGCTAAGTAGTATTCTGTGGTGCATATATACCACATTTTACTTTTCTACTTATTGGTTGATAAACTTACTTAGTTCTTGTAACCATTGTATGAGGCTGGTTGACTCCATATCTTTGTAATTGTGAATTGTGCTACAATAAACATGTAAGTACAGATATCTTTTTGATATAATGACTTCTTTTGGGGTAGATACCTAGTATTGGGATTGCTGGATCGAATGGTAGATCTACTTTTAGTTCTTTGAGAAATCTCCATACTGTTTTCCACAGAGGTTGTACTAGTTTACACTCCCACCAATAGTGTATAAATGTTCCCTTTTCACCACACCGCATGCTAGCATCTATAATTTTTTGACTTTTTCATAATGAACATTCTGACAAGTAGCTTCAATTTGCATTTCTCAGATGATTAGTATTTTAAAATTTTATATTTTGAATCATCCCAAATCTCTTCCACACACATTTCTTCAAATGTTGCAATCAAATAAAATCTGAGTTTAATGAACATCTAAAAATATTTGGCTACTGTATTTTTGAAAAATAAAATTCCAGTAATTCTCTAGAGTTGATTCTCAATCTTAAAATGTCTGTCAATACCATGAGGAGCATAAACTTCATTTTGTAAGATTTTTATTCAGACTGTCAAGGTGATTTGTTTTGAGAAGCATCTAAAAATCTACAGGCCACTCACAACTTTAATATCTGATTGTTCTGTTTAGTATCAAGTCATTCGTCCAATTTGGACGGTTTCATTATATATAACTATAGATTTTATTCTCTGTCATTATTAAAAATTGATTTCAATGGAAAAATATTCATCATTGTTTTAGGGAATGGGGAAAAATGTCAAGAAAGCACAAATTTCAAACATCCCATAATATAACCAAATATTTCTAGATATATACTTCCAGGTGTGATTGAAAGTATAGAATTTTTAAATGCTGTCTTGGCCCTTAATAGACCTCATTTTATTTTTTTGCTGTCAATATCAACATAATGTCTACTGAGAAACATGGCTCCACTATTGTTAAGGATGTCTGTTGTGCAGGTTGTTTTCATTTGGAATTTCTTTTCTATGAGGTATTTTGGTGTTCAGGATTTAATTCTAGGATAAAGTATCAAATATGAGGTTGCTGGCTACATAAATACTAACCCCCTACCCCCAATTCAATTTCAGAGAGCAACTCAGGTGAGAGTAAATAAATAAATAAAAGGTTCAGTTAGTGTTGGACATTGGCTTGGTACCGCGTCATTCAAAACTCCTTCCATTTAACAACAAAATTTACATTGACACGTGAATGATGTATAATGCAGTATAATTACTTACGGGGTCTTTGAAAAGAGAAGCCCCGTTTTTTCCAAGTGATTTAACTTTGAAAAGGAATTACTTCACATGCCCAACAAATACTATTAAAAGGCATTTCATGAGGCTTTTTTACTGCATATTTCTACACATGGGCAGACTATTGTGTGTTCTAAAACCTGTATTTACATGATACACTTTTATGGTCCAATGGGCAAACACTACTTAGTCCTAAAATAACATCACAGTGATGACTGCAGTCAAGACAGCAAGAACACGCCACCATTATTATCCATATCAGACTGCACCAGATGGGGTATCTGGTAGAGTGCTGACAGCGGTGAACCCGGAACAACTGTTTCTGGTGCATTTGTGCGATCTTAGGCACAGCAGTGTTAGATTCAAAATAAGTAGTGCATAGGCTCTTTCATTTTGAAGAAATATATTGTATTTTATATGTGTATATATATATATATTTTTTTCATTTGAATTTAGTAGAGAAATAAACAGAGTATTGAAGATGAGCTGCATTAAGTGGGATTTAGCCAAATTTCAATGGATAGAAAGCGGGATTTCTCAGCCTCAGTAGTATTGGCCTTTTGTGTTGGATCATTTTCTGTGGTAGGGACTGCCCTGTTGCATTGCAGGATGTTTAGCAGCATTGGTGACCTCTCCTGACTAGAAGCTAGTACCTGCTCCTCAGTGTTGTGACAACCAAAGATGTCTCCTTGACGACAATCACACACTGTTTTAACCAATTTCATTATATTGCTTGTCTTTATCAATGTCGATTTTTATTAGTTTTCAGATACAAGTTAAATTTTTTCTCACGGTATGTTTCGTTTATGTGTGTTTGTGTTACTCTGTCACGGCTATAGGATTTTGCATCTACAATATTATTTCATACATTTTAGGTAGATGGCTAGAAAATGAGATGGGAAATATTCAAGGTCAAATGAAACGAGGAGACATCTTTAAGAGAAAGGCCTCAAGTGTTTGTGGAGAAGGGGAGTTGCCTTCCACAGGCCCCCACTGGGCCATGATTTCCCCGAGGCCTGCAGCTCTGAGATCATTCTCCACCGGTGTGAAGAAAAATATCTCCACTGAGGAATACTTTGTGACAAAAGCTGTGCCCTCCTGGAATCAGTGGGTTTTTCAGTTACTTTTTTCATCTTCTTATGCTTTTGGAATAAAAAAGATGCTTCCAGGAAATCGGGTGGTTGGAAGGAAGAGAGGGACAAGATTATTTACCACATCACTGATTATAAACATGACTTGAATTGTAATAATAATCAGAAAAGAAGTCCGAATCCCTGCTTCGGCATCATTGTGAGTGTCCACCAGTGGGTCGAATTATCATGCTACGACTGTCAATTCTGTCATTAGGTGTAGTCAGGGATTCATTGTTTCAGTTCATCAAAAATTCTGCTTTGCAGAGAGTAACCATATACATATATGAATTATCAATTTTCAAATTAGTAGAATATAATCAAAGTCTACTTATTACTACATGTTTTCTCATAGTACTTAATCTTTTCTCTTTTGATAATTCAAAAGGGATTTCAGGATATTTTGTTTGCTTTAGGGTTATCGCTGTAAAGCTAAGTTATCATTATTCTGTAGCTATAAAGAACTGCCTTCTGATAAGGATTTCTGGCTAATATAATGCCAGGAAAAATAGCTTTTAGCATCCCATATTGGCATTGAAATATTGATAAGTACTAAATGAATACAATGGCAAAAATAATAGCCTACGTTATGCTGTAAAATGCACAGTACGTAATGTTATAAACATTCAAAAATATTTTAAAAGATCAAACCTTAATTTATCTGTAAGTTCCTAACACTTTATATGAGTTGCTTTTCTAAATATTACATATGTATTGAATAGAGAAAAAGAATGTGACTATTTATATTTCAGAAAATGCACACTTAGCATAGGTAATTGTGATTTTAATATTGTACTAATTTTCAGCATATATCCAATTTTCTCCTGAAGTGAAACTATTTAATGTGCCAAATAGCCATCTATCTTGTATATTTCTCCTAACTTCAATTATTCAAAATAGTTTTACCTATTTATGTAGGACTACAAAGTCTTATCTGAAACTGTAAGTGTAAAAACACAAACCAAAGTGTTGATAGATTAAGAAAGGGAATAAGATCTGTTTGAACAAACACATTAACTCCTCCCCCACAAAATTTATGTCCTAAAGAGATGGAGATACTGAATAGGCTTGGTGAATTTCTAAATTTACTTTCATTTTTAATGCCTTTTTCTTTGTAGTCCTCAAAATTCCTTCTACCTAGAGAACAAAAGAAGAATCATTCTGCAGTTAATTTTTATAATTTCATCAACTGGTAGCAGAGGACTAGTTGCTTAGTGGATAAAGTGTTAGCTTTATATTCTAAAGGACAACTTCAAATCCTGTTAAGGTTATATTTTTATTAAAATTTCCATTAATTTTTCCATCAATGTGATTATAGATTAATATTAATTAATTCTTACCATTTTTTGAAGAAATAAATGGAGCCATATCTGATTCAAAGTTAAACAAGACACAGTATTCAGGCTTTCTTGGTAACCCTTTCCTGGGGTTCAGAATTGGTTGGGGAGCAAGGGAATAAGATATCTTTAATGGCATTTTATTGAACTTAGCAATTTAAATGGCCTACCCTGATTTTTGAAGATATCAAATTACCATATGGATGATGTCTTTCTCATCAAATCTAGCTCTTACTGTTTACCAAGAAAATGACAAAGGTAATTTTTAATGTTGAATGTAGTACTTATGTGGATGAGTCCCTGATATTAATGAGAGTTCTGGGATGAGATCTCTCTGTGCTAAAAACTGTTACATCAGCCAATAGATTAATATTACAGAAACTGACAACAGAAACCATTGGCATTGCTTCTTTGCTGTTTTAATTCATTATTACAGCAAATGAAAAAAATATATCCCAGGAAGGGTATAATCTCCATGCTCCTCGGGGAATTCTGGGATATTAAGGTGGGCCAACAGATATGCCATTTGCATGATGTTCTAAAACTCTATGAGAGATAGAAAAAAGGACTTTGGTATTGATGGGTTCAGCCCAGATCATTGGAAATAATCCTTTACATATAGATGTGTGACCAAAGATTATTACAAATTTCAGAGAGAAAGTGTTATTCAGAGCAGGATGCAAACTTACCCTAACACTCTTAAATTTTAATAAGTAGTCTGAATTTCTGTAGGACCAAATAAAGTTCATGTTCAACCTCATCATCATCATCTAACAATCATGGGAAATTTTCAGTATTCTAGGACTTAGAGGGGGATGCAGAGCTTATGTTTTAGACTCTGGCACTATGATATTAAAATTTAAAGAAGTCTAGGGATTAGTATTTCTCTATATCTTACTTGCCTGTGTTTTGTTACCTGTAATATGAAGAGAGGTTTTTAATCTCTTTACAAAAAGGATATTGTAGAAATATATCAAAGTATAATCCTGAATATGACATATCAAAGAGAAAATGTTGAAGACACCAAACACAAAGATGCATTTGTCAAATATTTTATGCTATATATTGACATGCTTTCAGAGTGAGAACGCTATTAGGCTATTATTTTTAGAAATAAAATTAAAAGCCAACATGCATTGGAAACTTTCTTTCTGACAAACACTGCCAAGAACTTTTAATCTCATTAAATCTTCATAGCCACCCTATCAGAAATGCATTATTTATTTTTCTTATTGTAAAGGTAAGTCAACTGAGGTTTAGAGAGGTTAATCAGCAAAGATCAAATATTTAGCCAATAACAGAACAAGACAGGACCAATCTCAAAATATCCATGTACTAATTCTTTAAAGTAACAATTTTGTTGGAAATAGCATTGAAAGTAGTGTTTTCAGAGAAACACAAAAAAATTGAGACTGTATTAATCGTCCATGTCATAAGTTGGGAGAGGAGGTGCAGAGTTCCCTCTTGAAGGTGTTTTGCAGCCAAGGTTATTACATGAAGAATAAAATATTCTAGCAATCCATAGATTGACATCTCCATCCAAAAGAGTGGAAAAAAAGATCTCCATGCCCAAATCTCCCCCCAAAACATGTGCAATCCATATGGGGCTTGGGTAATCCAGAGCAGGGGTTCAGCACTTTTTCCCTGAGATTGGGTTTCATTCTGCTAACAGCGTGTTGGCTGAGTGCCCACCAGCAAGCAATTAAGACTTTGTGCTTGCCTGCAATTTAGTAGCTCTCCTTATGAAACACGCAGCCACGTGGGAGCAGAAGCTTTGCCAGCATGGGTCACGGTCTGGGAGCAGCATCAGGAGAGCGTCTATGCTCTAAGGACTCACAGTCTTCTGGGAAGTTGGGGAGAGGATGGATGATTGATTTGCTGTACCTATGAGAGAACATCAAAAAGGGAATCTTTGAAAAATGGAAACTATAAGAAGATATGAAAAGTAGAGTCAGGAGAAGAAAGCCAAATGCTACCAAAGACCCTTAAAAAAAGGTAGATAAAGCAATTTCTGAAAATTAAGAAGCAATTGGGTTAAATAAAAAGGGGGCAAAAACTGGACTTTGGATGAAAGTTTCTTACTACTGAAATTGAATAATGCCCTCATTAATTATTTTGATAAGCAACACACAAGCACCAAACACCTAAAATATGCCAGATACTGTGTGCTAGGGGCTGGCAATGTGAAGATGTGTTAGACATCTCCATGTGAGGATGCATAAGAGGAGAAGGGGAGTCGCCAGGCAGGTCAGACTCAATGGCTTCTGTGACATTCACATAGCCCAGACGGCTTCCCTCTCCCCAGTCTCTCTTTGGTTTGTGTCAGGAAAGCATCACGACTGAGCTTGACCTAAGGTGTGGTGCCTAAAAAATTAGAAAGCTTTATACAAAGATGAAATAGCATCCTTGGAAGGGGGTAAGCCTTTCACATCTGAAAATGAAATAGGCCACATCGGTGGTTTCAAATCTGATTGATTATTCAAGACCTCCTGGGCATGATTTTATAGTACAGATTCCAGCTTTCTGCTCCTGGAGGTTCTGGTTCAATAGATCTGACCAGATATATTCTCATGATGCAAGCATTGCCCTGAATAATTCTGAAAAGAACAGAAATTACAAAAACAATATTTTCCCATTCACAATAGACTTTGTTAGATTAAAATTAAATGAAGAACTACTGTCCCATCAGCTATATCTTGCATATAATCTGAAAAATCCAAATGTACAGAAAACTGCCCTCTGAATTATTAATATGGTCCCTTAAACAAGCAATCTTGCTGGTGTATACTAAAGCACATCTATGCACATTATTTTCAGGGATATATCTATTACATTAAGTGAAGCTTATATGTATAGAATCAGTAATTTATACATTCTCACTATTTGGAAAGTTGAGCATAAACCAGGTTATACTGAGCACTAGTCTCAACACTGACTTTGTGTCTTTATGGCCCTTTGGAGGTCAAGTAAAAGTCATAACTTTGTGAAAATCATAGCCTGGATCAAAAAGATTTCTGTAATATTTTTAACATGCTCAAAGATCTGAGCCATAAAAATTCTTGGGTTTAAAACATTACCTTTTAGTAATATAATCTTATGCAAGTATCTACTGTATCAAAAAAGGTAAGACTGGAACAGTTTAGGGCAGAACAGGTGTGTGTGGGGGGGGCAGAGCCACCTCTTCCGCCACCATGTTAGCCACAGTAGGAGCTCCCAACTCCCTGCTTCAGGACCCCAGAGTTCCACAGAGGACAGGTGGAAAACAAAGACTACCTCATTGTTTTACCTATATTTCCAAGTAAATCTCCACAAATTGAGTGTTATAATGATTCCAATAGGTGTGTGAAGTTAGTCCCTACCTGACTATTCATTTGCGTTAAATGCCTCAGTGCCTTAAGTAAGTTAAGGAACTGAGCACACATGGCCGAACCTGGCCCTGTGGGTCACTCCAGTGGGGCACTTCAAGGGATGTAAAGAACATAAGCCTATTGTCAAACCCAACTAGGGTTTGTCAAACCCTCTAATCTCCATTTGCCAGTTAAATTACCTGGAGCAACTAAGTGAAACTTCCTGAGTCTTCTTCCCATCCATATTCAGTGGGCATAATGATTTCTACCTTTCACTCTGGTCTCCACCTGGTCTTCAGCATAGAGACTGGCTCTTGGTATTTCTTTTCTTGCTTTCCTGTGAACAGTTCAGTTTAGGAATTTGGGAAATTGCTCTAACTCCTTCAGGCCCACTTAGAGCTTATTCTTTTTATTTCTCTACACTAAATTGACTCTCTGTGATACAAAAGAATTAATAATGGGCTTCCATGACCAAGAAATTGCTACAACTTCTATCATGGAACTACAGAGAATATCTAATTAAATTCTAAGTTTTCTCAAATATGTTGGTCACACCTTAGTTTATAATAATTATTTATCATGGTCTTCAGATATGTTTATGTATTAATGATCACAGTAGGTAAGTTTGTTACAAATTACTGCATTTTCAATATGCTTAGAAAAATACATACCTCCAGATAGGTGATTCTGTAGATTGGCTAAGGGAAAGAGTAAAACCCTCTAAAAGGAAGTATATTGTGTGTGTAAGGATGTGTGTGTGTGTGTGTGTGTGTGTGTGTGCATACACAGGCACATTCCCCGAGGACTACAGGGGAAAACAACAACGTCAAAAATGGTGAATGCCCAGAGGTGGGAATTCCATCTCATTGAAATTAATTCTTAAACTGGTGTAGGCAAAAGAAAGAATTGCTTAGCCTGTACAGCTTACTAGATGTTATTTCCAAAGGAGTTAGTACAGTGGCATATAGCACATATATAATTGTATAATATAATGATCATATTTTCTAAAACATATGCAATATAATATGAACTGTTGCAGCTGAGATATTATTTATATTTCTGTCAGGTAGGACACCATCACCTGTTTAGGCAACTATTTCAATACTGAAGGGAAAACTCCCCTGAATTCTGCCCTATTAATGCACTTCACAATGAACCCAACGTTTTATTTTGGCAAGGGAAGCTTTGCAGAAATATTTGCAATATTTTGTGCTAATCCCTCCACAAGTCACTTTGGTGTGGCAAATATTTGTTCTAGCAGACTTTACTACAGGAACAGAGTACATCAATCTGTTGTTTTAACCTTTTGAAAATAACCCTGTGTCTTCTTGAAGGAAATAAAGAGTCATTGATGAAACCTTTTTAAGTTTTCAACTTCTTTGCAATATTAGGTGCTGGAAGAGAAATCAGTGAGTGGTCTCACGGGAATGGATTAAAGGGAATTGAGTGCATCTCTGCTTACTTTCTTGGCTCATGGCTTTATGGCTATGAGGGACCTAAAAAATAAATGGTGGTCAAAAAGAACAAACACATTTATTAGAGCAGTTAGAAAAGACTGTTTTGATATTTGCCAAATTTCTTCTCAATAACATGTTTGGCAGCTACCAAATGACATGGCCTGCCCAGAGTTGATTTTGACGAAGCCTCTGGGATGTGTTAAAAAGTAAACCAGAGCAAATCGTGTACTGGAAAGCATAACTCAATCAAGGAAAAATGTATGATTAAGGGTGACATGGGCAAGGAAAGCTTTGCCAGAGCTCAGGGTAAATATTTGTATCAGTGTGAAGAGAAAGCTTCGTGACGCTGATGTCAACCAGCTGGAATTTTCATTGTTTATAAACTTTTGTTGTTAGAGTTGAATTCTGGCAGAAAAAGGTACCAAAGAAAGAGCAGTTTCCCAGCATGAAAGTTTGAATTGTGATAAGGCAGCTTGACCAGAAACAAATGCAACCACGCAAAGTCTCAGTCACTTTTCCCTTCCAGAATTCTCCAAGAAACAACCTTTTTGCCTTAAATTCCACTTTGAGAAAAGTCATCAGGATTAACAAAAAGAAAAGGTTTGGTTCTGTTCTGTGTCATAAGGGTTTATGGCATCTTTTTCCTTAGTAAGATGATCAGAAAATGGGAAAGAATCGAAATGGGTTTTTATTAACTTTTTTCTACAAAAGAGTATTGCGACATGAATCAGATATTTTAATGAAGGAAAATAAATGACTTGGGATTGAACCTAATATTTTGAATTTTGTCTATTAATTATATAATGCTTAGCAATTTATTTTTTACATCACAGTATAGACCATTGCATAGTTTTGAACAGAACAGTTTAGCAAGTTAAAGGATTTGGGCACTTGATTTAACTTACCAGCTATTTCTATTAAAAAGAAATCTGTAGTTTCTCACTACATGCTGTGTTTTGCAGTCCTTTTCAGAACACTGGAGGTAGCCAAAAGTTATAAATCAAATGATATCACAAAGACATGGGGTTGTATAAAAATTTACAATAGTTCAGCACAAATAACTCAACTTTCAGGCAGAGAAAGAGAGATTGTTGAAAGCTGACTCCTAGCACATAGTCTTCCCCTCTGAAAAAGCAGTGCATAGGTGGTGCTCATATTGGCAGAGAAGGACACACTAAGCTTTCTCATTTTCGTAGATGGACTTCCACCAGAAAACTCTCTGCAGTATAGATATTCTCTGACAAATGTCTCTTGCTTCTCCCTGAGGGTGGCCTGGAAGCTACCTTTCGATGAGGACTTTGTATTGAGATTCACTGAACAGGAAATAAAGAGAACTCCAAATTCCTATCAAGTTATTTTTTTTTCTTTTAATAATTTTATATTTTAAATATAGTTCAATCTGATTGCCCTAAGTCATAGCACAATTAAGAATTATGTTGATAATGTCGCTTTTGAGAAGGCTGCGTTCCATCCATCCAGGGAGGATATCAAACTTAGAGACCCTCCCCTTGCCCACCCCAACCTAGAATGCCCTGAAACCTGGCCCTGCCAGTGCAGAAACAGGGCGCATCAGAAACACAACCACATTACCCAGATGCACTAAGAATAGAAACCAAGCCCCTGCTGGTGTAATTAAGAAATCTTCTCTTCCAGTCCCTGGGCTTTAGAGACCTGGATCACTAACTAATTCCAATTTAGAATGCTCTTTTGATAAAGGTTTTTGTAAACTAGGAAGTGAGCTGAATATAAAAACTTTACATTATGAAGTTCTGACCTAGCATGTCCTGCTGGTGTGGTGGAACCTCTGTGTTACACTGGCCAAAGGAACAGCCTTCAGAGTGTGGCTCTGTCTGGAGCACCATAATGATGGTGTATTTTCAGGAGCCAAAGAGGTGCCAGTGACTTCCACCAGAGTCGGCACGTTTCTCTGCCACTGTGGTGCACACACAGCCCGTGAAACTCAAAGGAACACACAAAAACCCAACACTGTACACACAGCTAGAAATCCTATCAGGTGGGAGCACTGGGCTAGAACACGCTTAGGTTTTAGTTATATTAAATCACACACAGATAGAAGAGTGACCAACCTGTCACTGAGTTACTCCTTTCTTATCTCCTTCCTACCTCTCAATGACAGGACATTCTCTAGGTCATTCTGTGTTGTGGATTGGGACCCTCTGGCATTATATTTTAATTAAGTGGTCAGATTATTAATGCGTGAAAGTCAGTCACTGCAAATGTTGAGCTAACCATTTTTCATACATAATGTATCCATATCAACATTATAACAGCCATCTACTAAAGACTGACATGGCCACTTTTAAAGAAGAAGCCCTGATAAATATTTGAGTTAGAGATTCTTGGGATCGTATTAAGGAACTAAGAGGTCAGGTCTCATTGCTGATTTTTTCCTCTGCTGTGTGGTGATAGAGAAACCACTCAGCCCCTCTGTTTGTAGGTCCATTTTAGAGTTTCATAAGGGAAAATAATTAATTATCTTTATGGCATACTAACCATAAATGTATGACTAATGAGTAGGCACTCAACATTTTGTTAAGAAGGGAAAGAATTCAGAATAGTTTTTAAATAGTTTTTAAAAAACTATCTCTATAGCCTAATTTCACATGTTTGCAAGCCTAATATCTCTTCTTTGTGGATACTGGCTCCTGTATCTTCTCCCTTCGTTTCAACCTTATGTTACTCTAAGGTACCAGGTTAACATAATTTTTACCTGTTGCCTGGCCACACTTGATTGGTAGGAGGTAAGGAAACAAGAGTTCTTCCCAGGGATTTAGATAAGAATACAACATCCTCAGTTTGGATGCTCTCTTGAATGTAGCAGAGACAAACCTAGGGCAGGTAGGTGGCCTTGTACCTCATTGTAGACTGAGAATAAGACAAAGCCAGACAGAGGGAAGAGGAAAGAATAGAAGACGGAGTGGAGATTAATGAAAGATGGAGTTGGTTTTTTGTGTCCCAGCCACTGGCTAACCCTAGCCTAGCTACATCCCTCTCCATGAGATAACTCCAATGCTGAAAAACATTAATAAACAACTCTCTGTCTAAATTACTTCAGTTGAGTTTCCATTAGTTGCAGCAGCACTTAGGACTTAAATTCTACAGCCACTGCCCTCAAAGAAATGATACAGGTATTTACTGAAAGCTTACTGTGTACTAGGCTAATTACATTCATTACCTCATGTAATCCTGTTAGCAATCTTAGAACTTTAAGTAGCCTTACTTCCATTTTAAAGATGAAGAAACTAACGATCAGAGAAGTTAACTAACTTGGATGTTAACTAACTTGGATGTTAACTAACATCCAAGGCCACACAGTGAGTCACCTCAGAGTGAGTCCAAACTCCATCGGCGTGAATAGCTTGCAAACATCCTTAGAAATTTCCTTGAGGAAGAAAAATTCTCCTGAATTAAATAATTAGAGAACACAATAAAATTGTGAATATCATCAGCAGTGTATGATTACAGATAAAGACATGTCAATGGAGGGTGGAGTACCAAGGAAAAACATCTCAGATGGAACTCTCTCAGTCACAAATGAAAGAAAATGGGCTTAAACTAACTTATTAATTCAGGAACTCAAAAGTCCAAGGGTCGGTCTTGTTTCACACACAACTGGATCTGAGACTCAAAGGAGCTCATCAGGACTCTGTCTCTATCCCTTGATTCTACTGGTCTCATCCTTGGTTTCACTCTCAAGCACACTTTCTGTGGTGGCCCTAGGCATGTTCCAAACACTCTCAGGCCCTGTAAGCGTACACTAGAAGCTTGTGTAAAACAGGAGCCTCTCGCCTGAAGTCCTTGCCTCTCCTCCCAAACATGGAGCCTAGGAAAGAGCCTTTTGTGGACCTCAGAAATTGACAACTGTTTGGCAGAAAATTCCAAGGTTTTGGTATCAACAGAATAATTTAGAAGGCAGGGGATGGGCTTCAGGCTTGCACATCTCCCTGGCTCCTTAGGAAAGGGCACTTCAGGAGAGCAAGAGCAGGCTCTAGCTGGGGGACACAGGTACTCAAATGTAATAAAATACTGGATGGCACCTAGCAACATCAGGCTTACAGCTGCTTAATAGAAAGTCCAATGAAAACATAAAGTAAACAGAAAAAAAGTCCTAAAACAAAGCCCTAGAATTGAATCTTATGGGCCAGACTCTGATGCTCATAGTAGACCAAGTTAATGTGGCCAGAGGTTTGGACTATGCCGATTAGCTAGTCCTGTTTTGCATCTAGAATCTGGGGTTGGGGTCAGTACCACAGAGCCATGAAGACAGAGAGTAATTGAGTAGTTACCCTGGTCCTTAAAGCCAGGGAGTAGATGCCAGGCAGGAAAAAAGCACAACCTGACTTCATAAGGCTTCATGAAAGACTTACAATTTGAAATAACAAGAACTATTATAATAATAATCATTTTGCTGGATTCTGAGAAGTAACATAAAAATAATACCTAACATTTAGTAAGTACTTAGTATATGACAATTATTTTGCTAAAAGCCTAAAACATATCATTTTATTAACTTAAAAACTCTGATGCTGTGATGTACAGATATTGTCACCATCTTCATTTTATGAATAAAGAAAGGCTTGAAGAAGTTAAGCAACTTTCTTTCTATGTGAACTGTGCAATTTTGTTTGTCTAGGGAGGAATTTGAGATGAATACAAGAACAGAGGGGCCATGGGTAGAAAAAGAAACTTCTTAACATATAAACCTTATATTGATTTGATTTTGAACCATTGAATATATTAATTATTCGTGGATGCTATAAATTTTAAAAATGATTTTATGATTACCATTGCTTAAACGTAGTTTTTTAAAAAGTAAAATTGGAACAATAACAAGAGAAAAATTTTTTTCAGTGTGGAATTTTGAAGGGTTATGAAAATATCCTCCAAATGGTTTAATAGAATATAAGTACTCAAGACTGTGTAAAACCAGCTTCTTGTTCTTAGCCTCTGCAATATATATGGGAACTTTCATTACTCACACATTCATCCTTGAACATCTGACATTATGAATAAAACATCTGGAAAATAAAGGCTTGCCGAATTCTAATTCTAGATCTTGAATGCCATGGCAAATTGATGCAAGAAGAAGATCTTGGTATAGGTAACTTTTCTCCATGAACTTGTTCCTCTTCAAGAACCATGTCCTTCATCCAAGAAAGTAGTTCTGAGGACTCAGGAGCCTAGAGTTTCTCTTCGAAAACTCGGAAGTTGTTTTTTTGTTTGTTTGTTTTTCATTTTTTGTTTTTCCTTCATAGTTTTTGATTCAAACTGTGTAATTTTGTTTGCCTAGGGAGGAATTTCAGTTAAATACATGAAGCAAAGCTTTAAAATTCTGCTAAACTATTTGGAGAATATTTTCATAATCCTTCAAAATTCAACACTGGAAATTTTTTTTCTCTTATTGTTCCAATTTTACGTTTTTTTAATGTAAAATCATTTTTAAAATTTATATCATCCATGAATAATTAGCACATTCAATGGTTCAAAACCAAATCAATATAAAATTTATAGGTTAAGAAGTCTTTTTTCCTACCCATGGGCCCTCTGTTCCTTATACATAATCACTTTGAAGAGTGTTTTGTGTGTGTGTGTGTGTGTGTGTGTGCATGTGCACCTTTCCAGGGTTACTAAAATTATCATGTAAAACTGGTTCATCATAACTGTTACAAGTTTTGGTTCTCAGGTTCCTTACCAAAGTTTTCCATAAGGAAACTGAGCCATAGTGGTAGATAGTTCAGATCATTTTTTTTTTCTCCTTTAAAATCTTGCAAAGTAGATCTTACCTATTCTTCAACATATGGAAGGGATAATTTAGATGCCAGTTGTCTCTGCCAGTGCAGGTGCATGATTTCTACCTCTGGGTCCAAAGTCCAGCCACCAGGCATTTCTGGAGCAGCCAACTCCTGTCAAGGTCTCAGGACTGTGCGAGTTAAAGAAATAGGATCCTTGGGATGGGCAGTAAGTCATTTACTGCCCCTAAGAGCCATCATGGCAAAGAAAAATACCACCCGAAATTTCAGTGGGCAGATGAGGACATGAGTGTGTGTTAACGGCATGTGGTTTATGGCTCAACCTCGGAAAGATGGTAACAGGCACAGCTGATGAACATTTAACCCTTTGCAATTTTGTTCTGATTCTTCTTCTATATTTGATTCCAAACTCCACAGAGGTGATTCTGTTTGCCATTGTAGCCCCATTTCCTGACTTGTGTGAGATGTTAAACGAACATGGAACAGATAGGCTGGAAGAGGGGAAAGAGTGTCTCTTCAAGAAGTGTTCAAGCAGTTCTCAGATCTGCATGTTGAGAGAAATAGGTGAAGAGGCTGACCTGTACATCTCCGTCGTCTATGATTCTTAGAATAACAAAATTAGTTACTAGTCGAGCTCCTCTAAGAAAAGGCAGGGAATAGATGGCACACAAAGCACCACTGTGGCAGGCTCTGCAGGTGATGTTGGAAGTGGGGACTGTGCCAGGGGATGTTGGAAGTGGGGACCGTGTCAGGGCAGGAACCCTCAGGGAAAGTCCTGTCTCACTGCCATGAAAGTCAGGAGTGGAGCTTGATGGCCAGGCTGGAGGGTCAGAGCAAAGACATAAAGTTCTTTCATTAGCCATAGTGCTGTTCCATATTTCCTGCAAAAGTGTGGAAGACTGTGCTTCCTGATAAGAAAATGAAAGAGTAAAGAGCAGGCAAATAGTCTTGGAAGCAAAACAAAAAAGCAAAAATGAAAACAAAAACCAAGCAAACAAAAAAAACGGAGTATCCAAGAGGAATAGAAGTCGAGATGGAAGTAGTAAATCAGAAACGAAGGGGAACGGAGCGCTGTGCTTTCCATTACCCGCTTTAGCTGAACTCGCCCATTCAAACTTCTCGTCCAGTATCTCAGCAATGTGGTAAACACCTGTAATTGGTGCATTACTAAAAATCAATGCTGTTAAAAACCCACTTGTCTGAGAAGGAAATCTAAATATAAGCCTGATGTAAATGGGTCTTTATACAATTGTATTTCTTAATTGGTAATAAATACATAATTCTCTCTTAGGGGCGGGTTTCATGTTCCCATAGGGAAGGGATGTGGTACCCCCTCCCCGGGGAGTCTGAGAGCCCGGCATGCATGGGCTGCAGCTCTGTGAAAGGCTCTAGCTCCTTTCGGGAACAGCCTCATCTGCATCTAGAGTCAACTCCTCCCCTCTCTTTAACCACACTCCACTGCAAGTCCATCTCCGAGAACAGAGACTGGGCTCTGAGTGTCGCTGGTCACAGGGACTGTGAACTATCGCACTGTCCTTGAGTTTCTACAGTTTTTGCTGTTCTATGCTGCTCTATCTCCGTCCTTTTGCAACAAGCATTTCTCCTCCTATAAAACAAACAAACAGAAATAAAGTGGTAATTATTTTTTCAAACCCTCTACTAATGTAAGCTTTAGAAACATCCACCTTCTCCCCAAACTTTAGTAAGCATAGGTTTGGGATCCAGCAACCATTATTTTAAAAGGGGCCATGATTATCTAGTACTAGAAATTAAAAAAAAAAGAAAAAAAAAGTAGCTCCCAATTTAGATCTTTTAAATCAGTTTTCGCAGAACATATACATTTGGAGTGTTTAAAAACTTGGCCCTCTGTGGCCTGTTACTTCTTCTCCGTGGATTTTACCTTTGAGTGGCTGAAAATATAATGCCTCGGAGACTCAGGGTGAGTGGGGATGGATTAACTAGGTCCCAGGGTAATCAGAAAGGCAAAATAGCTTTATGACTCTCTTTGCTTTATCCCCTGAAGAGGCAGCTGCGGCAGAGTGTGGACGCTGTGTCTGCACATGGCAGAGACTGGGCTGCGTCACATTTAGGCCTACGTTAGCCAACTTGTCAATGAATGCCATTAGTGCAGACGGGCCACAGGCACTCGGGGACGGAGTGACGGGCGAGCTCAGAGCAGCTCGGGAGGAGCAGGCATCGGGTGGTAACAACTTTCAGTCATTACTGACCTGGGCTCTATTCAAACCAGTGACCTAGAAATGCAGGGCTCCAAATCCCATTACTAATTCCCCGAGCCATCAAGTCTCCCCTATGGCCTGGATCTTGTCCTGAAACCCGGGTCTCCTGTTGAAATAGCATTAGACAGCAGCCACTGCGTTGGCAGGCAAGGTTTTCATAATAAAATAAAGGGGGCGGGGGTCCGATGCACACATATAGAGTTGGCTGGAATTATTCCTTTAAAGTTTTTAAGCTCCTTTAAACCCCCAAACCTGAACCTTCTTTAAAGTCACATGCTTGCCAGGCAGTACAAAACGGTGTTCAAACTAACACGGCCTTCTACTTTGTGAGGACGGTGAAAATACGCATGTCCCCTCCCAAACCGAGGAGTAATGAGAGGAAACCAAATGAGAGGAAGTTGTTGAAAAGGAAAGAAAGAGATTAAATGAGTATTGCAAGGACAAGAATATTTACTGCCAAAGTAAGAAAAGGAGCTAAACGAAAGCACCCTTGAACGGCTTTCCCCCTCACTTATCATCTCTGTGTCGCTCTCTCTCTCGGTCCCTCTCATCAAGGAGGGGCGATTATTTTTCTGTGAAAAAAGTAGGATTTTTGTGAGTGCGACGAAGCCCACAGAAAGCGAGCTGGATTAAAAATTGCATGTAAAGTTCTGCCTTGCGTTTTAAGCAAAAAGCTCCCATTTATACAAATAGTCCTGTAGATGGAGCTACACTCTGCAATTCTAAGATCCCTGCCTCAACAATGAAGCAATTGTTTCCTGTCTCCACTTAGCAATTCCTCCCTCTCTTTCGGTTCTTTCTGGTTGCATGTTCTATTTATTTTAATGTATACCTTTGTGTAAAGCCTGTCTCTGAGTGGTTAGATACCCCGTTGATATGTGGCCTTCAAGGGGGAAAAGGGAGTGCAGCCTATTCCCATGACATGCTAAGGCTTTGTAGAGCCAAAAAAACCTTCTCAGGAACACCTAATCCTTGGGCTCTGTCCAAGTACCACAATCTCTCTGTACAACTGACATGGGCCGCTTGGGACACTTGAGAGTTTTAGGTGTGTCTCTCTGAAGTCAGCCCCAGCCAAGCATGAGGCAAATGTGCCCTACCAAAGAAAATAAATTATGTGGACTCCAATTTTCAGCAGTTATGAAGTATTGAATTACACACGCAAAGAATTCACTTTGGGATTAACCCTTTGGAACCGAAACCCAATCTTGTCACAGTGCCTGAGAAGGGAGCACGCTCCGTGGAAGGCCTGCCTTTCCAAAGACAAGGAGGTGGCCGGCCAGGAGGCAGAGATGCTAAATGAAATGCAACCGTCATTAAATGTGCATGTGTGAAACTGCTACCTGAGCAGGGACAGGGTGTGTGCTGGGGGCTTGTGCCCTGTCTCAGGATCTGCTGCTCCCTGTATCCTCTCCATTTTGATGGCACTGTGAAGTTTAAGGATTCTCTGCGAAGGCCACTTTGAGCACTTAATCAGATGCATCTGAGCATAACTCACCCAGCCTCTGAGCTGCTTCTTCATTCAGGTTTAGAGAAGTGGTTGCGAGCCACTGGAACTTGACTGAAATCACAACTACAGAACCCCTGAAACAGCATCCGTCCTCCATGACTCAGTGAGCGATAGAAAATGACATCCTGCCCTGCCCCTTTCAAGAATTCCTGGTTCCCCATAACCCTCTGAAGCACTAAGCTGTTAGTACACGATGTGGCTGAAATTTAACACATAAACCCTGCCGTAGAAAAACAGAACAGTGCTGTTTATTTCCCCCCTTTAAAGTTATTTATTTACCAAATGACCATAGAAAGCAAGTCTCCAATAATAACAGGAAGAAATCAATCTCGACAAACTCACAATTTTTTTTTTTTTTGGTAACAAAGTTAACGTTTCAGTAAAGTGTGTGTCTTCAGCTTGCAAAGCATGATCTGGGAAAACATGCACCCTGCCCCTGTTCCCCTCAGGTCCATAATCACAACGTGTGTGATCTACAAGAGGGACACTGTGTTTGGGGCAAACTGTGTCCCAGATAGATCCCTCACTGGTCTCACGCATGCCCCTAGAAAGTACATAACTGTCCAGTGATATCCCAGAGAGAACCTGGAACACATCCACTTGCCTCATTTTAACCAATGAAGAAAGTGAAGCTGCCAGAGCCTCAGTGTTGCCGTAAGTTACCCTAAGTCTCACAGACAGAACAAGAGAAGCCTCCTGACTTCCGGTATAACTTGTTTCTGAAACAACACGTCTCAAATTGGAGAAATATCTCTCTGTCTCTATGCCTCAGCTGCTTCTGTCTGTTCAGAGGGATGGTAACTGTCTTTTCAAATACTTGCTATTTTGAGTTATTTGGAATATTTTGAGAGACATGTAGAGATTTGCTAAAATAATTTGAGTAATAATAAAAGGGCACGGGTGTGTGTGTATGTGTGTGTCAGAGAGAGAGAGTGAGAGAGAAGAGTGAGAGTGAGAGATCAAGACAGAGGAATAGATGAAGTTTCTGACATCATATGGGTGTTGGGTGGAGTAACTAATAAAAGTAATTGCTAAGCACTGTGAAATTAGACTGCTGTGTAAAGCTAAACCAGGATGAACCAAAATTTGCAAACATCATGAGACTTTTATTTTCAACAGGTGGCATTTAAGAATGCAAACTATTAGCACGCAAGTGAGAACTCCGCGTAAAGGGGAAGAGAGGTGGGGATTTACGCACGTAGAAAATCAGGGTGACTGGAAAACATTGCTTTATGTTTGTAATCATTTACAGATGCACTTATTGAGAGAGATGGCTGTGTGGGGATACGCTTAGAAAGAAAATGCTTCTTTTATTTTTACTGGTAGAGGGTTAACATGGGTTTCTACTTAAAAGGTAAGAGAATCTCCTACAAAAGGGAAAAGCCAACTGACACTGCTTGTGGACAGATATGTGTGAGCCAAAATCCAAAATGAGGAAGGCAATAAAACACGACCAAAGCCCCTCCATTGCACCCGTCACAATATTCTTCCAAATTGCCTTGCCTGTATCAGATCCACCCTCACATATTTACTGAGATAAGAAAGAACTCTTTTGCTGGCAAGCACCCCAAGTTTGATTTATCACTCACAATAGGAATAGATTGCCAAGTAAGCCTTTATAATTCCCAGCCCTTAAAATTATTATCATCACAGGGCCTGGAAATAAGGCCAGAGGTGGTAGATGTGTACACAGTATGACTGGCAAGAAGTTGGTTCGTTGAGGCTGGTTCACTCTGCCAAATCTGTATCATAAAAGGGGTCCTCGTCCATCTCAGATCTAAGGAAGTGTTTCCCACAAGCTGCATGCAGACAGCAAGGGATTTGTGCAGAGTGGCAGATGTCCTAGAGGATAAATTATTTCCCTGTAACAGGGGGTGCAGACTAAAGCATCCTCAGTGATGATAATGGTGACTCAATTTACCTGGCCAAGCAATAGCATTTCTCAACCCCAAGAAATTTCTAAAAAGGTTACTCTCATTTTATGGTAATCTGAATTCTTTCCCACATGTTGGATAACTGATGTGATCAGCTGGTATCTGTGAATATCCAGAGTGTGAGATACTCAGGAATTTTCCCACAGTGAGAAGTTAGATATAATCTCAACCTCTCTTCTCCCAACCCTACTCCTTGAAAGAAATGTTTGCTTTAGAAGCCAGGGACGGGTGGGGGGGTGGGGGGGTGGATATAATGGGTGCATGACCAAGGCAATATTTAAATGGGTGATGCAAGAAATTAGTGGAAATCAAAGATAGATTTCTAGACATCTTAACTTCCCAGCTCTGCTTCAGAGTATTATAAAAGAGGCCAGATGTTAGAATCTCCTAATTTAAGTCTTGATGGCATTAGTTTGAAAAAATAATTTGATTTCAAGTAGCAGAGAGCCTCCATCTGACTTGTGCACAATTCAATGTGCATGCGTAAATCCGAGGTGAGATTTTGGCCTATTATCATTAAAAATAATCTTTAGTTTCTCTTTTCATCTCCTTTGTTTGTTTGAACATACAGTGAAAAATAGCTGTTAGAAATTTTTGATAGAGTGTACATTTGATTTTTTTTAAAGCAGACAAAGGCATTTTGACCAATGTGTATTATGAGAGCAGATTTTATATAAATATATGTGTATAAAATAAGCTCATTTGCACATGGCTCAAGGGAAGCTAAACTCACTATAGAAACTTCTCTAATGTTTATTTCAGCCTAGTTTTCAGATTTCAATATGTGTAGAAAAAATAAATGCAAGTGCTGAATTGTATAGGAAAGAGGGCTTACAGTCTATAACTTGCATTTGTGGTGATATTATGGGCAGAATGGAGACCGACTGGCCCGAGGTGAGTTTCTTTATCAGTCAGAGATACAAACCTGTTGACATTCTATCACAAAGCTCTTCCCAATAGCACACTTCCTTCAAAATGCCACTGAAACTGAAAATTGTGACTCTTTGTGTTTAAATCTATATGTCCCCTATTTGTCATCTATCTGTGGATCTATCTGTTCTCTCTTATCTATAAATCTAGTGCTGCTTGTATCTTTACAGAAATGATGTAAAATAATTTACATGTGTATGTAAAATTGCAATATAATAATCAAAATTAAAGATTAAGTGGGCTTAGGGAACAAAACAAAGGTAAAACAACAGTAGAAAAGATAAGATGAAGGCAGAAGTGAGGTTCGTACATAAAATATGTTTCCTACGGAACTTTCTATTTGCTAGGGGTGTCTAACAAATTAGTATCTATACTTTCAGAAGCAATTGTAAAAAGGAAGTTAAAACTTCCTATTTTATGATTCACAGTGTCCATAACATAACAAGATAGTGTATCAGGAGAAACAAAATTATGCATGGTTCTTGGACCAGAAAGAAGTTTCTTCTGTGGGATCTGAAAGAGTACAGGAAATTCAACCAATTCCCACCAGTGGTGTAATACCCCAGCTCAAGTCACCGAGAGTAACTGTGTAGTATCAACATACTCATGATATAACCACCCCATTCTTCAACAGCTTTGCTGGATATGCCTCAAAAGACTCAACCCTTGAAACTCCCCTTCTCATCTATCTTGTCATTCCTCTGGTGATCTCATCTATACTGATGACTTTAAATATCATCTTTATATGAATGACCCTATAAGATATCTTTCACCTCCTCAGGAGCAGATAACTCTATCATTTCATTTTTAAGTCCCAAAACCTTAGAATTTTTTTTTTTTTTTTTTTTTTTTTTTTTTTTACAGGGTCTCTGTTGCTTGGTCTAGAGTGCAGTGGTGTCATCATAGTTAATTGCAACCTAAAACTCCTAGGCTCAAGTCTGCCTCCTGTCTCAGCCTCCTGAATAGCTGGGACTACAGGCGTGTGCCACCATGCCTGGCTAATTTTTGTAGAGATGGGGTCTTGCTATGTTGCTCGGGCTGGTCTCAAACTCCTGGCCTCAAGCAATGCTCCTGCCTCAGCCTCCCAAAATGCTAGGATTACAGGTGTGAGCTTGAGTCCAGCTAATAGAGTTATTTTTAATGCCTTGCTTTTTTTCATACTGAACATTGATAACTTCTATTAGATTTTCCTTCAAGATATTTTGAATTAGACCCCGTCTCACCACTTCAGTCAGGTTTTAGTCTGAAACGTCATTTCTTAGTGCACTCATGGCAGAAGAATGACCAGAGACACTAGAGTAAGGCAAGCATGAAAATAAGGTTTATTGAGGAGAGAAAGATAGGATTAAAGAGCAAGAGCAAGATACAGGTTTACAGAGTAGGATACATACGCCACAGTTGAAAACCCGGACACATTGTCACAATAAAGGGAGAGCAAAAGGAAAAGTGCACAAAGGGACTTGGTTATGGTCTGCATGTTGTTTTATAGTGCCCGGATTGGGACCTTCCTAGTGGCTCAGATGTCACCATGGAATCACTTTGATTGGACAGTTGGGAGTTGTATTACTATGCATTCAGGCTGTTCTAGGTCAATTTCTGGACTCTATGATACCTGTGCTGCTTGGCTGTTGGGCTAGAGAGTCCTCTGCATCCTTTTGCACCTGGCACACTAAGTTATTTATGATTGGCAGATTCGTAGGGAATTTCCTCCTCCCCCAGGTATGGAGAGGATTAGCGTGGGCAATTGTGCAAAAGCAAAGCTCCCACTTCCATCCCTAGGAGACCCAGAATCCCTCACTATCTACCTACCACCTTCATTGCTACAACCTAACACCAAGCCACCATTGCCTCTCTTCAAGAACACCTCCACTTTTTAATCATTATATCTATTCTCTACCTAGTAGTCAAGGTGATCCATTTGATTAAAAACTCGATCATTTCACTACCTTGCTTAAAACTTTCCATTATATTCCCATCAAATTTTAAATAGAACCCAGTTTTTTTTCTCCATGGCCCACATAGTCCTATGAAATAGAGCCTTTGTTGTTTTTCTCCAAGCTCATCTCATTATAACCATGCTGGCCTCTTTGCTGTTTCTTGAACATGCAAGGCACAATCCCACCTCAGGGCCTTTGCACTTACTTCTCTTTAAACTCGGTACATTCTTCCCCTGGAAAACTTCATGACCTCCCTTCAGGCCTCTGATCAAGAGCTACATTCCAGAAAGAACTTACTTGAGTACTCACCTCCCTGCACCAATACCCTTTTCTCTTATCTTGTTTGATTGGTGTGCTAAGAATACTTAGCATTATCTGATGTGGCTTTTCAGCTTACTTATTTATTTTCTAGACTGTATGCTCCATGAAGGTAGGGAATTTGTATGTTTTGTTTATTGACAAATACCAAGTGCTTAAAAGAGTGTCTGACTTCATTGTAGATGCTCAGCAAACATCTTGATTAATGAATGGATAAATCGAGAGATTGATTTTTGTATTATCTAGAAGAATAGAATAGTTTGCATATCTTTCAACTAATTTTTGACAAATAATATTTCCCTCACTCCACTCTTTATGAGTACTGATCAACAAAAAATTTGAGAGCTTTCTCCCTCATAAGTTACTTGGAATATAGCACTGAAATTACATACCATGGACATATACATATGCTTTATCAATAATCTATGCAGAAAGGCAATTTGGTATCAGTATGAGAAAGTAAGGAGGACAATGATCACGTGTGCCTGAATTAAAGGCCAAATGACCTCTGCCTGGAGATGTGTTAGACACACAGCTCAGATTCTCCATCAAGGAAGCTAACAGAGCAGAGTGGGCTATTATATCACCAAATTTGAAGCCACAGAGCTCAGCCACGGTGGTTCTTACTTGGAAAATTTTCAAACACATGTAACCAAATGCCTGCCTTAGACATTTAAAAATAACAAAAATAACAAAATTTTGAAATAAAACTTTTGAAGATGCACGTGGATCTTTTAACCCTCAGGTTAAAGAGATTGAACAGATACATTCAGGCATTTGGTAGATTTATCTTGTGGAAAAGGATCATTGACTGTAACTTAACAAAACATACACAGTCATATATGTGTTTTCTGTTGATGCTGTAATAAATTACCACAGACTTAGCAGTTTAAAACAACATCTATTTATTATTAGAGGCCCATTGGACTCTATGGGATTCTTTGCTTCCAGTCTCAAAGCCAAAAGTGTCAGCAATACTGCTTGCCTTCCTGGAGGCTCTAGGGGAGCATCGTTTCCAGCTCATTCAGGTTACTGGTGGGATTCAGTTCCATGCGGTTGCATGTACAGGGCTTGTTCTCAGCTTCTAGAGCCTACCTGCATTCTCCAGCATGTGTCCCCAGTAATTACAAAGTCAGCACTGATGAGTTGAGTTCCTTTCATGTTTCAGAGCTCTTCTGCCTCTTCCTCAGGCACATCTCTTTGGACTTGTTTTTACTTCAGCAAAGAAATACTCTCTGCTTTTAAACGTTCATGACATTCATACTTGGATAATGCAGGCTAATCTCCCTACCTTAATTTCCATAAACCTAATTCCATTCACAAAGTCCATTTTGCCACATAACCCTAGTAACATATTCATGGGTGAAAGATAAAGGGACTACGATTATGGGGCTAAAATTCTGGTTACCACTGGCCATTTCAAAAATATAACCGTTAATATAATTTTAGAACAGTTGATCAGTAGCTCTTGTTTGTGAAAACAAATTGAAATCAATGTTCTAATTTGACCAGAATACTTTCAGTTCATGTTAAGACTGTGATGTCACCATGTTATCTGCACATAACTAAATGCCTATTTCTATATTCTTACTACTAGAAATAAGTCTCCATGATCTCTAGAAAAATCAAAGGCAATGAGGATAGTCAAGTTTCTCTTCTAACTCATTTCAGGGCAAGGGTTATGGCTCCCTTGTACATGTTATAATACAATGTGTACATCACACATCTTTTCTAGAATTTCCAAAGAGACAGGGCCAGACAGTCTTGGAAATTTGCATCAGTCCACCTGGCAAAACCCTAAAACCAGCAAGTTGACTTCCTCAGGAGCACCTAAAAACACTACTAAATTTTCTTTTAGTAGCCTTATCTCATAAAGTAGGTCTGTGTAATTCTACATTCTTTGACCAGAAAATGTAAGAGGATATCTATCTGAAATCTTGTTTAGGAGCCCAGAGATTAAATTTAAATCATCATTCTGGGACTCAGAAAACATAATGGCACACACCTGACTTCTAATTCTATCTATTTCTCTTTACTTTGAGAAGTTTACTTGGCTTTTATGATACACTCCATTTACTTTTATATAGTCGAGCATACTCAAGGCTCCACTTCATATGCTTCAGCTTAATAAAAAGGAGAGGAAAACTGAGATTCAGGCATTTATGTGTATCAAGAAAATGAATAACTGTGTAGCATTTCCTTAAGTCCTTCTCTCCTTCCCTCCCTTCTTTCTTCCCTGTTTGCCTTTCTTCATCAAATATTGATTAAGCATTGATTATACTATATAAGAATTATATTGGCTTTTAAAAAAATTTCAAAATATTAATTCAGGGGGTAAAAGTGTTTTTGTTACATGGATACTTTTTAAAATGCTGAAGTCAGGGCTTTTGGTGTGTCCATCACCAGAATAGTGTTCATTATATCCTATAGGTAAGTTTTTATCTCATCCTTGACCCACCTTCCCTCTTGGTTTCTCATGTTCTTTATATCTTTCACACTTGTGTGTACACATCTATTAGCTCCCACTTATTAGTGAGAACATGCAGTGTTTGGTTTTCCATTGATGAGATACTTCACTTAGGATAATGGTCTCCAGTTCCATGCAAGTTGCTGAAAATGACATTATTTCATTCCTTTTTATGGCTGAGTAGTACTCCATGGTATATACATATATACCACATTTTCTTTATCTACTCATGAATTCACTTGCGTTGATTTCACATCGTTGCAGTTGTGAACTGTGATGCAATAAACATTCAAGTGCAGGGGTCTTTTGGATAAAATGACTTCATTTACTTTGGGTAGATACCAAGCAGTGGGATTGCTGAATCTAATGGTAGGTCTGCATTTATTTCTTTGAGGAATTTCTGTACTGTTTTCCATAAAGGTTGTACTAATTTGCAGTTCCACCAACAGTGTATAAATGTTCCTTTCTCTCTGCGTCCATGCGGGCATCTATTGTTTTTTGACTTTTTAATAATGGCTATTCTGATAGTGGTAAGGTGGTATCTCATTGTACTTTTAATTTGCATTTCCCAGATAATAGTTATGTTGAACACTGTTTCATATGTTTTTTGGCCATTTGTCTATTTTTTTTTAAATTTTTTTTTCCATTGGCATGAAATATTTTTTTCACCCCATTACCTTGAGTCTGTGTGAGTCCTTGTGGTTTAGATGTGTTTCTTGGTGACAGCAAATACTTGAATTGTGTTTTTACATCCATTCAGCCAGTCTATGTCTTTTAAGTGAGTCATTCAGACCATGTACATTGAGTGTTAGTATTGATATGTGGGATGTTGTTCTGCTCTGCATATTGGATGATACCTTATTATTTGTTTTCCTCTTGTGCTTTTGTTTTATAAGAGCTGTGAACTATAACTTTTGGGTGTTTTTACACTGATTGATATCTATTGTGCTGTTGCATGTGTAATTCACTTTGGAACATTTCCTGTAGGGCAGGTATAGTAGTGAAAAATTCCCTTAGCATTATGCTTGTTTGGGAAAGACTTTATTTCTCCTTCATTTGTGAAACTTAATTTAGCAGGATACAGAATTCTTGGCTGGCAGTTATTCTATTTAAGGAGACTAAAGATAGGACCCCAGTCCTTCCCGGCTTGTAAGGAGTCTCTTAGCAAATCTGCTGTTAGTCTGATGGGTTATCCTTCTAAGTTACTTGATGTTTGCCTCACAGCTCATAGGAGTTCTTCCTTCATATTGACTTTGGCCAGTCTTATGACTATATGCTTTACTGATGCCCTTTTTGCAGTTAATCTCCCAGGTTAGGGAAGTCTGAGCAGGAGCTGGGAAATGCTTACATGGGGACCAGTGACATGAAAACTGAAGAGCTGAAGCTCCCTGGGGAGGACAAAGCACACATGGGTGGAGAAGTAGTATGGTGCCTATGGCACCCACCACCTCAGCTCAGGTCTTTGGTACTTTGTTCTCAGGAAGCCTCCAATTCACTGGCAGCAGCAGCTTTGGGGCTTATGGGGATAGAGAAGCTCTCCATCATCTTGGGAGTCTGTCAGAGGTGTGAGGGGAGGAGAAACAAAATCCCCACCTACCCTTTCCATAGGGCTCTGAGTTTCTTAGGGGTTGATTTCTCTTGAAACCTTGTTTCTTCTTATTCTGCTCTGCAACTTATTCCCATGGAATCTCTGGTAGGTTCTGGCACTTTCCTCTCAGAATTACACCTAAGCTATACTTTTTTCATCTAAAACTTTTCATTCTTTCTGAGATGATCTGGCAACTGAAGTCTCTGGTCAGCCATCTTTCCCCTTCAGTATTATTTATCAAGAATTGCATTGGTGTTTAAAGGCATGCACATGAAGAAGACAAAGTTCTTGTCCTCAAAGTGTTTACAATCCAGAGGCAATGTCAAGTATATATCTGGAGCACAACAGGAAGGACACCTGAGTATATCAGGGGATGAAAAAAGGAGGAAGAAATCTTTGAAAAATATTTCAAAGATAAATGAAAGGAGTGTAATGGGCAGTTGAACAAAAGAAATCACAAGAGAACACAGTGTGTTCAGGACAATTCTCAAGGCATGTGTGGAACATTGGTGTCTGAGGAGAGGAGCAGACATTGTGTATGGACAGGTAGGTTTGAGTCAATTATTAAGGGTAAGTGAAAATATCCCAGCAAAAGTATTAGGCAATTGTGGTTTATGTTAATCCATTAAGAAATAAAATGGAAACAAAGAGAAGTCAGAGAGCACAAGAAACCACCTCAACTACATGCACATCAGGGCTCACAAGAAGTTGAACAACATTTAAGACATGAGAGCTGACTTTATAGCCTACTATCCTTTTAGAATTCCACTCTCTTTGTCTTTGCATTTTATCTCCTAGCAAGCATCAGCATACTGAATTCTTCTCACTCATAGATTCACTTTACTTGTGATATACTCCATTATCCTTCTTGGCTTCTGCTCAGTGCTTTCTGTACAGGTCTTTGGATTTCAATGCCACTCACTTGTCTGTATCTCTCTCTGCATATCTCCCATGTTAAAATTTGTGAGGAAAAATAATATACTTGGGATTGTCCATACTCTGCAACATCAAGTGCTCCTAGAGATCAGAGATCTCAGGCCATTTGCTATTCAAGTTATGTGCCTGCCAGTGGACAGCTATGTTTATCAGAAACTATGGGACCTATGGTCCTCTCACTAATAAGAGAGATTGTGGTCAAGGAAGCACCAACAGTAATATTTCTCAGAAATGCTGGCCATGGTAGGATGCAAGCATCATTGAGTAGAATGCTAAGAAGTTTGACATTTCTTCTGTAGGTGATACGAATTCATAAAGGGATTTTAATAAGAAGAGTGAAATGATGGTGTTTGCATTTTAGAAAGATCACACAATATGAAGGATGGCTTGGTTCCAGAAAGGAGTAGACAAGAGGAACAAGTTAGGAGACTTTGATAATAATCAAAGAAAAAAATAAAGTTCAGGACCTCATGGAGTGACGGTATTGCAAGGTAGAGGTGGAGGGATGAGACAGTAGGTAGAGTATTTAGAAGAGTTTATGCTCTGGAATCACACAGGAAGCCTGTGTTTGAAATGGCTCTGACACTAGCCCTGTGACCAAAATCATTTAATCTCTTTCAGCTTCAGTGTCCTCATAAGTAAAATGAGGAAAATGCTAGTGAATAACTTGTTAGATTGTAGTATGAGTTTCCTGAGGTTAAATGAGAACATTCATGTTAAGTGTTTAACAAAGAGCCTGATAAGCAGCAAGCATTCCATAATGTCAACTTATATTTCAATTTCTGAGTACAAGACTTGCTGGATGGGGAGAGAAGTTACTAAGATAAGGTGGCATGCCCTCCTAGAGTCCTGGATCCCTGGCTAGAAAGTCTCAACCAGATCATCTATGTTGTCATCATTTCTTCATGTTCCTGGGGGAGAGAAGAAATCTACAGTAAAGGTAGATGTAAACACCTAATGGTCTGGAATTCCACATCATTCTCTTTTTCGAGGAAGGAATTAGTTATAGACAAGGCTGCATCTCTAAAAGTAATATTTGGAATGTTTAGATAAATTGAATTATTATAATAATTATGATATAAATATTCTGCAATATAAAGCATAACTCAAGAGCATTTCATCACAAATAAACAACATCTTAGAGAAAAAATTAATGAACATGGCAATGAAGAGAATTCCCAAAGAAATGACACAAAAAGGCAGATTCTCAGGAATCTTTGTCATACCTTGTCCCTATCATGACAATTTTCACCTTACATTTTGTTGGCAGTGGTTCTAAACATGTTACTAAAGCACAAAACCTTGGAATAATAGAAGAGAAAGCTGTGAAGAGTACAGACTCATGTTATATTGATTCCTCTTGGTTGACACATTTTCTTTTCTTTCATATTCCCAATGAGAGTTAAAAATCATAAAAATTTCTGTGTCTCTTTTCCCTCCATGAACTTCCTTCAAAGCTAGATCTATATCTATTTATTTAGTAACAAATTATGCACCACCCTCTGTTTCCAGCACTATGCTAGACACAGTGGTGTCTATATCTTATCACTATCTGAAAAATCACTAGCCCTGTCCATAATGTAAGAAGTCCAGTAACAAGTGGTTTTAGAGTTTGCATCACGTAAAAAAATACAACATGATGTATATTAAAAGAATTTTCAAGTTCTTAGTGGTTTTCAATTCACTAGCAGCATTCTGTTTAAGGTGTCAGTGATGTTCTTCCTTAAGTTTGAATTCTCCTAAGGAAAGAAAAATGGTGATTTTGAAGGTTTTGGTTCTGACTACTTGGGATTTCCTTTCTTCTTTCTTAAAGATGTTTCAGGCCAAGTGAAATTGATGTAGAATATTTTTCTCAGAGACCTTTTTATGGTGTTGCTTGAGAAGGCAAAAGAGTTATAGTAAGCGATTTTTTGGCTGACCAGTTTCAGTTTGTCATCTATATAAAAGGTAGCATCTAGGGAAGTGCTGAGGCAGGAGTGAGGAAGGAAATAAAGAGGAACTGAAAGAAACCATCCTTGCATGGGAATAACGTCTTCATTCAGTTGGATTCTTTGGGTCCTTATTGACATTCATTCTCATTACACTCATGTTAGAAATAGAGCAACAGCCATTAGGCTGAGTTTAAACTGAATTAGAAAAAGTAAATAGGCATTATATCATATAAAGGAAATAAATTATTTTGGAGAAGATCTTAAATTCATACATAAGCTCTTTCCTATGATTAATTGCTGCCTTTAGCTTCAAAATATCATTACTTTTTACATTAGAAGAAGTTATCATTGTTATACATTGACTTAATAATCATCTATGTGGTAGCTTCTGTATTGCTTCAGGTACCATGGTAGGCACTGGAAATATAGAGGTGAAAAATATATAGTCCCTGACCTCTGGGAATTCACTAATTATTATCAATAATAACATTAATATTTTAGAAATATTTGTTTTAGATTTTGAATCTGAATAATATGAGTTCTGCAGTCAAATAATTAATAGCATGAAGTAATTGTTGTGATACATTAATAAACTGAACACCTACAAATTTATCTCTGGCAATTTCTATTTCTGAAAGGAAGAAACACAAAACATTTTCCAGTTGTAGTACTATGCCTTATGTCATTATAATTTAAAGCAAATCTTTTTCTTTGTGCATCATATTACATTGATTTGTTCAATGAAGGTACAGAATATAATTGTGAGGGAAAATAACACAGACAAAATGAAGTAATTGAATTGTCTCTGCATAATTAAAATTAGCTTCAACTTACAGTTACAACCATAAGTCTGGGCTGACATTCTGACTTGACTCACTTAAACTGTCTTCTTTCCCCCTCCTTGGAAGAGGTCAATTAAGATGGTGGTGCTAGGCCAGGTTTTTGTTGGTTCTAAGATTCTTATGTTGTTGGAGAATTTTTCTGATTATGGCATCTTGGAGGCTGTAATGATGGAAATATCAATATTGGACTTTCATGGTAATATTAACCCCGTTGACACTAAATCTCACTTTAGGCTGTGCCTTCAAACTAAACTAAAATAGATTTCTAAGCCATATGTTTGCATAAAACCTTTGCCACAATTGTGTACATTTTAGGTAAAAAGTATTATTTTGACCTGTATTGTTGAGCCTCAATTCTCCACAACCTTTATGTATGTTTCAACATAACTATAAGCCAGAATGTGTAGACATTGAGTATTATTTTTCCTTTTTACTATGAATAGCTCTTCTTATCTGTATCTAACTAATATTCATAAATAGCTCAGTTCTCATCCCCCCTTTTAGCAGTTGATCTCACTATGAAGAACTCCTGCTAAATTCAAAAGTTTCCTTACACAGAAGGGAATTTAAGGTATATATTCACAAGTCATGCATGTCAGTCAGTTTGGCACACACTTAACACTAGTGTAAGTGTAGAGTTATTTTCTATAATGGCTACTCCTTTCCTTCTTTCTTCAAGTTGATTTTTATTCTATAGTATTTTAAAAGCCATGTAGTTCTGTTGAAAAATAAGAAAAAGGGAAGAGAACATTTCAGTGGATATATAAGCAGGAGCATAACCTATGAAAACTAAATATAAACCAAGTTGAGGATATGCTAAACGTTAGTGGGGACAGATTGGAAAAATTGAAATTTTGCCAGAATTACACAAATCCAGAACAATAGATAGCTTCACACCAGTCAATAAGTGGGATCTAACAGTGGAAAGAATGAACATGAGAAAAGTATTGGAAAATAGCAACCATGAAGAAAGAAATGGGGATTGCTTAATCTAGAGAAGAAATGGTTTGAGGGAAACAATAGAAATTTCATCACATGAAGAGTTATTTTATAGATGATGGAGTCCAGATGTTTCCCTGTCCTCTTAGCTATGAAATTATGTGACAATAGAAATTTTAGGTTAATTATTATGACTATACAGACTGGGAAACCCTGAAATTGTTTATCAAGAGACGTGTATAGGAAGATTTATTCAACCATGCAAATTGACATAGGGCCAGATACCCACAGGGCCTTATTAAAATTAACCTTCAAAGAAGAAGCTGAGATTTTCATGGCCCCAAGAATTGGAGATATATGCATATGTAAAATACACAAATTTTATTAAAAGGAAGCAATGTGATATCTATCTATTAGAAATTATTTGTGATCATTACTTTATCTGTATCTGAGAATGGCAAATTTTCTCATGCATAATTTCTATGTTTTTCAGTGGTTTTGATTGAATGCCTCCATAAATCTAGATATCTAGGAATGAATTCTCATCAGGTATATCTAGATAAAGCCCATTTCTCAGTAAAAGTAAGAAACTAGGTCACATTTAGAGTAATAACACTTCTCACAAATGCAATATCACTGAAATGTACAAGATAGACTCATTGTTACTAACCTACAATGAAAGCTAGATATTTTGAGGGACTCATCACTTTCTTTTTTTGTGGAATGGCCCCTTTGATAGTGAAATAGAAAATTAAGATGAAACAAGATAGCCATCAGAAGCAGAAATTTTAATAGGACAAATTATTTGTGGTTGCTAATTTTTGCAGCAAATGAGATTGATGAATATGATTTTTTTTTCTGTAATGTTCACAATGAGATATAACTCCTAAAATCTCAAAATAACATATACAATTGGAAGCAAATGCTATATGCACTAGTTGTTTATATCGAAAGTGACATTGGAGAGTTCCATTTCTGATTTGGTGAAGTAAGTCCACTACAGCCCATCAATTAATTCCATTGATATTAACAGAAAGCTCTATACAAATTAGAAAACAATAACAACAAACACAACTGTCTTAGGATACCAGTCACTAACCCAAAATATGAGAATTTTGCATGGGAAATAAATTTCAAAGAAGCAATCCACATGGGGATGAGTTTTCCCCCATTTTCCTTTTCACTGACAACTAAAACTCCAAAGAAACAAATCTTCTTGGACAAAATAAGCAGGAAAGGGGAGCCAGTGAGCCTTAAGGAGTAGGTGAATCCCTGAGGCATGAAAAAAAAAGCTGAGGGTATGTTAATTATGGGTTTAAGCACACATAATTCTCAACTTGTGAGGTATGCATGTGTAGAACAGTAGTGAACCCATATCACAAAGGCTTTGAGATGACTATACTTTCAGGGATCATTTCTATAGTTTGTTACAAAGGCTTTGAGCACTGAACTGAGGTTTAAACCACTTATGCAAGTTGCACAATGCTCCTGAACTATGAATGCCTGCACAGATTTAAATCAGCATGTTAAAGAATTAAAGACTGAATTGAGGTTCAAACTGAGATATTTCAGAGAAGAAGGGACTAAATTTGCAATCAGAACATAACTAGGTTAATTGATAGCTAAAACAAAATTATCTACAATGTCTGGAGGATTATAACATGACTTAGAGTTTGCAGTATATAATATTTGTAATGTCTAGAATACAATCCAAAATTATGTGGCACACAAAGAACAAGTAAAATGTGTCCAAGTCGCAAGGAGGAAAAAATTCTAAAATGACCCACAAATCAGAATGATCATAGAAAGTCTTTAAAACAGCCAATATAAGTATACTTCATGAGATAAAGAGAAAACACTCTAAAAATGAATAAAAAGAAGGGCATATTTAGCACAAAGTTATTTCTACCACCACATCATATTCTGGCTAGGTATCCTGCCTTCAAAACCTCTGTGCTACAGAAGCCGTATCTGGGAAAGCTTTCTGGGAGAGATGACTTTACATATATATGTACATATGTGTGTGTGCTTGTGCACATGTAAGACAATAAGAATAGCATTATCAGGGAAGACAAAAGTTGTTCCACACATGTAAAAAACACTGAACAAAGCTTAAGGCAGGGGATACAAAAAATCATTTTGTTTAAATCAACAACTCAAAAATGGATCAGTTTACAATACTCAAGACAAACGAGACCTTCGGTAGATTGTCTAGTGTTAGAAGACATTGTTTCTGCATTAATTGTGTTTTAGTGCTCCTTCCTGATTGCTGTACATTTTTATTCAAACCAATATTTAAGGCATAGGCAAAGCTGATTATTAATATAGGTAAATTCATTCTCCATGATATCATCCGAAGAGTGACATAGATATTTATCTCTACACTCCTGTCACTATGCCTCTCCTCCTGTCATTAGTGTTTGTGCCTTGGATTCATATGTGTTTATTGATTTAAGTGCCAAACCTCCTTATTTAACATATTTTTCCAAATACCTCAGATACACCATATAAGAGAATATATATTCCTTCACTGTCAGGACTGTATGAGGAATTTGGAATAAAAGGAAGGAAGAGGTTCCATCAGAAAAAAAGAGGCATGTTTAAACACAGGGTAAGAACCACCTGGTGCGCTTCACCTCTCTTTCAATTTGGGTAACTTCACATTCAACTTCTTTTTTTTAGTGACCTTGATCTTTCCAATACTATGATAAGCAGTATAGATTGAAACGAAAAAAGCTGCATAATCAAATTCTTTATATTGAAATTTCTAAATATTTGTACATTTTCATGTATTTATTTAAAACTAAACCATTTTTGTTATTGCTGTGATTATTTCTGTTTCGAAAGGTTCACATCAGATGGGCAAAACCTTGAAATAACTACTTGACACATATCACATATACATTTTATATGTAGAGATAGATATAACCAAAACAAATGACTGAGGCAACAATTTCAATCAATTGAAGTTTATTAAGCCACTTTAGGGCACATCCAGGAAAAATGTGACCCATGAACCACAGATGCACCTGTGGCTGTTTTTCAGAAGAGGTTTTCAGGAAGTTTAGTATTTATACATTTCCTTAAAGTGGGGGAGAAGGTAGATAGGCAGGTAGGCAGATGGTTTTATTCTTAGGAGACTTCAGTTAGTGGCCAGGAAATCTACATTTTACATGAGATAAGGTCAATGTTTGAAGAGAAAAATGGAGTAAAAGAAGAATCAATTATGCAGATGTCTCTGGGTAGGTGGAGGAATGATTGATCTAGTCTTGTCTCTGTTCTGCACCTGGGAAGATAAGCTTGTAATCAACATTATCAGTGTGGAATCGAACAAAACAGAGTTTGGTTTTAGGAGCTAGACTTAGGCAGAAGACCTAAAGTTACAATTGGCATGTCCTTGTTTATGGAAAGTGAAAGAATTTGCTTTTGAACAATCTGTGGGGGCAGTCTTTCACAGGTGCCTGAGGCCTTTTATTTTTTTACAGGGATCTTGCGTAATGTTAGTAATAGCCATTCATTTAAAAAAGGGTATTGCATGAATCTGCCTCCAGCTTGACCTTCCCTTTTGCATAAGGAGTTTGGAGGTCCTGAGATTTTTAAATTTTCTTTACAGATAGATAGATAGATAATAGATAGATAGATAAATTAGAATGGTTCTTCCCCTGAAATTCATTGAGCACCTTATATGTACCAAGTATTTTAGTGGGTATTGCCTTAAGTATGATTTAAATTTTAATGAATAATGGCTGAGAGTTGGTTATTTGTCTAACAAACCAAATTGTCATTTTCTATAGCCTATATATAGGCATTTGGAGCATAATTATGAATTCATTCAATAATGATTTACACAAGATCTGTCACTTATTTTTGGTAAAAGTCCAGTATCCTTTCTATTTAGACATTCCCATTCACGTATTAATAGTAACCAAAGAAAATGAATGAAGGCATTCTATAAGATGGCTGTTAAAGTTCTTTCCATGTAAAGAATTGTGTGCTTCTAAAAACCAGTCTCTTTGCAATCCCTAGCGTATGATATTAATATTAATATATAACATATTAATAAATAACGTCTTATATGCTATAACATATACTATTATATTAATATAATATTTGGAGAGAAATTTTTAATATCAAATCTACAATTAAGAGATCCTGTCCACTGAAGCATAACAAATAAATCCAAACTATGTGTTATTGCTGTTTTTATTGATTCAATGTGGCATGCACCAGGACTATTTGATTCCTCCAGCACAGCCTATTCTACACACCATGTGGCTTGTATTGAGACACAATGACCATGTTGTCTTTCCAAAGCCATCAAAGAACAGTGACCCCTGTGATGAATACTTAAACAATGCAGTGCCTACAACCCCTGTGGCAATGGCAGATATAGAAAAGGAGTAAAGTCTCAGATGACATTAAGAGTTGACAATTGACATTTACAACAATATTCATGATTTACCGTTTTCAGATCTACACCATCATGAGAACCTCCAGTGAAGCTGTCACCTGCGTGATTCATATGCTGTCTCTACCAACACTGCATGGAAAAATGGAGCTTCATATTGCTAGAGAATTGGGAGCTATTTAACTCCGCCAATCTCTCATGACTGGCAAATTGTTGATAAGAAATGGGGTAGCAATAACTCATTTGCAAATTTTTCCACTTTGTATCTTTAATTAGAATGCAACGGGAAGCCCATTTTGTTTTGTGTTGTTTTAGAAAATAGAGTGCATAAAGTGGGAGAAATCAACAAGATCAAGTCTAAAAGGTCTGAAGTTTTAATAATACACTTGTAGAAACTATTGCTTAGTATTGACAAAATTTCTTGGGCTTTGCTTGACCCCCAATTCTTATTGACAGCCAAAAGCAACACTAGTTTATTTATCAGAACTTATTTTTGGCTTTGTCTCAGTTTTTTTTGAGAGCAGATTGTGGGGATCTCATCAGACCCTAGTTTAATAATCATATTAAAATTCTTAGATTTTGTGTATGGTGGTTTATTCCATTTATAAAATTAAGCTTCTTAAGTGATAATTCTACTAAATTTATTGATCCTATGCTTTATGTCTATTTCAGACTAACACGAATATTAAAGAATTAAAGGTAAAATCATTAGCAACATAAGCTTCACCATATTTCTATTATGCCAATAATATAAGCAAATATGCATTATTAATAATAAAAGTAATAATAGTTACCTTTCAAAGAATAACTATTATATGTTAGACACTTTGCATGTATTTTCTCTAATTCTTACTATGATCTTTCAAGATAGGTGGTATTATCCTTATTTTACAGATAAGGAAAATAATGCTCAGAACAGCTTAGTAAGCTTAAGTCCACATAGCTAGATGGTAGTGTAATAGGGATCCATGCCCAGTGTTATCTCATTCCAAATCCTCTGTGCATTATCTTAAATTCTGTGCTTCCCACTATAGCATATAGAGTGTGTAAAGTATAACATGAGTGCCATATTACATATATGTATATAAATATATGTGTATATATAGAGAGAAAAAAAACATGTGTTTTCACATGTAAATTATTTCCTATCCCAGCATTACAACAAGGATAGATTGCAAATTAAATGTAATAAGGGTGCATATTAAAATATAAATCAAAACATTGTCATTTATAGATATATAAGATGAGTAATCTTTACAAATCTATGACATAACATATGCTAGTTTTGAATAAAGATTAACTGCTAACTGCTATAACATATAGCTTATATGTTAACAAATAAGCTATATGTTATATATATGCTTTTATTAACTGCTTATGTGATATTTATGCCATTGAGACACTCAGAGGTCAAAGTTACTTATAATTTTATTTGGCTTACTTTTCTTTTACTATAAATAAGAACAATAGGGTTCATATAAAAGTTATATTTTATTGTAATAAAATATTTCAATATTTTATTAAACTGTTAAATATTCATTAAGATTATTCCATATATTTTACTTATTCTACTTTTTTGGTCAACTGAACAAATCTTTTATTATTTTAACATTTAAGTTCTTTACATGTTACACAACCAGGCCACATTTGTGCCTTGTGTGAAAATTGACTGAAAACTTGGAACTACTATAAGTAGCACTTGCATTATTTTGACACTCCACATGTTGTTCCTTTTTGGGTGAAGTAATGAGAAATATTTCTATTGCAATACATTCATTTTCCTTTCTGAGGAGAATGTTCATGGTATCAGGCTTACCAAGTTAAGTCGTTTCCCTTTTCTTACATTATTAATTGCTCAAAATCATACCATATGCCATATATTATTTTGTCTAATATTTGGTCTGTGATTTTGATTTTTTCCTACATAGATTTTTTTCCCCTAAAATTTCTATATTTTCTCCCATGGAGTGACAGTAAGAACTTTTATTTTAACTTTTGTCTTTAAGTTTTATCTTTGTGAAGTTACAGCTTTTCAGTTGTTCTATCTTTTGCATATTCTCTATTTATCTGAAACTTTTCCCGCTAAGTTTTTAGTCTACCTGCTTCAATCTGGACTATTTTTCCTCTAGGCCTGCTACACATTTGATATGCTGGAAATCTGTTTCCTGCATCACATATCTTCCTACCTCTTCATATACTCCCTTTTTAGTTTAATGTAGCTCAACAAACTTTTTAAATTAGTTGGAAGAAAAATATTCTGAGTCTTTACATGTCTAAAAATGTTCTGTCCTCTCACAAAAATCTGATAGTTTCGCTGGGTATCAAATACTACGGTCAAATTCATTTCCCTTTAAAATTTTATAGAATTTGCTTCACAATTTTCTAGACTCTAAAGCTGTGATTGAAAAGCTGGTGCTGTTTCTGATTGGGTTTTTTGGTTATTATTTTTTGTTTTTTGAATTTAAAGTTTCCTCTCTTCGGTAATAGAATATGCCTAAGTACAGATCCTTTTTCTCATTCATTTTGGTGGGCAACATAGTGAGCTTCTTCACATTGGAGGCACATCCTTTAGCTCTTGGAAGGAGCTCCTTCTGTTTAAGGATTATTCCTCTTATGGTGCTCTTTTTGCTCTATGGATATGATTCCTTTTTAAAACTCTTTTAATGTAGTCACAGAAGTTATTTTTTAAATCTCTTTTTGGTTTTCTATTTCTAGAATTCACTTTTATTCTTCTAAGATCAGATTTTCTACTTATTTGCCTTTTTACTTATCTCCATTTTGTTGGATTTTTTGTGTGTGTGTCTGGAGATTCTTGGAAGTTGGTTCATACTTAAGATTAAAGGATTGGATAGCTCATGTGCGTTTCCTCTGCTATTTTGTAAGTACTTAAATTTGCTAATAGTCATCACCCAAGAGTGAGAAATATGCAGGAAGTAACAATGTTATATCAGTCTCAGGTTTTGCTTGGAGTTGATGAGCAAGGAGCTGGCTTTCAGACTGGAATCCCTATATTCTAATTTGAAGAGAATTTTGCACTGGAAGAAATAGCACCTACATGAAAAGTTTTGAAGCTATGTAAATAATAACTATACTACATATTTACTAATTTATATTAATTTCCCTGCAAGATAACACCCACCTGCTTCCTTCTCTGCATGAAGATGAGAGAGTAGGAAGATACTGATTTTTTTATACATAGATTTTAAACTATAAACTATATTCCCCTTTCAGCTCCACTTTTCACTCCTGTTCTTCATCAGATCTACAAACTTTGTGGTTGAAGGCTCTCTGGGAATCTGACAGAAATGTAAACTTGAGAGAGTATGTTCTGGGTTGTAGTTTCCTCTGATCTACCACTTTAACTTGTCTAAGAATAAAGTGAAAACTCTCATCTACTTATGAACACTTCTTACTCATTCTCTTTAGTGTTAAGGGTTATCCCATTTTTGTACTTCAGTGCTTGCATTTCATGGATCTGAAAGATGAAACGTAAACATATCTGTTAAGTCATCTTGAACTGGGAGATGTCTTTTCTACAGTCAAGTGATACAATTAAATGATCTTTGAAGTTATAAATGCTATCTCCTGAATTACCCCAAAAATAAAATGAGGTAATTAGCATCTCCATGTTTTGCCCCAGCTCTTTCCCTCCTCGCTTTTTCTCAACTCCTCTCTGTTGTTCCAAAATGTTGAAATCACAAAGTTGACAACTTTTACATCTTTGTAAGTACAATTACATCTTCTGTGCTTGCTATATATGATGTTTCTGAAAATTGAAAACTGTAGCGCAGTGCTTATAAATTGTTCGATGCAGAATATAATATTAAAGGAATATTTTTAAAAAACAAAAACAAATGTTTAAACTTATAACTATGACAATGAGGATGATAAATTAGTTCTTATTTTTCTCAAGTAGTCTTATTATTTTGATAATAATAAAGAGTTGATGGTATGAGGAAGTTAATCAATGTTATAAGTTCTGCATTGTTATTGGTCAAGTAACATTTCTCATACTTAACACCAAGAGCTCTTTTCTGTGAATTGTCTACTCAAACACCCTGCATAAAACTCCTCCATGGCTTGGCAGTCCTGTTTACTCCTTATCATTGTTATAGGAACTTTCTGATTGCTCTCTCTCAGCCTCACTTCTCTTCCTAAACACACATTTTTTTTAATATACTAATGATTTAAATTTTATACTTAGAGGGTGTGTGTGTGTGTGTGTGTGTGTGTGTGTGTCTGTAGTTTGGTATCTTTGTGGTTTGGCAAAATTACACCAAGAAGCTGGAAAGCTATCTTCCATTGAGTTTCTGATTTGTACTTCTATTGCCTGTTGAGCATTTTCACATAGAGGTGCCATGAACTCTAGAACAGAATTAATTGTCCCTTCCATTCCCACCTTCACACTGAAAATGCTTCTCCCTTGGGTGTTGCCTGTTTCATTTATTACTTTACCTTTTACCAAGTTCTCCAGACCAAAAACTTACCCCTCCTACTCCCATTTAAGTTGCTTAGTTTGCCACAGTGTTTCTTTGATCCATTTCTTCCCGTCCATTTCCTTTGTGGATACCCAAATTCAGCCCACATCATCTTTTGCCTATATTACTACAATAATTTCCAAACTGAGTTTTCTAACTTCTGTCACTGTCTCTCCCAATGCATACTTCACACTACCATCTTTATAAGACCAGACCATATTACTCTTTGCTACAAAACATTCAAGTGTCCCTGAAGGTCTTCAGAATAAAGTCTAACATCCCTAATGTTGGCATGAAAGAATTCCCATGATCTCATGTGCTTCACTGCTATTCCTGCAACTCTCTCATGCAACCAGTTCTCTAGTCATTGGCTATTCTTTCTAAGTGTCTTCCTTCATTCTGTCTGGCTGTTTAAACACTACCCATCATTCAAGACCAAGCTCAACTTCTTCCCTTCTATAAAGCCTTCTCTGATACACCTTGATTAAAATTTATCTTGCCTTTTCTAATTTCCTGTTTAACTTTGTATCTATAAGACATTCATTCTCACCTCAGGATGATTTTGCTCCCCATAGATATTTGTTAATGTCTGGGGACATTTCTGATGGCCATGAGTCGGGGGGAAGAGAGAGAGGAAAACTTCTGGCTACTAATGGGAAGAGGCCAGGTTTGCTGCTAAACATTCCATCAAGTGTGGGTCAGCTACCCGCAACAAAATGTCAGTTGTACCAAAGATGGGAAATCCTGCTCTACTGTAATACTTATTATACAATATATTCTTTTCCAATTGTAATTATTTGTGACATACTTAAACCTTTCACTAAAATATAAGCACATTTAGAACAAGGACTTAGTTATATTCTTTCTAATTTCCCTCATTGCCTGGCATAATAATTTGAAAAGAAAATTAGAACTTAACAAATACTTGTTGAACTGAAATGCATACCTTTGAAAACTGCTTAATAGATCCTTTATATTTTTCTGGTCTCACTTTTTTCTACTTTCTCCCGCCTCTCTAATCTTCACACAGTTGCCTCATTAGGTGCCTCTCCATCTCCTTTCACACCATCCTTGGTTTACATTTTTATAGTCTTTATGAAAGTACATTTAAAGTTTTCCATTTGCTCAATTAACTTTCCCCACTATACTATAAGCTCCCTATGGAAAGGGACAGTCTGTCTTCATCAAAGTCTTTCCAGAGCCTAGGACAGTGTCTGGAGGAGGTGCTTAATACATGATGCAAAATAATACAATAGAACAATTGTAGAAAATAGTTTTAGGGAAAGATATGAAACAATGTCTATTTTACGCAGATTTTTCTGTGGAGAACATTACAACCTTAGACATCTACTTAAGCTACTATTTATATTTAGGAGCATCAAAGAAACAGCACACATCATGAGGGGGGGGGACTAGGTATTCCTAATCATTAATGACTATAGCTGTGATGTCTCTTAGCATTCTTACCAAGGACATCTTACTTCAGTGTTTCTCAAACTGTTCTGGTAGACCACCCACACCAGAATCACCTGAGGGTGTAATATAAAAAACAACAACCTAAAGTCTCTGGAGTTGAGGTCTCAAAATCAGTATTCTTTACAAGCTTCTTGGATAATTCTATAGCACACTAATATTTGAGAACCACTGCTGTCTTTCCTGTGTTTTTCCTCTTATAGTAAAGAAAGACTCTCCTATCTCTTCCCACTCATTTCATTTTCATAATGATGTTAATTATGACTAATATTTGGTAAACATTTCCAATATAACAAATATTGCATTAAACACATTATGCATTTTATATCGTTTGAATCTCACAACCAACTTTCAAGAGAGATTCAATTAGTACACTGTTTTGAAAATGTGGGAATCAACGTAAAGGGAGATTATTTGCCTAATGTCACATGTAGATTAATATAATATCACATATAGATTAAGTTCCAGATCTTGCTTCAAAACTCAGGTTCTTAAACATGCTGCTTTTGTAGCTCAGCATGTTTTGATGATCACTTTTTTTTTCTCTTAAATTATCATGAAGTGTTCTCCAGTCTGGGATTTCCATTTAACCTCAGACAGCTCAAATATATTCAGTTTGGCTTCATTATTTGTGAATCAAAAGATTAGTGTATTTTCCAAAAGACATATTCCATCTACAGGGCTGGGTTAAGCTCTTATGATTCAATATCCTTAATTGATGAAGATTTTCAAAGTGTATTCCTTTCAACACATGATGGAATCATTAGTAAATATAGATTTAGGAGTGCTGTGAAAACTTAGGCTAAATTGCCTATCACAGTTTAGCAGTTTGAAGAAAACCTTGCAAATGAAAGCCTTTTAAACTTTACTACTGGGGTGCCCCGAATGGGCAAGGCTGTTATCATCTGATAATGCATTTCTAGGTGAGCTAAGTTTTCCAAAGGCCATTGTGTCCTAGAGTGATGATGGCTTGTAGTTGTACAGCCCACTGAGCAGCCTCAAGAGAAATTATCCTAGATCATATCCAGAGTGACACAATTAATGTGTTCTGTTCCTGAGAAATTCAGGGGAAACACAACTTTTGATGGTCTCACTTAAGAAACAGTTTTCCCCTCTGCTAAACACTCCCCGCAAAGCCTCCTTTTATTACTTAAAAATCCGAGAGCTACTTGTCTGTCTGACAAATACCTGGCCCTGCAGTAAACCGTGAGGCTCTTGGTGGAGGGAAGGGAAAGAGTGCAGATACAGATGATGTCACCCTCTGTCCCTACCACCTGTTTATTGACTTGGAAACACAAGCCTGTTTGTCTTTATCACTGCCCAAACTGTTCTTCCTCTAGTATTTTTCTTGGCTGCCTCATTCCGCTATCTCCTCACTGTGTAGTGTATGATTGTAACTGGAATTCCGATGGCTCTCATTTTACGTCCAAACAGTTCTAGTTTCCCCTTACCATATGGCCATCCTGATGTTACCATTTGCCTCAATCATCCTTTTTGTAGCTGCTTGAACATCTTAATTGATCTCATGAGCTATGTTAGGGATTTATAACAGACATCAGTATAATTCATCTTGCACACGCATGGACTGGGTCTTTTGTCTGATTGGATGTGTTTTACATATATATATAGATAGTTACATTTCTCTAAAACTTATGTTTCACCTTAGTTTTAACATAAATGAGCTTTCAAGGGCTACAGCTCACCAGGGGAAACAATTACCTGTGTTTCCTTTTCTGATATGATATTTTTCATTTCCCTCAAGTATTCAGCACACTACAACACACTTAAGCCTTTTCCTCCTGTTTAAACAAAGTGGTAAATATCAGTTTTAAAAGTTTTCTGGAATGAACTGTGAGTTTGTATTTTACTAGCTTCCCACGCTGTTTTTCTTACTTTCTCACTCATTCATTTTCACTATCAGCAAGACACTTAAAATCATTAAACAATATGTGTTCATGACTTTGTTTTTAACCCAAAGGACACACAAATTTGCATGGGATCCCTCCACATTTATCAATGATTTCACATCTCTTTTAAAGCCTGTCCTTCATCAATTACTCCTATATCATCAAAGTAAATTCTCAAAAGCAAATGCCTACAGCTATGTAAACTCACCCTGGACACACACCCCTTATAAACCCAGTAGAGTGAAAGCTAATACCACAGACTGAAAGGACAGTTTACAGAATGTCCTGCCTGATGTATTTTAAGCCCTGACAAGTGGGTATCTATCTAAGTTGCTTTTCTCTGGGGAAGATGACTGACTGAGTTTATTTTCATTATCTTGGATCTGGGTTCATTTTCAGAAAAATTATCAGGTAAGCAATTTTGATCTTTGGTACCATTAGCTCTTCTTCTTTTCCTCCTAATTCTCAATCCTGTTTTAAAGCAGAAACTATCCCTGTGTTTTCAACTTTTCTCAGTTTTATCCCATGGATATAATCCAGATCCTATACCTTATTCAGGTGCATTTACCTTTGAAAACTGACCTATAATTGTGCAACAAGAGGATTAATCCTCAGGCAGAATTTTGAAGTGTTAGGATGATTTATTTTTCATGGGCCTGTTGGATGATCTGTTTCCTTAAAATCATATGTCTGAAGTTATGTCTCTTGTATACAGTGCTGTACAGAGTTTTAGACAGGTTTCCTGACTTTGCCTAGGGGAAGGCAGGTTGGGCCTTTTACAATCTGAAGCCAGATCTTTCCAAAGAGAAAAGCGAACATTGAATGTTCTAAATAAATGACATCAAAATGAATCTGAGGCAGCATGAAACCCATAGTTTTTGTTTACATGGTGTTAGTCCATTGAGAATTTCCACGACTAGAGCACTCTGACTAGGCAATAGTCCATAGAAGACTGTTTAGCACACCTGTAAAATTTCATTCAGAAAATCCATTCAGAAACTTCAAAATTATATGTTTTTTTTACTTATCTATGTGATTTAACAAATTTAATTTAAGTGGATTAGCTTAAAATGACTGAGTACAAGCACACACTGGAGCAGATGCTTTACTGCATGTCGTTCCTGGTTACTTAACCTGGAGGTGCTTCAGTGTCCGAATGCGAGAAATAGGAATATTTGTACTTACCTTAAAGTGGTGTTCTGAGACAGGTGGAAGGCACCCATTAGAACCAGGTTATGTCCAGGCTGTGCTTTCCACAGAGGGGTACCAGATCAATTTTTTTAATCTTTGGAGGGTAGAATTGTTTAGGCAACATTGATCAAATTCTAATTCTCTCCCTTACTAACTTGGGCTTTATATGAAAAACACATATGTTCTTAGTTCTCAGTTTCCCTATCTTTGAAATGTGGATAATAATATCAATCTGGGAAGATTTTCAGGAGGGCTAAATGGCATAATTTACATGCATGACCCAGTGTTGGGAAGAGTGGGCTCTTACCACGTGTCACTTTCCTTTCTGATATTGATGTGTGTGGCAAGAATGCATCTTTCTGCAAATTATATTAAATCTATAGAGAGTTAGGGACACCCCAAGAATAATGCTATTGCTATGGGCACAATTTTTATAAAATAGAAACAACTGAATTGATGGTTACAGAACTGAATAAATGGCCTAGAACTGAGACTTAAATAGAGACAGATGCTTGAATGAGAAACTGACAATAGAACATTTGAGAAATCCGTTAGAAAGATGCCAAAGACAAGAGGTAATAAAAGGGGTCATCACAATATACATAGAGAAGTAAAATTAAAAAAAGCTATGTGCTATTGGACGGTGGGAAGTGTTTTACTCGAAACTTACGGTCTTGTAAAAAATCTTTTGTTGACTTGCAAATGTTTAGCTGTGGATCCTGCTCTCAGTAATATTAAAGCTTCAGTTTGAGAGTAGGATTTGTAACTCTTCCAAATGGTGGACTTCTTTTAAAGACTGGATTAACTAAGACGTGGGTGTTATTAAAGGATGTGATGCGGACAATGAAGACATATAACATCAGGTGAATCAGGATGGAGATAAATATTGTCACTGGATGATCATGTCCTCAAGGAGACCCAGAAGGCCTGTGGATGACAAGGACAAAAAGATGGGGACGGTAGCATGACTGGAGGGGGTGATCTTCAAAAGAACTCAAGATTTTAAATAAACACAAAGGAAGAATGATTGGGTAGCAGCAGGAGTCATTCCCACAGAGGTGATAATTGAAGCGGGGACTAGATGAGATTGCCAAGGGCTGGTATAGAGAAATGGACTTCCAGCATGAAATCCTTGTCTGAAGGCCAGTGCAGACTACAGAAGTGGAGTCATTTTTGTTCCGTTAGTGGACAGAGTTAGGCGCTGAGCCTGGGTTTTACACGTGGCTGGTGCTCCTTGCCTGGTATTTTGGCACATGCATTTATTGATGGTCACTTATCTGACTATTTGCCTACCAACCTGCTTCAGGAAAGGAGAAAATCTACAGTTGCCTCCTAAAATGTTATGGACTCATAGAATAGTTAGTATAATCTCTCTCTTTTTTTTTTTTTTTTACGGTTTCTTGATTTAAAATGGCTTATTTTTCATTGAAAGAGCCTTGGCCTTGGACTCATTGTCATTCATCACTTAAGAACAGGGTGCACTGCTAGAGAGGAGATCTACAGGAGGAAGCTTGTGAAGGAAATGAGAAATATTTTACCTGGAACATATATTTCTTTGACATATTTTGAGATGGCTGCCATGAGCCTCACAGATAGAAGTAACACTGCAAAGCTGTCTTTTATGGGGAGAAATTTACATTTGTAGAGAATCTGCATTAACTCAGCCAGGTCTCTCCTAACTGGATCTAGGAAAGGTTAACTGAGAGAGAGTCTGACACCTTTAAAGGTCTGAAAAAATCATTTACCATCTATTCTCCCTGAGGGCTGCCAAGTGCAACAAGACCACCTTTGCTAAGCCAAACCTTTTCCTTTCTCCCTCCCCAAAACCTGTTTTACTGCTTCCAAGCCTCTATTTTTTAAAAAATCTCCGTACTTCATTGAAGAGTTGAATCTTCATTCTGAGAAAAAGGTCAGAGAGACTTTGCTTCTGAGGCCTTCATTTTGGGGTATTGTTTTCTGAGTCCCAACAGCAGTTAGCTTAGTTCTTTAGAGCCAGGGGTAATAAAAAAATTTAACCCTGGAACTGAGCTATTTCCAGTTTAAAACTGGGCAAGTGCACATTCAGTTGAGGATTTTCCCTCTTTCCCATCTATTATTGTTCCCTTCCTATCAGGAGTGACTGAAGTTCCAGGAACACTGAGGTATCACCCTGGCATTGTAAAGGGTCCCTTGGCAGGTTCCCACTGGCATCTGCTGTCCTTCAGTCTTTGAGCACAAGCTTCTGTCTTCACTGCAGTTGGTGAGTGAACGGTGGTTCCTCTATATTCCTCATTGTTAGAGTCCCCTGAATGCCTCAGAGTCTTATGTGTCTGAACTCTGAGGACTACTGTAGGAATACTGTCCCACTGGGGTCTCCTCCCTCTCTCTGTAGGGACTCAAGACTGTGCTTTCTCCACCCCACATTGCAGTATGTGGGATCCTGCTAGGCTGCCCTCGGGGGGTCTCAGACCCAGTGATCTTCCTAACATTGTGCTTCTTTGCGGCCTCAAGCTTCCTAGGATTTACCATGGGAAACCAGCCCACGCTCATGCTTCTCTGGTATCCTCCAAATCTACCTGGGCTCCTGGCACGTATCTCTGGAGCTTGGGCAAGAAGGGAGAGGAGCTGCATACCTTCTCAGACGCTCAGTCTCCTTCCTTTCCTACATGTACCCTCTCCAGTGCTTTTGCACTGGTCCTATTCTTTGTATTATAAATTAACAGATGTTTACAAAAGAACTTAAAATAAGACTCTGGCAGGTTTCCCTGTATTCTTGTCAAGGTAACAAGAGTAAGTAAAGAGCCATCTATAAGTTAAGAAGGATGAGTTGCATAGAGAGTTTTTGTGGTAGAAGGGGGTAAAGCGGATTTACTGAGAATAAAAAAAGGACGTAAGAGATTGTTCAATTTTTGTTCTCTGCTCCAGCAAATGGCAGATTTAGGATTAGAAGCTCCTGACCATTGCATTATATGTGGTATCTTAGAAGATTTTAACTGGGCTTATAGCCAAGAAATAAATATTCTTGTTTCTAAACTGGTGAGTTTTTTTTTCCTTTAATTTGTTCATTTGTTCAACAATTATTCATTGTGCTTACTATATGACAGGTGTTGTGATGAACCATGTGATACAGACATTTAAAAATCATACTCCCTGTTCTCAAAGAGCTTACAGAACAGTGGCTAAAACAGATGCTGAAATGAACAATTATAATACTCCAGGAAACAAGGTTCCACTGAGATGACTTTGACGTCTTCCCGTTGTAAGGTCTACCTACTTTAGCCTGTAAGAGACCAGCTGACTTGAATTTCTTGGAAAGATTCAAGTGGACTAAATATTTCATGAACACTTTAAAAGTCGTACTGATCACTTAGAAATATGTTTTATTGTGTAACAGACTGTAACAAACTATTTCAATCTTAGGTTCCAGGGTGGCACCCACAAAATAGATATTAATATCAGATAGAAAAGTGAAGGTGAGAAAATCCCAACAGAAAAAATCCGCAAAGGAAAAATATCAGGATCTGGTTCCACAGTTCTTAGATCCTTCTATTGGACCAGAGCATAAAGAGGCATCTGAATACAGAGATTTCTTCACAGAGACTTTGCCATTCTGTGAGTTTCTGTAACCCTTCCCAAAGGGGCAGTTGACTCTCGCCTTACCATAAACCCAGGGAAGGGAGCTTAATAGAATCCCCGGAAACGGTGAAATGTTTTCCCTGATGTTAGGTGGCACAGAGTACTGGCTTTATATCTACAACAAAAAAAAACAAATACTGGCCATAGGATAGAGATTTAGGATTTGCTTGGATCCCGGAGTTTACTGAAATGAGAGATGTATGAATATTTCCAGTGAACTAAATATGGGCCATGCAGAAGAGAGATTGCTAGGCTGGAGCCATTTTAAGTTCTGCCAAAGAATGTCATGGGACTCCAAGAGCAAGAATCTGTGTAAAATGAACATCATGAGAGTCGTTAACAGAGATGTCCCCGGGAAGAGGACTTAATCTCTGAGGAATCCAAGAATGTGGCATTAGAGAAAGGGTCCACCCTCATATCTTCCAGGGCTGAGACAATGAAGCCAGCTAACAATGGCTAGCTTCCAGCATCAGCCGAATAGGAACTTTTCCTAGTTTATACCTTTCTCTTTGTTCCTAGTACCTGCTTACACTCCAGGTGTCTAAAATAGCAGCCAGTAGTCAGGAAGAAGGTAAAAAGGAAGAGGGAGAAAAAGCCATACCACTCCCAGCTCCCACTGTATTAAGTTTGATGACAGTTTCATTTCAAGGGACTTTAAGAATGTTTTTACATAAGAGTTCCCTTTAAAACAAAACAAAACAAGAAAATGGACCTGTTTGGGGTTTCAACTAGAAGGAGGAGACGGATGACAAGGCCCCAATGCATACATTTAAAGAAATAATGGGGACCGTAATAAACAAATAAAGTATGTGCATTTGTCAGAATCCCGGATTTCAGCACCAAAGATGTCAGGGTGGGGGTCTGCCCTCGGTTCCTAATGTGCTCTTGGCTGACGAATGACCAGGCACACCGAAGGGTCAAGTCCAGACTATTACCCTGGTCTTCTGACTCCTCTCTTGGAAAAAAAAATCACCAGTAAGGCCAATACGACCCAGTGAGCTCAGGCAGGAGGAGTTTCACAAGAGCAGCTCTTTATTGTAGGATAACACGGTCTCCGGCAGTGGAAGAGACAGACCAGCTCACTCACTGCCTGACGGGTTCACTTCCTCTGATTTCGCGGATTGTTTCCTTTTATTAGCTCAGTATGGAGGCGGGATCTTGGGAGGTGTAGGATGTTATCAGATGATCAACAGGTGTCCTCGAAATTCCATCTGCCTATATGATCTCACTCTAAGAAAGCCCACGGTGGGGAGAGGAGGGGGTGAACTGCAATGCAGTTTCAAGCTAATGAGATATTAATTATCCTTGGGTCACTCTAGGTCACTTTCTAAATCTTATGCCTGGAATGGGGAATTCCTAGATTGATAAAGCATGCCCTCCTTCCCCAGGTGTAGCAGTTGCTCTGGATATGATTAAGGGTGGGGCAACACCAAAATGGAGCACCCGCCCTTATCCTTCTTCCCAGGTGAAGCAGGTGCTTGAAACATCACCAAAACAGGGGACCTTGGTCCTGAGAAGAGCAGCAGATTCTAACTATCTACCTAACACTTTGAGTATATCAGAAATCATGCTTGTAAAGCTTACAGGTTATATTTGGTGATGGTGCTGGGGCCTTGCCATCAAGAAAGCTTTACGAATTGGTGCACAGAGAAACCCAGGACTCTGAAGTCTATAAGCACAGTGCCTCAATTGAAACTGATATAGGAAGAGTCCCATTATAGCACCATGTGACAATTATTTCCAGAAATTTATCATTCCATTCAATTTCTTTTGACCAATTCACAGACATTTCTCTCTAAATGGATTTCTAATATAAATATTTGGCCCTTTGAATTATTTTATTAATTTACATGTTTAAACTATAGGAAATTCTAGTAAGTGCAAGCTATTAGCAGAGAGCTTGCTACCCTCAAACTCAGGGCCCATTTTCATATCCACAAAGACTCCCTGTGGCTCCTTTTCTCTTTTTAGTGTAGCTCCCATGGGGACATTTTGCTTTCTTCTCTCAGTGGTTGCCACTACCCACTCTGATGCTTGTAATATTTCTTCCAAAAGCTTGGCTGTGAAGTGGAGCACATAATCCCCTGCTTCTGTGAAACCATAATTCCATGGGAAAAAGGCACAGGCTATCTCTGCTCCTTAATATAGACAAAAAGAATAGAAAATATAGAAAATAAACATATACACACACATTATGAATGTATATAAACTCACACACAGACACGTATATAATTACTATTTGCACGTATGCAGTTAGAACATTCTAAAAGCAACATTGTTAATTTAATTTATAATGCCTGGTTTTCTTTTGAAGCGTTTAGTAGAAAAATCAACGCCAGCTACAATTTCAAGTTCCAGAATTGACATTATTAGCTGTGTGACCTTGGTAAGCTTCCTTCATTTTTCTGAACTTTAATTGTTCTTCAGTAAAATTGCCAGAAATAATATTGCACAATTTGTTAAATTAATTAGGAGAGAAAAAGTCTCTGGCATATAGTAGGTTTTCAGTGGACAGTAGTGTTTTTGTTTTTATCTTTCTTAGAGTAGATGGAAAAAAAATGGAACAAACAAAAATACATAAGCTAGAAAAATGGAACTTGGAATCCTTATCACCTCCAGCCCCACCCTTTCCTCAAATGGACATTCCTTTCTTGTTTTCCATAGGTTAAATTTTTGAAGCCTCTGCTCAGGTTACTGTGTCCTATAATCATACAGGACACACACAAAGCACGTTGTGTATTTCCCCTCTGGAATAAAATGTAATTGTAGTCACATTAGCTGTGGCGTCACATTATGATTATAACCAACAACATTCAAGGCATGAGAATTTAGTTTATTTTGTTTTTTCCTTTGGAAAATGACTTTTCTATTCTTGATTTATCTTATTAATAACCAAATCTATACTTTCCAAAATATTTGTCCAAGTGGATTAATTGATATTCAATTTTTAGGTTCATTCAATTAATATTTTTATATAAAAAACATTGGTCCAGCAAGCCATACTAAAAGAGTAATGTTAATGAGCAAAAGTGAATGCTATGGTCTGAATGTGTTTCCCAAAATTTGCACATTGAAAGTTAATTATCAATGTGATAGTATTACGAGGTGGGACCTATAAGAAGAGATTAAGTTGTGAGGGTGGAGCCCTGAGGGACAGAATTAGGACCTATCTAAAAGGTGTGAGGGAGAGGCTTCACTCTTTTCTGCTCTTCTGCCATGTCAAGATGTATCAAGAAGGCTCTCATCAGACACAGAACCTGCCAGTGCCTTGATCATGGACTTCCCACCTTCTAGAACTATGAGAAATAAATTTCTATTATTTATATATTTCTCAGTCTCAGGTATTTTGTTATACTCGCACAAGCAGACTGGCACAGTAAATTTTTAGGAAGACCAATAAAATGGAAAAGCATAAACACTGCGGTGTAAAACTTTCTACCTCTTTCATTTTATTAAAGCACCCTTTGCTCCAAGAAGAACTTGTTAATAGAAGACAAACTAAATGTTTCAGAATAGCAATCAAAAAAATGAGTCCTAGCATTAAGTTTAGGGATGAAAATTTGAAACAACTGTTTTGGATGGGGTTGGACTTTAAAAAAAAAAAAACTCTGTTGGTTTTATTGGAGCATTATTGATCATGAGCACCTGATGGGCCTGCTGGTGAACTGCTAAGAAAGCCCTAAAAGACTAAAGGAAGGCTTAGGTTTTCAAGATTTTATATTTACAGCAGTTGCTCAAGCAACGATTTTGGTTTTTTGTTTTTTTTTTTTTTTAGCTCAGTGCACTAAAAGAACTTTTATCTAGAGTTTCAGTAACTCATCTGAAATATTTACCTCAAATATTATGTAGAAAGTAGATGGTAGTGCATCACATTAAAATCCATAACACAGGACCATAGGTTTGATATCTAGTTCTCACGTGAAATAGTTACCACCTCTTTAGGCAATTTTTTAACCAATCTAAGTCTCGATCTTCTCAGCTGTAAAATGAGAATGATATTTCTTTGGCTGTGTTGATGAATGAAATAAATGCAATAGTGTATGAAAAGTGTCCTACACAATTTCTGACAAATACTCCTGCTTATTGAAAAAAACCTCTGATCAATAAATCATACTATCTAATACAAATAGCTACCGATGCTGCATAAAGATATTTTTGTAGGCCTGTTACACTAGATCCTCAAGAACTTCTTAAGATTAAGAGAACATTTGTTCACGCCGATGCCTGGAATGTTATGTAACATGGTAGACCCAGAACTAGTGCATTAGCTTCCTCTTCACTGGATATATGACCTTGAGAGGTGCCTTTATAATTCTGACCCCCAATTTTCTCAACTGTAAAATGAAAGTCATATCTCCGGCCAACAGAGTTACTGTTAGGATTAAATAATGGAAAGTTTAGCATACAAACAGGTAATGAGAAAGTACTTCATAACCGGTAACAACTATTATCAGAAGGAATGGTATACTTTCTTAATGCAGATTGAACTTGTATCATAGCAATCACATAAATCAGACTTTATTTTTCAAATATTCGTTCATACTATTTCATTTTCTTCATATAGCAACTTCAAAATTTATCATGAAAAGAATCATTCTTTATTTTATAAATGAGAAATCTGAGTTTCTTTACAGACTTATGTTTACTCAAATCATAGAGCACAGTAACTGCAGAACTAGACCCCCAATTCAGGTGTTCTAATTCTCCATTCTTGGAATCTTGTTAGGACAGGATATTATATTCCAGTTTCAGAATTTCTAATGCTCGTATTTTGGTTCATTTAAGGACTTTAAGTCTACAATTGCCTTGCATTAAATCAGAAATAAAAATCAAAGGAGACTTTTAGCTACTTTTCCTCGATATTTGGCATCATATTGTGATTAAAACAATTCTTAATTTTTATTAATAAATTCCAGAAAATGGATCTAGAAAATTATTAAACCCGACTTAGTTCTTCTTCAATGAATAAAATGACTTTCAAGATACCTAAGTATGATTTTCAAATTGTACTTTGTGCTTTTACAAAAGAAACTTAAATATTCCTGTATTTTTCCACTGCAGGTGAATTTGATATTCAAAAGAATGAGAAGACTAATGGTTCTGATTAGAGTGAAGCAGAAAGTGAGGAGGATGTGTGAACTTCCCCACACAGACATTTAGCCAGATAATTTAAGCTTGGGTGTCTGTTACTTTATTTTATTTAAAACAAAATTGGCTCTATTTCTGGAAATCCATGACTTAACTATGTACTTCAATCTTTACCTGAACTAATATAATCTTTATATACCTAAAATCAAATTATTAAGGTAGAACACACACAAAACATGCATTTTCAACAATACTTTGATCTTTCATCTCTAACATGTTCTGATCCTTTGAGGTTTCTCTATATTAATGACTTTGTATTTGCACAAAGAGGCATTTAATGACACTGTTTGCCTGCATTTAGTTTATCGTTTTTTCAAAATGTGGTCCATTTAATAAGTTTTACGTGAAAAGAAGTATTTGGCAATCAGAGATATTTGTGTGATGCTGGACTTAATTATCTAGGTCTATAAGCAGAGACAATGTTATTAAAGTTTCTCCTATTTAATTTAACCTGGAATCAATCTTTTCATTAAAAAATTCTTCTTTGTAGTTTTCCATGAAACATACTTTGGAGGTCTTACATGTACTTTCATAGTGAGGAATTTATTTAATAGTTCTCTACGTCATGTTCTTATTTTTTCTGTTGTAAAAATAAGTGTAGGGCAACCAACTCTTCTGAGTTTATCTAGAGCTTTCCTAGCTTTTCCTTTGAAAGTCCTACATCCCAGGAAACCCCAGTCTCCAGCAAACTGGGCTATCTGGCCACCCTCTTGATAAGCTTGATGCCCAGTATATAATTGCGTATTGAAAATGTGATATCTTTGCGGTGCTTTAAAAACATGTCTACAAATGTTTTGACTCATCTCTCATGAAGAGATTGAATATAAGTGCCCACGGCTTGAATATGGGCTGGCTTTAGCAACTTGCTGCTTGACTTCTGAGCTCAGAAAATATTTTTCTAAGATGCTTCATACTCTTCATTTGGATTTTAAAACATCCATACCTTCAGACAAAAGGGATATTAGTTTTTTATCAGAAAAAATAATTAAGTGTAACCGTAGTCTGTTAAATTTCATCCTGTGATAGTATCTGGAAGAATTTTCCTAAAGCATGCCCAATATCCCGTGTCTATAATTCCATTTGATTGTTCTCTTTTTCTTAAAGCATGCTCCAATACAAAAGAAATTGATAATAAATTATTTTTATCACACCTCTTTTCACAAACATGAGCCCTTGTCAGGAGAGCATATTTAAATATGAAAGATGGTGATATAGTTTATAAACACATGATTTTCTGTCATACTTAGCTTCTTTTCCAATGTTCCTTATCATTTTTTTTTTCAGTTTTCATCCCTTTTATCCTCGTGTTATCTGACAGTTTCTAAATTTTGTTTTGTAATTTATTTTTGTATCGATTAGCTGTTCTTTTTAGATTTTGATATTTTTCCCACACTTTTCTTGTTCATACTTTTATTTTACTTTTAAGTGCTCTGTCTGTAAGTTTCTTCTTGCCAGTTTTAATGGTCCATAATTTCCAATGGAAAGTCTGCTGCCAGAACCTTTCTCTCTCCAGTGTTAATGGCTGCTCTCGAGAACCTGCCCCGCCCTCCATCATCTAATTTGAGTCAATGAGGGGGCAGACAAAACAGATGGTTGGCACAGGGTGGGATGATTCACTGTTTGAAATCATGGTGAAACATTTTTGAAATTGGTGAGGGAGAGGGAAGCCTGACATTTGACAGAGCCATGTAAAAATTGCAGTATCCAGATGAAGTTCAGTTTAATTTTCACTGTTATTTTCCAGATGTACTGATCATATGATTACAATTTTAAGATTATATCGAGAATATACCTTTTCCCAAATGCACTGTAATCATTTCAGCAAAATGAGTTTATCAACGAGCGTCAATGTCAGGACAATGCTCAAATTTACAGTGTTGCCCTAACTTATTTCTTTGTGTTTTTCATGACCTATTGAATATGTCTTCTACTTTCATTTATGTGAAGCCTACCTTTTTTGCATAATCTGTCTCCATGTTGTCTAACTGATTTCTTCATAAATTATGGGTTTAATGGAACCTCAAACTACTTCATAAGGAAATAAGTGACCTGGGATATATATACATATACACACAGATATATGTACAACTTATGTTGCATTTATATTCTAGTGCCACAGATTTATGGCACAAGGTTATACAACTAGAAAGTATTTATCATGGAAGTAAATTATTACGATTATATAAAGAGAATGATATATAATAAAATTTAGACAAATTTAAATATAAAGCAGTTTATTCCAAAAATCTTTTAAATTTGTATCTAAAGCTTCTTTAATTGTTTTAAATTTGATTTTTGAAAAAAAACAGAACAATATAGTAAAGCCACCATGATGAATTGACCTTATAAACCATGTATTCTCAACAGGGGCAGTATAACCCCCTCAGGGCTGAAAATTTACTGTAGGAGTATAAAAAAATCTAGTTGTTAGAAAGCTTTGTGGTTCTCCGAAGAGTCACATTACAAAACAGATATGCAGTATTTTCTGACATTGAGATTTTGGGGGCTGGAGAATTAGGAAAGAAAAATTTTAAATGTTCCTTAGAGAGATGTAATAAAAAATAAGTTTGAGAAACACTGTTATAGGCAAATCTAGTCTTTTTTTTGTACCAATGCAATGACAAATGATAGTGTTATGATCAACTTTCCAAGTTACTTCTATTTATCTACAATCATAAATGCATATCATATAATATGTCAACCTCATGCATTGAACATCAAATAATAATCAACCAAACCATGAGCTTGTACAATCTTTGCAAAGAAAAAATTTTAAGTAAAATATACTAAAAAGCCATAGATGAAAGTGTGTAATAGTCGTAAGAATGCGTCTAATAGGCAGTGCTTCAACATACACATTTATACAGTGTTTTGTATGTAGGAAAATTTACAAAAGTCATTCTACACATTTCCCTGAATACATTTCTTAGTACTGAAAGCAGTTGCAAAAGAGGGTTATTCCCTCTGCTCTTCCTGCATTGCCAATAGGTAACAGCAAAATTAATGAGATAGCAAAAAGAAACAGAATAAGACAAAAAAGAATAATGGAAATAAAGTGACTGAGTTCAGCAATTGTGTAAATAAAAAGCATATATGTGTGCACAATACATAAATAAACACTTTTTATATTGATTAAATATTTATTGTGTATGCTACATATATTTTAATCATAAACTAGTAAGTTATTTGGAGGCTACAGGCACAGTTCAAATGCAAGAAACAGATGATGAAAATAGTTAAACACTGTGAGTACCATAATGAAGTCAAGGTTAACAAGTCAAAACATTGAGTTATATAGGAGAAGATCATTGTTGACTTAATAAAAAACAATTTTACCAGGATGGCTGAGCCAAATCCAAGTTATAACGGAAGAAGCATACATGCTGAGCTACATCATTTGTGCCCCTATCCACTTTATGCTCAATTTTGTTGATTTTTTTATGTATGTGTGTATTTCTAGACCATAAACAACATGATGGTAGAACTTCTGTCTTACTTGTCAATATGGTGCCCACAATCATGTCTAGAAACTGTGTGTTTGTGTGTGTGTGCATGTGGGCTAAACAGATATTTTTGAAATTTAAAGGAATTGCATAGAAATGAAGGACTAAACATAGCCTACTCTTTCAACAAATTAGTGATATGGAAAGAAACACGATAGATGTTTGAGGAAACAGTAGGAGGTAAGAAAGTTAATTGTAGAATTGCCCATGCCTATCACCTCTGCACAGAGTATTAGACAGATTGAATATAAACTGTGCTCTGTCCAATTTGCCTTAGAAATCTTTGGAATTTATTGTACATTTTGAAATGATAGAAAGCTATAGGGAATTAGTGAATAGGGTTAAAATGCTAATTAAATTTACTGCTCAGCCAGCTAAAATAAAGTCCAACTAAATGTGCATCATTTCTGTTTCGGACACCATTTTTATCATACAACTTTTAATCTTCACATTTCGTTTGTCTTTTTATTGATTGGGGCACATTATTGATTTTCAAATTATATTAAAAACCAGTTGACACCACCTGCTTAGGCAACTTTATAAATTTAATTTTTAATTTTTATTTTAATTTAATATTTAATTTTTAAAATTTATTTTTTATTTTAATTTAATGTTTAATTTTTAAAATTTATTTTTTTATTTTAATTTAATGTTTAATTTTTAAATTAAAATTCAAAATTTTAATTTTTTACATATCATGTTATGAATGGTCATCTAGTTATCTTCACAAATTATATTATTCATTAGGTATCACAAAGGTAATTTAGAATAGCTATGATTAATACATTACAAAATCTAGGAGAAAGTTGGAAACAATGCAAAATTAGATGTGTAGCCCAGCAGAAATATGAAAACTGTAAGAGAAAATTAAATGGAAATGCTATAAATGAAAAACACAAAACAAAGATATAAAATTTCTCCAATGAACTAATAAGTAGAATTAATACAGGCAATGGGAAAATCAGTGAAACTGAAGATAAGTCAATAGAAAATACTCAAACTAAAATACAAAGGGAAGAATAAGGGAAAAAAAGGAAAGAAAAATAGAATAGCCAAGATCTGTGGGAACATATCATGTACTTTAATATATGAACAATTTTTCCCAAAAGGAGAAGAAAGAAGGAGCAAGGAATAAGAAATAGTTTTTAAAATGTTCTAGAATATTATACATTTAATTACAGACACAAAACCACATATTAAAGAAGCTCAGAGAACACCTACTAAGATAATTTCTAAAACATAACCACCTCTTAATAGTCATATTCAAACTGCTAAACACATAAAACCAACAGAAAATATTGAAGGCAGCCAGGAAGAGGGTATAAAAAAAGAAAAAAAATAATTACAATAGTCTTCTCTTTAGAATCATACAAACCAAAAGACTATAAATTGACATATTTAAAGTGCTGAACATCAGCAAGACAAAGAAATAAGTTTTTAGCTCTTATCTTCCCACAGAAAAGCTGATTTTAACAACTACCCATGGATGAGAGCACGTTTGTGGGAGTCTGGTGGAAAGGTCCCAGCACCTGCTGAAGAAAAAAAAAAAAAATCCCAAAATAGGTACATTGAAGAGAAAAGAGGAGCAGTTTTATACCATGTTACCCCTCCACAAGTTGTCACAACTCAGTACCAAGAGAAAGCCCTTTGACCCATGATTTCTCCGATGGGGGAAGTGAAAGCATAGTAAGCATTCAACTTCTTCTGAAATGTGAGGCAACCAGGAGAAGGGAAAAGGGGCAGGAGGTTTTAGCACTGGGGTGAAGAACTCAAAGAAATCAATGAATGGCGATGCTTTGTATAAACCTCCTCACAAGCTATACCAAGATGTGTACCCGTGGACTCTGTAGGACATAACAACTGCAGACGCCCCCCCTCCCAACTAGCCCACTTGTGGTCCCAGCACTCCATATGACTCTCTCTGGTCCCTGTAGCCCAGGGTGTACAGCCCAGGATATAGTGCATGTGACACCTACAGATCATGCACAAGCATACGCAGAAAGCTGGCTTGTCTCTGTAGGATTGAAGGAAGATGCTTAACCTTCAGCTGTTCAGGGCATGACCCTACCAAAATAAAAAACTCTAATACATTGATTGGTTTTTCAGGATTGAGAGAATGCACGCAGTCCTAAGACATCCTTCCCCTGACCAAAGGGAACAAGTGAAGCAGGTACATCTGTTGAACAGGTCTAAGAGTTCCAAGAATCCCTAGCCAAGAGGCCTGGTGAAGAACTTTTGTTCTGAAGCCAGTAAAACTGGAATAGGTGACTGGTTTTTCAAATGTGAAGGCAGCAATACATGACTTTAAGGAAGATGAAAAATCAAGGAAACATACCACCAAAGAAACACAATAATTTTCCACTAATCAATCCCAAAGAAATGGAAACTTATGGATTGCCTAACAAACAATTCAAAAATAATTGATTTAAGGAAGCTGAGTGAACTATATGACACCACAAATAGAAACCTCAACAATATCAGTATAGCAATCATGAATAAAACAGGAAGTTAACAAAAGAGTTGGAAATCATAAAAAATAAACAAAAGGAAATTCTGGAGCTGAAGCATACAATTAAAGAAAGAAAAAATTCAATATACAGCAAACAACAGTAGATTCAATCAAGCAGAAGAAAGAATCTGTGATCTTAAAGACAGGTCATTTAAAATTATCTAATCAAAAGTGAAAAAAGAAAAGAAGAATGAAAAATAGTGAAGAAAGCCTAAAGAAATTACAGACACCATCAAGAAAACCAGTACAGGTTGAGCATCTCAAATCTGAAAATCCAAATTTTTAAATGCTCTAAATTCTGAAACTTTATGATCACAAATGTCACACTCAAAGGAAATGTTCATTGGAGCATTTTGGATTTTGGATTTTCAGATTTGGGGATCTCAACAGGTAACTATGGTGCAAATATTCCAAAATCTGCAAAAAAAAATTTGAAAACTAAAACACTGCTGGTCCCAAGTATTTTGGATAAGAGATACTCAACCTGTATATGCATTATGAATTCACAGAAAAAAAGAAAGAGAAGGCGGCAGAAAGATTATGTAAAGAAATAATGGCTTAAAACTCCCTAAATCTTGGAGAGAATGTGGGCATACATGTTCATGAAGCACAAAAGATCCCAAATAGAATAAATCTAAAGAATATTTCACTTTGGACCTATTATAATCAAATTATAAAACATGAAAGAGAATTTTGAATGGAGTAAGAGAAAACCTTGTAACACACAAAAGAATCTTGATAAGGCTATTTGCAGATCTCTCTGCAGAAATTTTGTATACTAGGAGATAGTGGCATGATATAATCAAAGAACTGAAAGAAGAAAAAAAAACTGTCAACCAAGAATACTATACCTGGCAAGGCTATCCTTCAGAAAAGAAGGAGAGATAAAGATTTTCCCAGACAAACAAAAGCTAAAGGAATTTATCACCACAATACCTGTCTTATAAGAAATGCTAAAGGGAGTTCTTTAACTTGAAATGAATGAATGCTAAGTCAAGCCTAAAAACAAATGATAGACTAAGACTCACCATGAAGGTAACAAGGTTGTCATATTTTTCACAGGCACCAAAAGAAAGCATAAACAGGTAGGACTGCATCAAAGTAAAGAGCTTTTGCACAACAAAGGAAACACCAACAGAATGAAGAGACAATCTATGAAATGGGAGAAAACATGCAAACATATAGTACCTCTAATAATGAGTTCATATACAAAGTACAGCAGAAACCCAAACAATTCAATTAAAAAAAACCTTAAATTACAAAATTCCTGAATAGACACATCCACAAAGAAGACACAAGAATGTACAATAGGTATATGAAAATGTCCTCAACATCACTAATTATCAGAGAAATGAAAATCAAAACCAAATTCTCACACCTGTTAGAATGCCTGTTATCAAAAAGTTGAAAGATAAGTGTTAACAAGGTTGTGGAGCAAAGGGTACCCTTGTACACTGTTGGTGGGAATATAAATTGGTGCAGTCATTATAGAAAACAGGAGATTCCTCAAAAAATTAAAAATAGCACTACCATATGATCCAGAAAAGCTACTTATGGGAATATATCCAAAAGAAATGAAATTATGTCAAAGAGATATCTACACTCCTCTGTTTATTATAGCATTATTCATAATAGCCGACATATGGAAACAGTCCAAGCTGATGAATGAATGGATAAAGAAAAACGTGATATTCAGCCTTAAAAAAGTAGAAAATTTTGCCATTTATGGCAACATGGATAAACCTGGATGGAATTATGCTGAGTGAAATAAGCAATAAGCCAGACACAGAAAGACAAATACTAGATGATCTCATTTATATGTAAAATCTAAAAAAGTTGAACTCATACAAGTGAAGAGTAGAATAGCGGTTGTCAGCAGCTGGAGGGATGGAGTGAATGGGGAGATGTAAACAAATACAACATGCAAACAGTAACCAAAAGACCCGTGGGGTAACCATAGTAATTTCAAAGAAAGATTAGTTTAGAATAAGGAAGATTATCAGGTATAGGGAAAGATATTACTTAACAAAAAAAGGATAAATTCTTCAAGAAGACAAAATAATTCTAAACATTAATGCTTCTAACAAGAGAGCTTCAAAATACATAAAGCAAAAACTGATTAAAAGTGAAGATAAAACTAGACAAATTTTCAATTATAGAGATTTCAATACTCCTTATCAATAAATGATATAAGAAGTAGTAATTTATGAGAGAAAAAAATTAGTAAAAAGAAAAAATTAGCAGCACTGAAAAATGCCAACAAACAGCTAGTCTAAATTGATATTTATTGAAAACACCATCCAAAAAAGAAACTTACATTTTTTTTTTCCAAATGAAGAAGGAGTATTTACCAAATTAGATAATATTCTGGGCCATAAAACAAACCTAAACACATTTATAAGAAAAAAAGTCACATAGACCAAGGTAGAATTAACCTAGAATTCAGTAACAGAAATCTATCCAAATAGCTCCAGAATTTTCAAATGAAACAATATATTTCTGAATAATCCACAAATCAAAGAGGAAGCCTTAAAGAAATTTAAAATATTTTGAACTGAATGAAAATAAAATTACAGCACATCAAAATGTGAGGGGTACAGCCAAAGCTTATAGGAAACATATAGTGCTAAGTGCCTTTATTAGAAACAAGGAAAAGTCAATATTGATAACCTAAACTTACACTTCAAGAAACTAGAAAAAGATAAAATTAAACTTAAAACAAGCATAAGTAAATAAATAAAGGTTTAGAACAGACATCAATGAAATTTAAAATAGAAAGACAATAATCAATAGATTTAAATGATTATTTTTTGAAAGTATCGATGGCCTTGATAAATCTCTGAACACAACTGAGAAGAAAAATAAAGGAGATTCAAATTATTAATGTTAGAAATGAAAGGAAGCATCAGTACTGAGACAAAATATTAAAAGAACAATAAAGAAACACTATAAGCAACTCATGATTTCCACAACTTTAGATAAAATTGATCAATTTCCTGAGAGAAAAAAAAAAACTACAAAAACTGACTCAAGAAGAAATAGATAACACGAATAGTTCCATCTCTATTTAAAAAAATTGAATTATAGTTAAAAATCTTCCAAATAAAAAAAAAAAAGTAAAGCTCCTGGACAAGATGATTTTATTGGTAAATTCTACCAAACTTTTAATAAAGTAATAATATCAGTTTCACACAATATTTTGCAGAAAACAGAAAAAGGATGAAATATTTCCCAGCTCATCTTATATGAGTCCTGCATTACCCAGATGCCAAAACCACTAGAGTGTGAAATGAAAAATATGATAGTAACTTTACAATAGAGAAATCTGGCACACATCACCTTAACCAAGTGATCAAGGACCCTATCAACATTAATGAGTCATGTTGATATTATGCACCACCTGATATGATGCAATTCTTTCCCAATGTCCCTAAACTTAGTCTAATCATGAGGAAACATCAGAAAAGTCTAAGTTGTGGGGCATTCTACAAAATACCTGACCACTACTCTTTAAACTGGCAACATCGTGAAAGACAAAGGAAAACCAACACACTTTCACAGATTGGAGAAGATTACAGAGACAGGACAACTAAATGCAATGTTTGAGCCTGTGGAAATCTGAATAGAGCCAGTAGTTTAGTTAATATTAACAGCATTGTTCCAACGTCCATGTCAAAGTTTTGATGCACATGCTCTTGTTATGTAAGATCATAATGGTAAGGAGTTGAGTGAAAGGTATTTGAGAATTTACTACTGTTTTTGCCACTCTTCCTTGAATCTAAAGTTATTTCAAAATAAAAAGTTTAGAGAATTGATTTAAAAGAATCATGACTTTTTAATTTATGTAATATTTATCTTGCACTCCAAGGGTCAAGGTTTGAGATGTAACTATCAGATCATTTTGGTAATTTATTTTATTAAGTAAACATTCAAAACTTTTCCAAAGAAGTGCTAGCTTTTTTGTAGGCATATAATATCATACCTCAAAAGAGTTTTGAAGCTCTTTCTTTCTTTTTTTTTTTTTTGTAAATGGCTTTAAAATATAGAAATATTATTAGAATACTAAATTCTACAGTTTATCTAACTCAAGACCATATTTTATATTGTTAGGTAGATAGTGAGGGATTCTGGGTCTCCTAGGGACAAAAGTGGGTGACATTGAGGTTTACGCCCCCCACCATGGGCTTTCAGAGAGGTGCATGGGAGACCCCCAAGCCACTAAGACTCAGGTCATATAATTCCCAACTGTTCAATCAAAGTGGTTCATGGTGACATCTGAGCCATAAGGGAGGTCCCAATATAGACACTATAAAACACAACAGCCAGACCATAACCAAGACCTTTTCTCTCTTTTGCTACAATAATGGGTCCCGTTGTCATCTGTGGCGTATGTGTCATGCTCTATAAACCTGTATCTTGCTCTTGCTCTATAACCCTACCTTCTTCTCCTCAATAAACCTCATTTTCGAGCTTGCCTGACTTTTGTGAGACTGGTCATTTTTCCACCATGGACACACTAAGAACAGACATTTCAGACTGCGACCTGACAATATCAGAACACTGTTATACATGACAGACACATGTCACAAATTAGTTTCTAAAAAATAAATGAAATAAAATAATAATTTTCTCTTTTACCTGGTCTCTTTGGCCAAATATGCTCATATTCTGTTCCTATGGCTGCCTAGCATGCAAATTTGTCCTATCATTCTGCTATGAAGGTAATAACAAAAGGATTTCATAAAGGAGTGTGAGAGTTTGCATTTAAAGAGTAAATTTTACCAAAAATATTTCATTTAAATATTTGAATATTTAAAATGTTACTTGTATCAATAACCCTATTAGAATCCACCCTAAATTGACACTAATGAAAGACCCTTGTTATTTGGCTAGGTTACTTCTTGATTATTGTTTTAGTAATTTTAAAATCACTAAAAGGAATACTGAAATACATTTTAAAAAACTAAGATAAACTCACATAAAATATGTCCTCAGAAGTAAATTAGTGGTAGTAATTTTAATAAATATTATAAATTTTTAACTGATTAATTCCATTACAGTAATCAACATCCATTTTTATTACATCCAAAATTACATCTAATTTTTAATAGCTCTGGATAAAAATGTTTCTCTTAAATGAATCACTCTCCTCAAAACTGATTATAATATATGCACAGATTAAGTTGTTACTATATGACAGCATAATTTTGAAGTGAGAAAAACTGGAAATGACCTTCTAGACCAGCAATTTATTTTTTACAAACAACTTTACAGTTAGAAGTCTAGGAAGGTGAAATGACTGTCTCAATATTACACTGCCATCCAAAGGGAAGAAAAAAGACTCCAGAACAATTGTTTTATTTATGCCATATCATGGAATTTCAAAGAAACATGAATCAAGTGAAATCAACCAAAAGGAAGCAAAACAAGCAAGTAGACAAATCTAGAAGTTAGAATGTTCTGTGAGAAAACTTGCCTAATCTCATGAAAAACTGAGCTATTTAAATGCTATTTAAGGAAAAAATAATCAGAGATATGACATGTTCTGTGATTGTACACAGATTTCAGGAAATGTTAATATATGTATTATATGAGATAACTCTGAAATAAAAAGATGAAATCAATGACTGAAAAATCAATATTACTGTAAATTATTATGAAATAATAAAAATTAACTATTATAAAAAATTTTTATGAATAAAAGTTTATTTTTAAAAAGTACATAAAATAATGGCACATATGTTTGCTATGTGTGGTTTGCATGGACATAGGTATAAAAATATAATCTAAAATGTTAGCATATACAATTTGTGGGTAGTGAGAATATGACATTTTGTCATATTTTATTTTTGCTTGTCTAAGTGTCATTAATTTATACAATAAATATTTATGACTTCTGTAATAATAAAAGGTTATTTAAAAAAACAAAATTACTTTCATTACTCTAAAACAGGACAATGAAAACCATTAAAAAAATGACTAGTGCTTTGTTTATGGCTGATATAACCAATTCACAGAGTGAAAATACTTCAGATCTTCTATGCATATGTAGCTCAAATTTACCAATTATTTATGTTCTAAAAATTTTTTAAAGATATTTTCAATCTTTCTCACTGAACTCCTACTAACATGAGCAAAATCATAGCAAAACATTTTAGCAAAATCAGAATTTCTAAACATCAGTAATAAAAATTTAGTTCAAACTTTCTCAGAATATAGCTAAATTTTTGAGTTATTTTAAGTAAATTGATCACTCTGTTCTTAATATATATATAGTCCAATGTACATGTTTAATAATACCAATAAATTATTTTTAGTTTGAGAAATATCATAATACATATCAGAAGCACTAAGAAAAATATTGGATTTCTTGTTTTTCCAAATGCTAATATTACCAATTCAACATAAAGGTAAAACATATATCCTTTTAATATCAGTTGTTAATTATGATAAATATTGTCAGGCTTTCTATTAACTTTGTACATTCTGTTAAAAAAAAATCAAAAAGTCTAAACTAGCTTTATAATAATACAAAAGTACTTAGTAATTATGCCATGATTGATATGAAAAATAAGGATGGAAAAGAACAATATTAACCTCTGGGAATTTATATTTTATTTCTCTGACACTAACAGGATCCAAAATAACTTTTAATATTTTAAAAAGTATATGCTGGATTTTGTTATGTATTTTTCTTAATATGTAAGTTTAACGCAAATCACAGAGCAACTTTAATTCATAGAAAAAATACAGTAAATACGTTTTTCCCTAACCTTTGAAAACTACAAAGCCTAGATAATACTTAACATAAAAATAAAAAAAGTAATGATTTTATCACATGATCAATTAATCTGTTCATAGTCTTTCTTATCTGATTTTACTGACAATGACAAATGAAAGAACTTTCTGTATGCTGTAACACTGCCACTTAAAGAATGTCATAGAAATAGCCTTCTTACTTTCCCACACTTAATAGAATTTATTTTTAAGTCAATTAGAATGGAAAGAAGCAGGGAAAACTAGCCTAGAAGCCAAAAAACCAAGATTCCAAGTTCAATTACATTTAACAGTACTTCATCCAAAACTGTAAAATATTCTTTGTAAATTTGGTGTACTTTGGTGTAAATATGGGTACTTACACAATTCAGCAAAGAGAAGTGAATGCTAGCAAATAGAAAAAAGAGCAAATAATATAATGAATTTGAGCCTAGTTTTGTAAATGAAAACAAAAATAATTATGTTTATATCAAATCTTAACTAAAATATTAAGGCTATTATTTTGTGTTTGGCTTGAATAAATATTTCAACAAACACACAGTTGACTATATCTTCAAAGTTTGGTGAAAAAAAACACTGTCCATTAGAATTCTATACTCAGTGTTAAGAATCGAATTGTGTCCCCCAAAAAGATATGTTGAAGTCCTAACACACGGTACCTCAGAATGTGAACTTACTTGGAAATAGGGTCCTTATAGATATAACTAAGTTAAGATGAAGTCAGTGAAATAGGATGAACCTTTAATTCAATATAAGTGGTGTCTTTGTTAGACGAGAAGACACAATAGAGATAACACCACGTGACAATGGCAGTTGAGTGCTATAGCTACAAGGCAAGATATGCCAAGCATTGCTAATAAACACGAGAAGCCAGAAAGAAGAAAGGAAGGATTCGCTCCTACAGGTTGTAGAGGGAACGTGGCCCTGCCAACACCTTGATGTTAGACTTTTAAACACCCAAACTGTGAAACAATAAATTGTATTATTTTAAGCAACTCAGTTTGTGGTTCTTTGTTATAGTAGCCCTAGGAAACTAATACAACCAGATGAGATACATTTTAGGAATTTGTTGACAAACTAACACTAAGGGGTTTTATGACAAAAGATAACAAAAAAAAAAAAAAAGAGATAAAAAATGACTTACAAAAAAATTTCAGAGAAGTAGCCAGGTATAGTGAGCCAAGAATATGGTAAATGTTATATCTCTAAGCAAACAATGACTGTATAAAACAGCATTAATGCTGATTAGTTTCTAGAGATTAAAAAAAGATATTAGAAGGTTGGGTCACAATCATATTGTGGAAATTGTCAATATTAAAATTGAGTCACTTAAGTCAAACCCTAACAAAATGGAGCCAGGAGGCCATGATGAAAGACCCCTCATGGACATATACCTGTATTAGGACTTACCTTAAGAAATCCTTGCACGCTTACCTATAATGAGAATTAGGCAAGAAATTCCTCAAAAACACAATCTTCCAAATAAACCACTTGCAGCATTCTGGATAAACCATTTGCACAAGGACACTTTCCCCCAACAACTGCCTTCACCTACTATCTAACACCAACTCCTACAATAAACCCCTGTACAGTGGTCTTTGTTTCAAAACAGTGCATATAGACTTCTCCTTTTATCTTTAAAAGCGTTCCCCAGCCCCAACTTCTATCGATGTGCCTATGGTCTGCCATGGTACATATATACCAGTTTGCAATCCCCTGCTCTTCCCCCCAAAAAACTCTTTTTTTAGTGAACCTCTCTCTCTGTTGTTAATTAGGTTGGAAATATAAAAAGAATAATTCCAAAGTATCTATATTGTTTGGGATGAGAGTAAAAATATTATAATAGCTCTAGAATTTGTTTAATTGAATTCCCATCATTAAATTTTCTGGAAAAAGTAAAACATAATCCAAAATAATAGAGTGGGAGAAATAAGAAGAATGAGATGGTGAGGAGAATATCAATCAATCCTAAAGAAGATAAAAGAGGAAAAAAAAATTTACATTCCAAATAAAATATAAATCTAAATATTTTATAACCATATCAATTTAAAAACACAAGATTTATCAGATTGAACTTTTAAAAATGCTTTATGCAAGTTGTATTAAAATGAAAGCTCAAAAAGACTAAAGTTAAAAATACATCAAAAGATATACCTGTACAATATTAGCTATAAGAAAACTGTTGTAGCTATATTAGTATTATATTATATTTACCAAGAAGTTAAGACAAGTCTGGACACAACACACTCAGATCACAACTTGAAGAATAGATAAAACTGCAAGAAAAAAATTGACAATTTTACAACCATATTAGAAAATTTAAACATATTATTCCCACACATATCACTTTGAGAAATCCAACAGATTATAAAAGGCAGTAAGAATTTTAACATAATTACAGTTTTGACAGATTGGTTATATATCAAACATTGCACAAAACTCATATTAATCTCAAACCTACAGAAAAAATTTTGAAAATTACAAATATTTTGAAAATTGAGGATACTTTGATCAACTATTTAAAGCAAAAATAATATCAATACATTGTGAAATTTATAAAATATATAAAAGTAAAATGTACAAAAATAAGAAAATGAAAAATTGAGGAATGGGCATATACTCAAATTATTCTTCCATTGTATATGAAGTATCATAATATTGTTCTTAGATGGATGGTGGTCAATTTAAGATGTGCTTTGTAATTCTGCAGCAGTTACTAGAGAACTAATACAAAGAAGTCAACTAATGAGCCAACAGTGGAGGTAAAATAAAATCATAGAATATACTCAATCCAAAATAAAGGAGTAAAAAGGAAAGCAGGAACAAAGTATGGATGGGTCAATTAGAAAACAAATAGCAACATGGTAGGTTTGAACCTAAGCATAGTAATAATTGCTTTAAATGTAAATGGTCTAAGCATTGCAATTAAAGACAGAGATTATAATACTGAGAAAAAAAATCAAGAACAGATTAATGCTGTTTATAATACACACATTTTAATCATAAAAATATAAATAGGTTAAATGACAATAAATGAGGAAAGATATACTGAGATATACTGTTGAAACTAATCATATAAAAGGTGAAGTGACTATATTAATATTATGTAGAGTAGACTTCAGGACAAGGACAAGTACCAGAAATAAAAAGATTTCTTATAGTGATAAATGTATGTATGCACCTATTAACAGAGCTTCAAAATAAATGATGCAACTGATATAAATGAAAGAAACCATTATTTCTGGAGATTTTAACATTCATGTCTCAGTAATAAATAGCTTAAGTAGACAAAAAATCAGTAAGGATAAAAAAGACATGAATAATATTAGAAATCAGCTTGACTTAATTGGCACTTATGGGGCACCATTAATTCTGCCATCAAGTGCATATTGCATATTCTCTTCAAGCGCACATGGAACATTCACCAAAATAGTCTATGGTATGGTGGAAAACAGTTTTCAATAAATTTAACAGAATTTATGTTATGCAGAGTAAGGGTATAGAGATTATATACTTTCTTGTATAACTGAAACAAGGCAAGAATGCCTCCTGTTACTACTTTTAATTATTATAATGGAGGTCTTAGCAGGAACATTAAGACAAGAGAAACAAATAAAGGCATATACATTGGAATAGAAAAAGTAAGACTATGTTTAATTTAAAAAGGCATGATCTTGTGCATGCAAAATCTTAGGAATCTATAAAAATACAACTAAAACTAATAACTTAAAAAATTTATGGGATGTAATGTCAATATAAAAATCAATTGTATTTCTGTAATGTAGCAATAATTGAAAAATATATGTTTAAAATAATATAAAACATGAAAAATAGGGACAAATGTAATAAAATGTCAAAAATCCATAGTCCAAAGCTATTTTAGTAAATAAATACTCATGTATTAGAAGAATACATGATGTTAAGATGCCAACTCTTTTCTAATTACTCGACTAAATCAATGTAATCTCAATAAAAATCCCAATAGGCATTGTATGTATGTGTGTGTCTGTGTGTAAATTAAAAAGCTGATTCTAAAGGCAAAGGACATAGGAAAGCCCAAACAGTTTCCAAAAAAAAAAAAAAAAAAAAAAAAGAATGAATTTGAAGAACATATGCAATCTGATGTAAAGACTTAACTGACAAACTAAGGTAATCAAGATAGTGTGATATTGGCAATGAATATTAATCAATTAAAGAGGATATGTGTAGGGTCAATTGATTTCTGACAAGGATGCCAAGGTAATTTAATGGAGAAAACATAGTGTTTTTGAAAAAAATGGTGCTGGAAAACCTGGTTATCCAAGTAGAAAAAAGTAAATCTCAACTTTTTTTTTTTAGCCACAAATACGAAAAATAATCCAAAATGGATCACATAACTAAATGTAAAAGCTAAAATTGTAAAACTTTGGTAGAAAATATGAGGAAAATAATAACTTTGGGGTAAGCAAATATTTATCTGACTGTAAAAAAATCACTAGTCACTAAAGAAAGAATGATAAATTGGACTTAGAAAAATTAATTTACTATGCTCTTCAAAAAACATTATTAAGAAATCATATGCTTCTGCCTAGAGAAAAATATTCACAGTGTATATAACTGGCAAAGTTTTGTATTTTGAATGTGTAAAGAAAGGAAAGAATCCTATCATTAAAGGACCAAGGATGAGAAATAACACCTCACAAAAAAAGAAATGCGAATAGCCAATAAGCACATGGGAATATGTTTAATATCATTAGTCATTAGGAAGTTACAAATTAAAATCAAAAGAAAAAACATTATACACCCCCCAAAATGCCAAAGACAAGCAAATAAAACAACAACAAAAATAAAGTCTCAACAATCAAGTAATAATGAAGATGTGGAGCAACTAGAAATCTCAGACATTTCTGAGGGAATCAATGGATTAACTCTTTTTGGAGAGCAATTTGTGCATTTCTTATAAAATTAAACCTACAGTTTTTCCCATAATCTAACAATTCCACTTCTAGGTGTGGAAAAATGAAAATATGTCATCACACACCCAAAAAATGTGGAAATGGAAATGCAAAGAAGCTTTGTTTATAACACTGAAAAACTGAGCACAACCTAAATGTCTGTCAACAACTGATGGCATACAATGCAATTCATTGGAACTCAGGGAAAAGAGGGAAATATAGATACACAACACAACATGGATGAATCTCAGAACCACTTTGCTGAGTGAAATCAGCCAGACACTAAAGGGTACATGTCATCTATATACAATTCTAAATAAAGAAAATATAATGTAGTGCCATAAAGCAAATTAGAGGTTTCCTGAGTTGATTAGGCTGAGGGGGTTGACTAATTTAGGACACAGAGAAACTTTTTGGGTTGATGGAAAAATTCTATATTTATTATGGTGTTGGTTGCATATACTTAAATAGGCACATTTTATTGTGTGCATATTGTGCCTCAATAGAGTTGATTTTAAAAATTAAGCACATACTAGGCCATGAAGAAAGTCTTTACAAATTGATGACTTCATATCTTTCTGCCTATCCTAAACAATTCAACAATTTCCCTGATCCTTAGTTTCTTAAATTCTTGCCAATTTCATTAAGAAATTAATGTGAAATAATGCACAGTGCGTATAAGAAGGGCACAGTAAATTTTGATTCACTTTTCTCATCCACTTTCCCACTAACTTTTAGAAATATTCTAATTGGAGAAATTGTGGCTTCTGTACTTTTTAAATAATTTTCTAATAAATTTTTCAACTCATTTTTCACAACTTTGCCCCTAAGCCATTAGACCACAGCCTATGCTATCACTATTAAAAATAAATATATATTTTTTTAATTTAGGGAGCACATATGTAATCTGCTAATTCTATCAACTAAACAATATTTTATAGAAGAAGCAAATATTTACTGAATTGATTTAAATTTTGATAGTCATCCTAAAAAGTCTGAGTCTAGTCATTTTAAAATTTTTCATTAAATATATGCTATACACTGTGGTAAATTTTCTGTACTGATAGAGAGATAAAAAAGACATGGTCACACCATCATGTAACTAACATTTCAAAAAAACTCCTGAATATATAATTAAGGAAACTGAACATCAGGAGAATTTTCATGAGAGGATAATTATATGAATGTTTTCTGGGTAGCAATCAATTTATCATCCAGTTTACTTCTGACATTTTCTATGCTTTTGACTTAGTAAAAGCAATAATCAATTTATTGGAGGGGAAAAAGCAGTTGAATTTAGAACTATTTTCCAAACATTCATATAAGAACAAATAAAAATTAAATCTTATAGGTATTACATGTATTACCAAATTTCTAATTTATTACAAATCCGAGTGAGTCTTGCTTAGTTCTATTCAGATCAGATACTATCTCTAAAACTAAAAATATCAGAACTCGTGTCCTAAGCACAAAATTTTCTCTCTTTAATCCATCCAAGTTTGTCAAGCATAGCCATTCCAAATTACCTAGGCAAAATCTTCTCACCAAAAATCAGACCTCTGTTCCTATTAAATGCTGATTATCCCAATTACTTTTTAGCAAGAAATACATGAACAAAAACAACAACAAAGGGATCTGTGATTATAAAAGACATTGCTTTCATAATTATTTAGATTTCTTGTTTTAATCTTTTTAAATTTCATATTTTAAAAATTGATTTGTTTTGCCACATTTCAGAAAAAATCCAAAAGTTGCTACATGTGAATGTTAAAACCTGTGATTTCTCAGATGAGTCCATGTTTACCAGCAGGGCTCACCCATACAGGCCAGCTGAACAGCCAGTGTACTTTCCCTTCACTGTGGTCAGTGAATCAGCAAGTGTTACAGGAGTTCGCTGTGAAATACCAGGTGCTATTTCAACAGCCTTCTTTCACAACGCTTAGGGTGGGGTCATTCTGTAGAGCCTGATAAGGTTACTGGAACTCAGTTCCTGGGGTGGTCAAGTTAACATCCTCTACTCTCATGCTCTCTGAATGTAGAAGGTAGTCACAGAGACCTGGTTCCCTTTTTTGGGCAAAAGGCTACTCAACCACAAGCTGCTTATTAAACTCTGTCTGGAAAATATTATTCACCGAAATCATGTCTCAATAACACAAAGTTTAATTTTGTAATTAACCAAACCATCTGTCACTGCAAGGCTCTCTTAAGGCCATCCAAATGGAAGAACTTTTACTTGTAGAATCTTGCATCGTAAGTGGTGGTTTTTGTAATGAACGACTGTGAGAAGGATATGTATCAATTTCAAATGATAGCTATAATACAAATAGATTATCAACTTTCTTTTGCCTTTGATAACTCACCAACTCCAAACAAACTAATTTTCTAAAAAGAATTTCCTACATCTTTTGGTAAACAGATTTTTGCCCTTTCCATAAAATGTTTAGCTCTCCGCTTTATAAAATAAAATTCATCTGAACATAGATGTTGCTGTAGCAAAAGACTGACCATCTGCATTTCCACTGTCTGTTAACCGTATCATTTTCTTGAAAACTTAAAAATAATTACTAACCAATCAACAATGAGGATTAATCAGTCATATAATTTGTTCTTCCTTTTAGATTTCAAGGTTTTCTGTCTTGGTGCATTAATCATCCATAGACATTTAGAATACATGCAAATGCAGAGACATCAAAGAATCAGGTATCTAGAAGTATTAAAACAGTATCAGTTGGTCATGACTTGAATAGGTATTGGACTAGCTTTGAATCTTTAATGTCTAATGTGTCACATATTTGGATCTGACACACCATTCAAAGAACTCTGAACCAATAGCCCAGATGGTATCTTAAAGACAATTTTTGACTTTGGTGGCTTTGTTTTTGGATTTAAAAAACATAAAAAAAAAAATTGTAGAATTAAAAAAATTCAATATTTAAAATTTTTAAAATTAAATATAAATACATCTATATCTTTGTAATTGTAATATATTTACCAAATAAGGTGAAGTCAGATAGATGAGAAATTATTCTCAGTAATTCAACTTACACAATTCTTGCCACCTCTTAGCAGTTTATATCATTAAATTTTGATACTACGTAGTCCATAGGAAGGACGAATAGCTGCCAGAAGAGTAATGGTGGTGGACACGTATTGATTGTTAGGCTTCTCTACAACCAATTGGTATTTAAAGTTTTAATTAATAGCTGAATAGATGCTTTCATAGTCAAACAGGGGATTTGGTTTTCAATAACCTATAACATCTTGCACTTCATATTGAAATGTCACTTGCATAGATCCTTTACTCCAGTGACGGAGGATGGACAGGAAAAGCAGTTCTAGACCCTGAAAAAGTTGGTTTGTATGGGTTAGCTGTTTTCCGATGAGATCAGTCTAGCCCTGCCACCTGCACTCCAAAAGATTGGTCCCAAGAGAGTAATGATGTCATTATGCCAACACCATCATCATCTCAGTGTTGTTATATTGAGTCAGCCAAACTTGGCCCCATATTGGTCTGGTTTCTGTTCTTCTGGCTTAAACCCACACAGTTTGGAAATGGTATTCCTTTTGAAAAGATTAATGCCTTCAGTTCTAATTATCTTAATTATCAGTTGCTGTCTGAGAATGTTACCTGGATAGGACTGAAAGTTGTAAGACTTCAGCTCAAATAGAATATAACAGGTTTTACCTTTTAAAAGTAGCATAGCTAATATCCCACTTATGGCAACTTTTCCAGTATGTCATCTTATATGTGAACTTTATTTGCTTAGTTAATCAGTTGCCAGAAAATAATTGCCAGTAAAGGCAGAGTGAGAAAGAAAGACATTAGTATGCCTAAATTTCAAACTATTTTAACCAATGAAAGGAAAGGAAACACAACTAACTAGGTAATTCCAGATTGGGGTGATATGTACAATCAATATTTCACAAACCTTACTGAAGAAACTAGAGGAAAGAGCCCACCAAGATTAGAACAGCTACCAGATGTGTAATATCTAATTATCTGCCCATATTTATTTTTTATTAGTATATAGATGTTGAATAAAATACTAAATGCATTTCTCATGCCATGTTTTTGAATTTTTTTTTTTTTTTGGTGAAAATTTATTTTCTCTCTCTGAAGTACCTCTATGAGTCCACCTTAGGTTTGAAGCTTAGTTTTAAGTAGCACATAGGTGTCTTATAAATGAGCTAGGCAGACAAACTCTTTACCTTTGAAGATTACTAGATGATATTTTTAAGAGACAAATAACAAAACAGAAAAAAAAAAGACAAGAGATAATTCCCTTCAGTGCTATAATTGAAACACACATAGTCCACATTAGAATTAAAAGAAATTGTACAGTACCTTAAAGGTACATACTTAACAATTCCATTAAAAGTAATTAAAATGAAAAGCAGCAACAAAATACTAATGAAGAATTTCTACCTGTTATTGATTATCTGAAAAGGATCAATTTGAAAAGAGAAAATCTTTCCCAAATTGTCCAGATTAAGCAATTTTTTTCCCTTAAATGTAGTTTACCTATGTTTTAAAATCTTGTGAATAAAGTCACAAGTCTGAGAAAAAATAAAGAAACTCTAGCATTGGAGTAAATAAAACATTGAAAGAAAGCAAAGTTAAGGAATTATTCAGGGAAAATAATAAAATTATTGTTTTAAAATATCTCTTTTCATTATTGCTATGCAGGCTATATTTATCAGCAGCCCTTATGTTTGTAAAATTATTACAGATTGAGCTGGTTATATGCGACTGAGTCATCCAGTTTGGGAATTTACCAGTAACAAATCACTACAGTTCAAACCCCTTGCTCTATTTCCACACATATTTTTAAGTAGTTACAATCAGAACAAAAAGGAAATCTTACAGAGTTTTAGATTTGTTTAAGATTCAAATATCATTAAAAATCTGGGTCCAAAATAGCACATTATTAATATTTTTCTAAATGATTTTCAATACATTTGACTCCTAGAATTACAATATTCTGTTAAAAATGGATAGAATGTAAGTCAAATTATTGTTACCATAAGCAGCATTTTCAGATAATTCAAACCAAGTACAAGTGCTTCCTTTCAAAAACTACCCATGGGTTTATTACTGAATACACTGAGAAGAAAGAAATATTTTCATATTAAATTCCTATGATATTGGCTTTGGTGCAAGTTATCAGCTAAAAAATGTTATTGATTATCTTAGAAATTTAATATCCTATTTTTGTCATTGGTTGATTTCAGTAAGAAACTGTTAAGAACTTTCCTAATGCTCAACTTATTATTAATTTAAAATTATTTAAAAATTTATCTTTAGTAAAACATGAAACATGAGTTTTTCTAATTAATTTAAGAAAATAAAGCACAATGGAATTTAATATTTATTCAAAGAGAAATAATAAATATTCAAGCATCTATATTTGGGGATAATAAACAATCTGTTCTGGAATTAAGAAAATTTGTCATAATTAAAATAATTGTGAAAATTAAAATGGTTAATTTATCTTTGTTGTAGATAATTCTTTGGCCACAATATGCAATTGATTTGTATGTGTTTTTTAAATATGCTTTCTGAGCTTGTAAAAGGTTCCTTTTTAGTTCTCAATACATTTTGTTTCTGAAACCTTCCTGACTGAAAGAAAGAATAAAGGGAGGTTAAAGAGACACACACTATTTTACACAGACCAGTTGAGAGTGTCTCCCCGAAAGATCATTCTGATGATTTTAAACAACCTACTTCTATAAACTATATTATCGAATATGGCTAAATTTACTCTTTCCATTAGGATGTTTGGCCGTCACATAGATCAAACCATGACAGCCTACATACTACCAAGAAAAGTCAATATAGTATCATAAAATATGTGAAACAGGCCTAATTCTTTCTACTAAATACTTCTTTATTTTTGTTTTTATTTTTTTGATATACTGGAGCCATGTCTGTGAAATATCAAACTATCTACCTTATTTTTTGAACCTGGGTCAAGTTGCATTGGTAATGTTTCATTATAGACACCAATTCAAAAACAGTTTTGTATATTTCCTTAAAAAGATTATTATATTGATGTCTATGTATCAGACATCAACAATCTCCTATATCAGCATCTGTCAGTATCAGAAGAAGCTAAATTGGTCTCAGTTTTCTCATCAATAACATAGATGATAATTATTTTCATTGAGATCTGTGAGTAGGAAAAATGAATTATTAACCCAACTTTATGTATAGGTCCCATATAATAGGCAGATATAGATACAGAACAAGCAAATTTATGTTAATTCTATTATTTGTCTCATTTGTCTTATACCAGTGACTCATAAGCAAAGTAGTTGAGAAGTCAAGTCCTAATCTGACTGTATAAATCAGAGTGGGTTTACACTTAGGTGGTAAATTCTAATTCTGACAACTCTACCCGGTTTGCAAATACAGCTAAGAAACTTTTTTCCTAGTGCCTGTTCTAGCCACCCCATCCCCACCACATACCACTTTCCCCAGATTAACACCTCCTAGCCTAACCCCAAACATGTGGCTCCTCTTGATAGCTTATAAACTCTGTGTCAAACACCTGTGTGTGCAATTTGTTCCAAGGGAAAACATGATCTCTCTTCAGAAGCAAATAAAGCATATGGCATTCAATTCTCTAAGCACACCCTCAAATATTTTAAGCAACTTCTTGATTTTCATAATTCCGACTTCTGAAGTGCTTCCTTTTTTTACCTCAATTTCAAAATTACAAGGTATCATATGATTATTGTAAAGCTGTGCATTTTGCAAATCAACCTTACTTATTATTAGCCTTTGCTTTTTCAGCAGGAGAAATAAATTCCCCACAGTGGCCATTCATTTGCCTCTCAGCACGATCTCTTCCCTAAAGAAACTTGAATCTGAATCTACTTCCTCTTTTTTGGTTGGAAAACAAATGTTTGATTCGGGGTGAGCATGCATGTGAATTTTAAGCACATACAAAGGTAACAGAATGTCCCCAGCACCAACTTAACCATTTAGGTAATTTCAAATTCCCGGGAACGATACTTGTTTCACAGGAAAGCAAAACACTGAGGAATAGGAGGTAAGCAATTTGGAGGACTTAGGAAATGGAGACATTCCCAGTAACTTGCTGCACTCTGCCCTCTTTCCTGTCTTCAAGCTAGAAAGACTTGGGGGAATGTTGCCAGCCCATTAGCATTTCCAGAATTGAAATATTCTCTTCCCGAGATAGTACCATTGGAATGATGACAAGAAATACTGAGCCCAACTTTCCTGGCTCCTTCAGGTTTGTAGGGAATAAGGTAGTTTCATAGATCTGCTTTTGGAGTCACTTATGACAAAAATCTGACAGGTCAAGCATCTGCAGTTTACACATTTTATTTCTCTCTTTGGCTTTCTTCTGCCAAAAAGTGTTTGTGTAGGGGCCCGGTGAAAGTGATGACAGCTTACACTCTTCATGTCACAGTATTTTTAAATCTCTTATTTTTCACCATATTTCCAGGGGTGATAGTGCCATTGCAGGACTAAGGTGATTATGACCTAACATTAAAGAAGGAAAGAAAAACCAAAAAGAGCATGAGAATATTACATTTAGTTGTAAGTGTGGTAGACAATTATATGTAAGCAATAGAATAAAAAAACTTACTTCTCTGCTCTGGAGAAGGAAAGATCAACAATTTAAATAAGATCGCTTACAAGAGATGTTTAAGTCAATTAATCTATCTTTTTGTTTTTTCCTCAACAACTTCCATTTCCCTCTACTCCCTCTATAAAGGCATTATGGCTTTTAGTGGATCCCACCTTAAAATAGGCCATCCTAAAGATGAGTACTAGACCAATCTATGTTTAAAAGCCTGCAGAGAGGCATGATTATACAGTGGACTTTTGGCATAAGTTACAATAGTATGTACCAGAAAGTTCTTTTATTCTGGGGATAAAATACAGTGTAACTGTATTTCATATTTATAATAGAGAATACAATGTAAATGATGCCTCCGGGAGTTGTGTAGTTCAGTGGCCCTAAAACTCTCATTTATTATTTGGGCTGCTCACTTCTGAAAACACCAGTTCAACTATACCATCACACAGGCATAATTTTGGGTAAGGAATGCATTCCATTTCAAAACCTCTCCATAAGAGAAAATTAAAGAATGTCAAACAAATGAGCAATGTTAGATTCCAATACACTTGTTAATGATATTATTCCTAGAGTATAGGTTCTTAGAATTATAACCTAGTTTCCTCGTGTGTATTTTGTGGCATTTGTCTAGAGTCATTCAACATGAATTTGTGCTGCAAGCCTATAGATCCCACCCAATCTATTAAAACCACATCTAAGTCAAGTGCAAGGTAGACTGCTGCCCCAAATCCTTAACCCCGGAATTTTTGTGTCGCATTTAATTTTGATTCTCTCTCTTCTGTTCTGCATTTATAACTAAGAACCCTTTGAATATGCTATTGTTGCTATTTGCAACTGTCCGGCAGCAGTTACACTAATTCAGATTGATCAGCAGCGATTTAAATTCTTTATGAACTCATGGTGAAAGATGATGTAGCAGATCCTTGGAAAGAGCTTTCCCTATGTTTTGTGATATCATCATGACATGATGTAAAACACCACGAGACAGGTCGTATTGCCTTGGTGTCACTACACCTTGTGTCAAAAACCTAAAACTCCTTTTGTCAGTTGGCTAATTGGCTTATGTCCTCAGAGATTCCCAGTTACATGATGTTGGAATTCACGGTTCAGAGGGGAACTGACACACCCATTTCTGTGCTTAGACAACATCCCTACCCTCAGGTCTGTCACCCCCGTCCCCATCAGTTTACTGAGAGTCTACAAACCGTGCAGCCTTGTTTGACTCCAGAAACCAGTAAGTAAAGGCAGTACAGAAAAGAAAAAGAGCAAGCATGTGGTAAAAAAATAGAAGACAGAAATAACACCTTGCAAATGAACTCGGAAAGGTCATTTAAATTTGAAGAATTTCACTATTTCTTAAGTTGTATTTTGGTAAGTGAATAGATACAACGAAAATGACTCAAGTTTCAACCAAAACCATTTTTTACAGCCTACCTTGCTTCTAGGTAGCACTCATTTCCAAAATCTTATCTTGGTTACTCTGGTTTATGGAGTAATTGGAAATGACTCATTAATAGCTACTTACAAAGCTTTCTTCTGGGAATTATCTTTAATAAGGCAAGAGATAAATGTGGTGAAATACTTTATGGGCTAAAGCTATTATCTTTGTATTGAATAGAGGTCTAGACGTGAACACATAGATTCATGTCTGCCCAAACGCTGAAATTCAGGACCTGCTCTGTACTAGAGTATTTTGAGTGTATTTTACTAATTCCCCCATTGAATATTAAAGGAAATTTGCAACCAGCAAGAGAGACACATGCAAAAAAATCTCATTCAGGAGGGTCAAGAACTTGAAAGGAACCAACAACAATAGCAACAAAAACATAAGAAATCTCAAGAAAAATGGTTTTCCCTAGAAGATCATATTATAAGCCTCCAGGTCATATTTACGGATAATTTTCTTTTGCTCTTACTTGTAAAATTACTGATCCAAGTCAATATGTGACATAAATATATCATAATACTTTTAGAGGAATTTTTTTCTGTGCCAGGTTTTTGGTCATAATTAATGTGATGATTTAGAATTCAACAGAATAATGGGGAGATCAGAAGATAGGATGCGCTTCACCTTGCATTTTGGGTGATTGTGGGCAATTATACAGTCTTCCCTTGGTATACCTGGGGGATTGTCTCCAGGGTCCCCATGTGTACCAAAATATGCTCATACTCACATCCTGAAGTTGGCCCTTCATCTAGCATTTTCATATTCCAATACTGTATTTTTGATTTGCTTTTGGTTGAAAAAATCCACATATAAATGGACCTGTGCAATTCACACCTGTATTGCTCAGGATCAATTGCAGTTATTTTCTTAAAAAGTTCTCTTAATTCTATAGTGTGTTTCTTTTGTATAATAATACATAGAATCAGGATACAAAGAATACTTCATTAAAAAGTATTTTAACACATACATCGAGTTTTTACTACATTTCGAATATGTTCATATATATTGTATTTATCGAATTTCCTGATACAACATAGAGGTAAAAATAATTACCCATGAATGTTTAGCCTTATGGACAGTAAACATTTAACATCCAATACAATTAGAAACTTACATAACCAGAATTTAAGTTCAGTTGACACATACAGTCGGGCCAGTACTCTTCCCATTACATGAAAAGGAATCTAATGAACATCACAGAGGTCATTTAGGACACAGCTATTCTTGGCTTCCACAAGGTATAAGGCTTCCACAAGGTATAAGGCTTCCAAATTATTTTTTTAAAGTTATCATATCATTAGTTATGGACTGAATGTTTGTGTCCCCCACATACCCTGCAAATTTATGTGTTGAACTCCTAATCCCCAATGTGATAGTATTTGGAAACGAGGCCTTCAGAAGGTAATTAGGGTTAGATGAGGTCATGAGGGTGAGGCACTCATAATTAGATTGGTGTCCTTACAAGAAGAGACAAGTGACAGCTTGCTCTCTCTCCCTCTCCCTCCATGCTTGCACAAAGAAGAGGTCATGTGACCACATGCAAAAAGGCATCCTCTTACTAGTCAAGAGAAAAGGCCCAAGAATGAAACTTACTTGGTAAACACCTTGATTTTGGAATTTCCAGCCTCTAGAACTGTGAGAGATTAATTTCTGTTGCTTAAGTCATCTAGTCTATGGTATTTTGTTGTGGTAGCCTGAGCTGATTAAGACACCATCTAATCTGAGCTAAACTGACAATAATCTTATTTTAAGTAATATAGAGGAGAAGAGGATGATAGAAAGATTCCTTTCTTTCTGCCGCAGGGGAGACATGGTTTTCAGTGAGTGAAGAGATACTACTACTTGGTAAATATACCAATTATCTCTTCTCCCAAACTTAAATCTCAGGTTTATTTTTATGACTTAAGATCTATATGTCCAATAACACATTTGGTCAGTGACATTCTCATACTCCTTTACCTCATTCTAGATTTATCACTAAATATCAAACTTATTGGCCAAAATAATTTTTGGTTGAATATCATCTCTTCTCAGATTTTCTTTCTAGCTACCATCAATTTCAGAAGGAACAACTCATCAACATATGACATTGATGAACAATTCAGCCAAAGTCTACACTCTCTTCAGACTGTGAGAGATAATTTGCTTGTAAGAATTTGGAACGTATGATTTTTAACTTTCAGAATAAAGATAAACTACAACATTCAAGATTATTTGTAGGACTTAAGTGACAATCATTTATTGTTTAAGATTGACTCAGTTCTTTGTGGTCACCGAAGTAGAAAAAGGTAAACTTTTGAAATTCATCAAATTGGGCCCTTAATTAAGCAATGCCATCCTTAAAATTATATTACTTATAATAGATAACCATAAAGATCGGCAACCTCCTAATATAACTACCTCAAGGCAATCTATCATAAAATCAAGAAAGTCAATGTTATATATTTTTAAAAACAAAACCAGAAATGAGCTGGAAACTAAGTTCTGGAACAATGACATGCTCAATGGAGGAGAGTAGGGACACTTTGGTAACAATAATGTTCTCGTCAGAACAAACATCAAGCATCTGGGAATATATGCAACTGTCATGACAGGAAAAGCTTTGCTGAGACAGGAGGTAAGACTCACAACTGTGCTATTGCTCAACTGTTTTGAGTCCCATTTCTCCTTCTCTTTCTCCAAGTTATTTAAAGGTTGCAAATTAAAAGACAATCCGCTGACATTTTCCAATTTAGTGAGCAGCTCATTAGAATAGACAACCTGTAGCACTTTCAACTAAGTGTGCTTAGCTCCTAAATATGCATTGAATTTAGATTTAAAGGATCAGTTACTGCATGGTAAATCCATGGAACCATGAGATGGCACATTCCAGGTTCTCTAAACACAGTTGTGTACTGTCAGGGGAAACTGGAAAGACTTGACCGAGTTCCTCCCAATGAATACCTCCCCCTCTCAATGGTCAGCTTCTTTTTCCTCTTCAAAATAACAGTTTATGGAATAGAAAATAGCATATTTTCTCTTCTCAAAGGGTGCTTAGTTTCCCTTTCCTGTATTATAATACTGTGAATTGGTGTCTTACAACATATATGTTCTAACTCCTACTGAGAGTTACTTAGTTAATGTGCTTCAAGAAACTCCTGTACCACAAATGGAAGGCAGGGATGTGGAAGTACCAACCACTCCGCTCTAGGGAGGCCATGGGGGACCTGGCTCTTGTGGAGATCGTGGGATCAGATGCCTTTGGCCATAGGCACCCTTCCCCTTTACCCTGGTCTATCACACGAATATTTTCCATTGTTTTCTTCTTCTTTTTTTTTATGCTGGAAAATAATTGGGAAACCATGCTTTTTATTTAGAAAATCATTTAGTCCATGTTCTTGTCCACATAAACCATATGGCCAAGAGGCCATTCTGACCAGATCTATCTTAGTGGGAGAAGAATAGGAAACACTGTAAGTGTCTGGATATGGATACGATTCTGGGTTTGTCATAGGAGAAAATTGTGGCTTTGAAACTTCTGTGCTTAGTTTTCGGTTTATCTAATTTCTTTCAACAAACCCAAATGATCTACCAACTGGTCTTCTGAAAATTTTATTTATGCATCATCCCATGTGCAGACATAGTGTTCCCGGTTTCTCCCCCACACTTTATCTATAACGAATTCCATTCCATCAGGTCAGTGTCCTACGGGGTGACTGACAAACCACTGGTGGTTAAGTTGTTTGATGTGTTAGTTTATTTAGATAACATTTGCATTTTGACGGGGTTTATCAATTCTTCTGGATGTTAGGGAGCTCATCTAATGCTTGTTTCATTAACGCTTGGACAGAAAGCCTGATTCATAGCTGGTGCTCAATTTTTGCTTGTTTATTTTTTTAAATAAATTAAAGAGTGGGTGCACTCTAGTAAAAATAGATATCTGCAACAGAAGTCATTATAAGTTCCTTTGATTCGTAACAACTGGTTGCTTATCTCGTCTACAGGAGTCATCAGTGCTGATTTAGAATAAGAGTAATAAAAATTTTCTTTTTTTTCATGGCAGAAGAAAAGAGAATTTACACATGTTTGAGGGGTAAAGATGAGTAATTGTTAAACTGTCATGTCTAGACTGGACAGTGTGAGGGAAATATTTCTTTGACATTTCTTCCTAAATGATTCAGATTCACAAGAATAAAAAGTATGTTAAATCTTTTCATTAAGAGTATTTTTGAAGGGTTTATACTATGTATAGAACCAGTAAAAGTAAGACCTGCTGATGGATAATGAAATAAGGAATACTTCCACTTTTGTTTCTTTGCTAGTATGACACATTTTATTTTGAAACCAAACTTCTCACATTTGGACGGGAACAGAGTATGTTCTTTAAACCCTGGTAAGGAAAACATGCAGAATGGCTTTGGATCAGAGGACATAAGGTATTTCTCTCAGTAGCAAGCCAGTTTTCACGAGGGGGCGGTGTGCTCCCCAGCACCCATCTGCAAGCCTGTGAACAGACCTTCCACCAGGTGTCCACCCCAAGCACAGACAGATACAGAACAAGGAGAAGGTGTCCCCGGTGGAGAAGAGGAATGGCCCTACAATACATTACCCAGACATGATGTTCCCGCCGGAGATTTCACCAAATGAATTGGAGAGGGAAAACAAACAACATGATGACTCATTATACACGAAGCATCTCTCAACTATAGGTACTATTTCAAATAAAAATGAATGTATTAAGAAAGTAACTACTAAATGTCATAAGTCATTGTGTTTACTAGTAAGGGACACATCAAGAAGGACAAGGCATAATTTCTGCCTTCAAGGAGTGTGGAGTCTAGTTAGGAGTAAACGTGCCCTAACATGAAAGTCAGGAAACAATTCATTTTGATGAGCACTTAAGGTGAGGTTCAAAAGACGGTGCCATAATTGTGCCTAAACATTTCTTCTTAGGTGGTAGGAGCCATCTAAATGCTCTTGTGAAGGAAAGTGAAGGAAAAGATGAAAAATATCAGAATGAACGATTGAGTGGAGAATAATGGTTAAGAACACAGGTCCTGGATTTAGACATTGTATGTAAGTCCTGACTCTAGCACTTATTGGAAGAGGGAACATTCCACAAAGAGGAAAATAAGGGCAGAGGATCAATGCAGGGGTTGGGAGTGGTAACGAGTGAACCTGGAGCAGCAGGCAATACTTTTTGAGCTGAATGTCATCTAAAGGTTTTTTTCTAGCAGACAAAGGGGATAAACTAAAGGGAGAGCTTGTCTTGTGGAGAATGGAGTTCATTAAGACATGAGCATGTGACCTTAAGACATGAGGTACTCCATGCTTTAGAAGTCTTCACACATCAGGAATACACAAAGCAGATAAATGTATTAAATTACAGAGGAGTGTGTCTGGCATTCAGGATCTGGCATTCAGCAGTAGCACAATAAAATCCATAATCCTGAAGGTTCACTTTATAGCTCACACCCATCTGGTTGCAAGAAAATGCTCTTCCACATCTCTTGCCCTAAGTCCTTAAAATAAAAGATAATTGCATGGGAATGCCACGAAGATGCAAGGAGTTTGCTCCTCCTGATGGGAGATGGGGATAGTACTTCAGAGAATAGGGAACATTTGAGCAGTGGAAGTATTTGGTAAGAGAAAAGACAAATTAATTATCTTGTCAAATCCTTCCTCTCAGAGAACAGGCATGCAATAAATTTTATGTAACAAAGTATCATTTCCCAGGAATGTCAAGATTTCATTTTATTGCTTCTTTTCATGTTCTAATTTGAAGTTCTGGAGATACTCATGAATTAGCACAGTTTTTGCAACAGTTGCTCTTACCGGCTGAGAAATATTATTCAATGTTAAAAAATTCATGGTTGACTTTTTTTATATGTAGGTCCAGATGTATGATGGTGATGCAAAGTTGCAATTCTTTATATCTGGGTTAGAACACAGAACTGTGGTAGCTTTATTTTTAATAATGGTATTTATTAGGCTTTAATAAAACTTTCAAAATTTAATTTAAAAAATATTTTATTTAAATATTTGAACTTACATTTAGTAATTATAATTTATAGTTGACTCAATTCTAATAGATGATTTTGACTGTTTAAAATAAAAATATTTTTATTTTATTATTTTTATTTTATTTTATTTTTGAATAGTCTTGCTCTGTCACCCTGGGTATGGTGCAGTGGTGTCATTGTAGCTCACTGCAACCTCAAACTCCTGGGCTCAAGCAATCCTCCAGCCTCAGCCTCCAAAGTAGCCAGCTACAGGTGTGTGCTACCATGCCCAGCTAATTTTTCCTGTTTTTGGTAGAGAAGAGGTCTCACTCTTGCTCAGGCTGGTCTCAAACCCCTGACCTCAAGAGATCCTCCCACGTTGGCCTCCCAGATGTTAGGATTACAGGTGTGCACCACCACGCCCAGACTAAAATAAAAATATTCTTAAAAACATAGAATATCAAATTTTCCCTCTTTTGCATTTCCTTTTTAAGATTTTTATAAAAGTATATGCAAATTTAGCACATAGTGAATAGGATTGCGTTTTACTTTTGTTCTTTACAACAGCACTACGTTAGAGTTAAAATTACATAAAAACCATGACTATAATAACAATAGTAATTTTGCTGAAATCAGAAAGTGCAAAATAAGTTATATTGAATAAAAAATAATTTAGTAACTCATATATCTTTCTTTTATTAATCATCCAAATTTTACTAACTCATGAGAAGAAACAAACATTTCAACAATACTTAAATTCTACCTGATATTTTATTTACTTTCAGGCATTTGAAAACAGAGCTTCATAATGTTTTTACTTTTGTCTTTATGAGTGCATATTTGACATATGGGGGTGGAAATTTTACTTAATAGATTTTAGCTTAATTTGTAATTTTTAAATTCTTCAACATAATGTTTGTGGACCTGCTTGTGGCTTCTTGTCTTAGATCTCGTGAATGTAGAGGTGAGCTGAGGAGATTAGAACCAGTTAAGGACTATTTCAGTTAAGCACATTTCAGTAAATATAATAATGATAATAATTCCAAATTAATCAAAAAGAAAAGTAAATGTCTTGGCTTTTTATTTTTTTTTATTTTATTTATTTATTTTGGAGACAGAGTCTCTCTTGCTCTTTCACCCTGGCTGGAATGCCGTGGCGTCAGCCTAGCTCACAGCAACCTCAAACTCCTGGGCTCAAGCAATCCTCCTGCCTCAGCCTCCCGAGTCCTGGGATTACAGGCATGCGCTACCATGCTCGGATAATTTTTTCTATATATTTTTAGTTGTCCATATAATTTCTTTCTATTTTTTAGTAGAGACGGGGTCTCCCTCTTGCTCAGGCTGGTCTGGAACTCCTGACTTGGAGTGATCCTCCCGCCTTGGCCTCCCAGAATGCTAGGATTACAGGCATGAGCCACCACGCCTGGCCTGTATTGGCTTTTTAAATTGAAAAATATAATGTCATCAAGAGTTTCTTCTCTCAGTTCTTTTGTTCTTTGGCTCATGGTGGCCCAGTGGCGGCCACATTCCAGTCATACATTTTTTCAGAATTAAATCCAGTAGGAAGAGGGAGCCGGGTTCTCAGGTTTTCCTGCGGGAATGCAGACAGTCCTCTCACTGGACTTGCTTAGGCTATTTGTTCACCCTAGGAGGAAAGGATGTATTGGTTAGCCTAGAACCAAATTATTAGCTTCTCCCCTGCAATACGAGACAGACAACATGGGATAAGGGAGGAAACTGGTAAATTCTCAAAAACAAAAAACAAATAACAAGAAAAAGACCTGATGCTGTTGGAGGAAGGAGGAACGGCTGCAGGGGGGCCGAGAAACTATGGCCCACTGATGAGACTAAATGCAGACCAGTGAGTAACTAGGAGACAATGAATATTCAAGAAATATTAAATACTTCCAAGGTACTAGAATTGATGCAGATTAATTCTAAGATTGGGGGTGGAAATCCAGCAGGAACTTCGGATTTCTGTTTTCAGCAGCAATGCAGTTTGAAGTGGGACATACAAGTGAGTAGAAAGTCTGAAGGGAAAGTTGGTAAGGCTGGTTATAAATACCTGGAGTACAAGGTGTTCTTAAGACTTTCAGGAGGAGATGGGAGCTGGGTCTATCCTGGAATTCAGTGGAAAGTTCTTCACTGGAGAGATTCAGTGCAAATATGGGTATGGAGTTTGTTTCTTGATTACTCTGACACAAGGACCCTTCCTGGGAGTAAATATGAATGTTGTAGCCCACGAATGGAAAGAGCCAATATAAACACATAAATTTGGAATCTGTTTTATATATTATTATACTTGGCTAAGTTTAGTTAGCCAGCCCAATGAGGTAGATTATTTCAAGATAGGCCAACCAAAAAAAGTTTCTAAGCCTACCAAACCAAGCAAAACACCCTCCAATGTGTTGATGCCGCCTGTAAGACTTGCCCCAAGGTGAGGCAGCCTCCAGGGTGTCTCCCTCCCACTGCAGCGGTGCAATGTTGAGCAGGGAGGACTCCCCCTGTCCTCAGACAGCAGAGCCTCTGTACTTCCCTGGGTCCCATGTGTTTATGGTCCCCTACCAGCAAAATATTAAAACCGTCTTTTGTAACTAAGTGATTTCTAAATGAAATAGCAATATCTATCTATCTATCTATTTAGAAATTTCTGCTTATAAAGAGACTAAAATATAATTCTTCATAATTCAGAGGGCAAGAGTTCTCTATGTGTTGGAAGAAATGCTATCTAACTTGGGGTCTATAACTCTTCTGAATTAATAAAATTAGTCAGAACCAAATTACCTTTATGTAAAAAGTATATTCTTCTTTTGGGAAGAAAAGAAAAATATTCAATTTGGCAATTTATGTCTCAGCTTCCGTTTCAGATGGACAGCAGCTATCACGTTGTTTTCTGCTTAACCTTTACATAAAGTGACCTAAACAACTAGAGGGCATTCAATACGTAGTTAGTAAATCTCAATAAATCTGATGGAAGATTCAATTTGTTTTAAATTAAAAAATAGAAAATGCATGTTAATACATTAAATATTTACTTCTGACATTAATATGTAACTGAAAATCTTTATTCTTTTTTTCAGGTAAAGAATCGATGTAGAAACATCAGAACTACACATAAAAATATATATGCAGCTATAGATATAAATATTTAAATATTTTCATATATCTCTAGTTTGATATACAGGTGCACCTTGTTTTATTGTGTTTAACTTTATTACATTTCACAGATATTACATTTTTTATAAATTGAAGGTTTGTGGCAACCCTATATAGAGCAAATCTGTTTGTACCATTTTTTTCTAACAGCATGTGCTCCCTTCATGTCTCTATGTCACATTTTGGTAATTCTTACAATATTTCAAACTTTTAAATTATTATTATGTCCATTATGGTGATCTGTGATCAGTGATCTTTTAAGTTACTATTGTCATTGTTTTGGGGAACCATGAACCATGCCCATATAAGATGGCAAACTTAACCAATCAATGTTGTGTGTATTCTGACTGCTCCCCCAACCAGTGGTTCCCAAATTCATCTATCTCCCTCTAGTTGGGTTTCCTTCTTCCCTGAGATAACAATAATGAAATTAGGCCAATTGATAATCCTACAGTGGACTCTAAGTGTTCAAGTGAAAGGAAGAGTTGCGTGTTTCTCACTTTAAATCAAAAGCCAAAAATGATTATGCTTAGTGAGGAAGGCAGGTCAAAAGCCAAAATAGGCTGAAAGCTAGACCTCTCGTGTTAAACAGTTAGCAAAATGGTGAACTCAAAGGAAAAGTTCTTAAAGGAAATTAAAAATACTACTCCAGTGAACCCAGGAATGGTAAGAAAGCCAAACAGCCTTATTGCTATTATGGAGGAAGTTTGAGTGGTCTGGATAGAATATCAAACAAGCCACAGCGTACCCTTAAACCAGAGTTTAATCTAGAGCAAGCTTCTAATTCTCTTCAATTCTATGAAGCTGAGAGAGGTGAGGGGATTACAGAAGAAAAGTCTGAAGCTAGCAGAGGTTAGTTCATGAGGGTTAAGGAAAGAAGCAATCTCCATAACATAAAAGTGCAAGGTGAAGCAGCAAGTGCTAATGTAGAAGCTGCCACATGTTATCCAGAAGATCTAGCTACAATCATTAATGGAGATGGCTACACTAAACAACAGGTTTTCAGGGTAGGTGAAACAGGTTTGTTTTGGAAGAAGTTATATCTAGAAAAGAGGATTCAATGCCTGGCTTTAAAGCTTCAAATGATAGGCTGACTCTCTAGTTAGGGGCTCATGCAACTGGTAACTTTAAATTGATGCCAATGCTCATCTACCAATCTGAAAATGCTAGGGTCCTTAAAAATTATGCTAAATCTACCCTGCCTGTGCTCTATAAATGGAAGCCCAAAGCCTAGATGACAGCATATGTGTTTACAACATGGTTTACTGAATAATTTAAACCCACCATTGAGACCTAGTTCACAGAAATTAAGATGCCTTTCAAAATATTACTGTTCATTGACAATGTACCTGGTCACCCAAGAGCTCTAATGGAGATCTACAAGAAGATTAATGTTGTTTCCACATCTGCTAACATAGCAATTATTTTGTACATTATAGATCAAGGAGTAATTTTGACTTTCAAGTCTTATTGTTTAAGAAATATATTTTGTAAGGTTACAGCTGCCATAGATAGTGATTGCTCTGATTAATCTGGGCAAAGTAAACTGAAAATCTTCTGGAAAGGATTCACGATTCTAGATGCCATTAAAAACATTCATGATTCATGGGAGGTCAAAATATAAACATTAATAGGAGGTTGGAAGAAGTTGATTTTCAACCCTCATTGATGACTTTGAGGGGTTCAAGACTTCAGGGGAGGAAGTAATTACAGATATGGTAGAAATAGCAAGAAAACTAGAATTAGAAGTGGAGCCTGAAGATGAGACTGAATTGCTGCAATCCCATGATAAAACTTGAACAGATGAGGAGTTGCTGCTTCTGGATGAGCAAAGAAAGTGGATTCTAAAGATGGAATTTACCCCTCGTGAAGATGCTGTCAACATTGTTCAAATGACAACAAAAGATTTAAAATAGTATATCAATTTAGTTCATAAAACAGAAACAGGGCTTGAGAAGATTGACTCCAATTTTGAAAGAAGGTCTACAGTGGGAAAAACGCTATCAAACAACATTACATGCTACAGAGAAATCTTTTATTGAAGAAAAAGTCAACTGATGTGGCAAACTCCATTGTTGTCTTATTTTAAGAAATTGCCACGGCCACCCCAACTTTCAGCAACCGCCACCCTGATCAGTCAGCAGTCATCGACACCAAGGCAAGACCTTCTTCCAGCAAAAAGGTTGTGGCTTGCTAAAGGCTCAGATGATCATTAGCATTTTTTAATAATAAAGTATTTTTAAATTAAGGTATGTACATTGTTGTTTCAGACATAGTGCTATTGCACATTTAAAAGACTACAGAATAGAGTAAGCAGAACTTTCACATGCACTGGGAAACCAAAACATTCATGTGACTTGCTTTATTGTGATATTCACTTTATTGTGGTTGTCTGGAACCAAACCCTCAATATTGCCAGGGTATGCCTGAATATGTGCTATAATATAAGCTAAAACATTGTGTGGTACAGTAGAAAAATGAGTTGGGGTCAAAATTACATACATACACACACACACACACACACACAAGAACACATATACACACATATAAAGCAATTACTTCCTTTTCTCCTGGAAACATCCATTTTTGGAAAATTATATCTCAAATTTTCACTTTGATTTTGTAAAAGCAGCTTCTGTTACCAATTCTTAGCATTTGGAAAATAAAAGCCACTATATGTAATCATTAAATCATAGAAAGTAAAGGGGTAATACTATCAGAGATAGCAAATTGAATTATATCGGAACTTAAAAACAAAGTTTCCAAATGGTTAAATAATTGACAATTAAGGAGGAAGAAAATAAGAACTTGTTGTAAAAGTAATGGTTGGACATGGATTACAAAACTTATAATCCAAAATTAACTTAAAATTGCTAACAAATAGATTGTAAAGGAATCTGAGTCAACAAAATGTGAATGAAGAAAGTGTCACTCCTCTGTAATGTCGTTTCATAGGAATCAATACCAATCAAGGCCTGGATAGAATTACCCAAACCTAATAGAATGTCAGACACACAAAGTGAAAGTAAGAATAGAATCAACTGTCCAAATCTTTTCACTTCCCCAAATGCAACTCTCTAAAAATCAAGAAAACTGAATCAAAGTTGTTCTAGTTTGAATCCTAAATAATTGCTACATTCTCCATGTGCTATTCTGTTTAAATCTATATTACAATGAGTTATAATGTTTTAAATTTGCTTTGATAACCCTAAAACAATGGTAGTAATAGCAGCAGCATTAATTGAAGTTCTCCTATATGTCAAACACTGTGATATGCATATTGAAATACCACGTGAACGATTTTTCAGAACCACACTGAAGAAACAGAAAAGAGAGTAAGTGATTTAGTCACCAGATAGAGAATTTACCAAGTGGTGAAGCTACAAATATGGCCGACTCAAAGGACAGTGACATGCTTCACTATAGTAGAAATATGTGAAGAGTTGATCCTATACATGATTCTTTAAGGGGGAAACTATGTCATCTCCCCATCAGCAACATTTAGAATTTCCAGTGAAGGTAAAAAATTGAGTCAACTAGGGCTAAAACTAATATGGGAAATATTAAACTCCACCATAGAACATTAAGACAGTCCAGTAATATTTCATGGTTAGCAGAGTTAAAGGCAGCTGAGATATCTAATAAGATGAGAACAGTCAAAGACCCTATTTCAGAGTTAATAGGCAAATCATTACAAGCTTTGACCAAAGCAGTCCCCATACTGACCTAATCAAAATCCAGAATGAAAATTATCATAAAGTGCATGATGAACCAATTAGCCTGGAGCTGGCTTGATTCTATCTGCTCAAGTATCTCAGCTGGGAATGGTAAATTAGAAACTAAAAGGAAATGAGGAGGAAAAAAGCACTGGAAGATAGGAGCATTAGTTTAAATTCTGGGGACCCTACACAAAAGCTTCAGAGTGAGGCCACTTTTGCCTTGTTTATAGCAAAACAAACAAACAAACAACAAACAAAAAATAAAAACATATCCACAGATCTCTGGCAAAGAACAGGTACCCCGATGTGGGCCTCCACCTATCCTAGAGCAGCACATATAACACTTGTACCCTACCTAGACAGGTAACAAAAAGGAAGTGCTTTTCTTCACTCTGTTAACATTAAATGCCACTTCTGGAAAATACTTTAAAACAGTGTGGAAGTACAGTGTCCTAGCTTAAGCTGATGAAGATTGTAAACAGGAGAAGGTAACTCATTTGAAGTATAGACAACTTCGTAGAAATTTAACAAGTACTCTATTGAGAAACAGTTTTACTACTTCTTGATTTTCCTGTGCTTTCATTATTTTGTGCCTTTTTCTATATTAAATATGGACAACAAAATTAAAGTAGATTTCATGTGAAAAACAAAAGAATGTAAAACATTTTTACAAGATTGATATGATACTTTTTCTGGAGACTTTCTTAGGTTTGAAGATATCAAATCTAAAATCTTTTAATGGGTGACACTGAGTGATGTAGTAGATAAAACATGGAGAAGCTATAGATCAGGAAACTACTTATAACTGTGCCATTTGCTAATAATGTTACTACTACCAGTTCCCTTGACATAACTTAAAGTCAGTAGTTTATTTTCTCTCTCTCTCTTTTTTTTTTTTTTTTTGGTTGAATCAGAGGGTTAGACTCACATAATATTCTAAAGAATTTCTAATACAAAAATATTCTCATTTTAGTATTTTATGTGGACATTGGTAGGAAAATGATAATTAAAAAAAATTAATAATGGAACAAGAGGAATTTTTATTCAAACATGCTTTGATCTTATCTCAAAAATGTTCATTCTTGCATTTTCTAGTCGTATGAAAAATCCTCCCTGCCTTACCTCCTTTTCATTTTGTTATACTAATACCATCTATTAATGTGCATTATCATCTTCAAAGTAATCACCTAAGAAAACTATGTCCTGACTCTTAACATGTTTCCATTGCTCTAAACTTTTTGAAAGTGTCTCTATGCAAATTTAGACAGCAGAAAAACAGTATTACTCAGAAGTCACCAGCCATGTTAAAAAATATTTAACTCAATTTGATCACCATATTTAATCTCAAATTACATTAGTCTCTTTTAGAAAATAAAAAAAAAGTATCAATATTGAAAATGTGCTATATAAAACTACCAAGAAAGTTCCACAGCCTGTAAAAAATATTTTAAAAGAAAAAAAAAAAAGATGTTCTAAATGATTTGTAACAAACAATTCTTCCTCTCTAAACATTACTATCCAGGGTAGAATTTTCTCCCTCTGTGAAGAGTCTATCTTGTTGGGGAAATACTTATGTATATCTCTGAATACAGGACTGTTATTCAATGTGACCAGTCACATCTTGCCGGTGGGTCCTTTAATTTATCTCTAGATGGTAAATTTGAGTTAAAGTTACTATAATATCATGGCATGGGTATTAGAGTCACTCACACTTAAGCTGAAAACACAGCTTCAACCACTCGGTAATTATATGATTTCAGGCCAGTTACTGAGACTTGGTTTGCCAACTTAGAATTATGGGAATATTATCTAATCTTGAGGCCATTTTCACAATTTTAAAAATGAAAACTCTTAGCACACTGTCTGGAAAGAGTAGCTGCCCAAGTACCATAGGAGGCTACATGGCCTTCGTATGCCTGGTCTCTATGCACCTTAATGAAAAGATGCCATACACTGGATAGATAGATGGTGGCAATTTTCAGCAAACAGATAAAATTGAAAATTTTCATCAGTGAAATAGAAGAACAGAGCAGGAAGAAGCTAGGGTAAAAGTGAACTGATTTGTACCTGACCAAGTGGGGAAATGGTGAATAAACAGAGGGCGGAGTCCCTGCAAATTGGCAAGTGGCCCAGAACTCTGACTCCTACAAGAAGATGCGAAAGGTTTTAATTTAATATTTTATTTAAAGGAGAGACCCTTTTTTATCACAGTGGCAGCTCATTGGGGAACGACTGGCAGGAATGACAGTACATCTGGCAGCTGTATACTTCATTTAGGAGTGGTGGGTGGAGGTATTTGGGTGCTTAAGCTTCTCCGCAGACCCAGGGAGTATTACCTTTGCAGAGACCACACCAAAATTGAAGCCAGGGAGACAGAATTCCAGTCATGAAATTTCAAGACATATGATCATGCAACTTTCTTTTGAACATCCTTGAGGATCTGGTTACTCTCAAACAATTCACGTGCTCACACACAGACTCGGTGATGAAACCATTCTAGGAGCAAAGTAATTGACAGATAAATATTATTGATTGCATTTATCCCAATACCTTGAGAACATCAAGAATGCTGGTTGGACTGAGAGCATTGACTTGACCTATGGCTCTGTTATTGACATGCAGTTCTCCTCTTTCTCTCTCAGAGCTTTGCATAAAGTTTTTCTTTCTGTTTTTCTTTTTCTTTTTTTTTTTTTTTTTTTTTTTGGCCAGAAAAAATTATGAAAGTGTCACTTTCCCTTTGCAGTTAATTCAGGAGAGATCCTCAATTCGAGCAGGGCACATTTTCATGCAAATACAGCAGCACAGTTTCCAGCCCCCTAATAGCTTCTTACAAATGATGTGCCATTACAACGAGGTTTATTTAAACAAATTTAATACATCTTTAATCAAGCTGGAGAGCATTTTCAAAGGTCACGCTCCAAATCAGGATCACTGTACTGAGCTTATCAAAGTATTAGCTTAAGGGGGAGGGAGAATTATTTCTTGGACAAGTAATTTTAGGCAAATCTTTATTTACATTTTTATTCAGTTATTAAATTTTATTCCTTTCCCTCCTCCTTCTAGTCTCCATTTATGAACCTATAAGAAAGTCTGCAAATGGAGCTATAAGCATATCGCTGCAGCCAGTCCTTCTAGAGGCGACGCCTTTGAACGCAGAGAGTCTGAAAGGCAAGGACAAGAGACCAGGCATTTTCAATGTCAGAGATAATCTTTTAGTGCCTCTAAAGCATCCTTCCCGAAGGTCTCACATTAGGCTCTGTTTACATTGTTGAAATTCTAATGCACCATTTCTTCAGTGGATAAATGAAATAGACATTGAGGATTGCCCTAACCTAGACCCTCATTCTTTCCCCTCCTCTGTCTTTCTCTCTCTTTCTCTCTCTGTCTCTTTCTTCTGTGTGTACACGCAATATATGCAAAGAAATATTTATTGCCTACCTGCCATGTGCCAAACACTGTGCTCTGCTTATATCTTTAAACTTCCATTAATTATTCCTACAAACACTAAAATGGTTATCCAAGGTTCTCTCTAACTTTTGAATCTATTATATGGATATTTATGGAACAAAAAAGATCAGCTTGATGCACCTAAGAAAAATAAGTTTATCTTTGGTACTAAATCTCTGCATAAATGTCAGTTACAGCAACCACCATATGCAGTCACAGTGACAGAGGAAATGTCAGTGTTTTCAGAGTGCAAGCTCCCATTCCATAAAATTCAACCGTTTATCCTGGTATAAAAGTAACTAATGAGGCCCCAAGATTAAAGGGGAAGTGAACTCTGCAAGAACATAAAAATAGCTGATGGGAAGAGAAGAGTTACTCCTGAGGATTTTAATCCTCATTAGACTTAGGAGCTTTCAAACTTCTCAACAACATAGAAATCAAACAGAGCATCTGAAAAGACAACCCTGAGATAATGAAAAGATCATGCAGCACTGCTATTGAATCTATTTTGGGGTCTTAGCTCACTACCAGCAATTGCCTGTAGGGCAAAGAAAACTAGAGGAGCAGAGCAAAGCAGGAGAATCACACAGATGGTCGTTATCACAGGCCAGTAAGGGACAGAGCACCACCCCTTCGCATAGATGATCTACCTGTAGCACCCATGCAGAAGGCAGCACCTAGTAGCTAAGGGCAGAGGAAGAGTAGGTAAACTTGTTTATTGCTTGGGATGTCAGGGAATTTACATGTAATCAATAACAACACCACAACAAGGATCAGGCAGTGATTTGGGATTTGGGTTGATTCTCAAAGAAATTATTGAATGCCTTCTTATTAAGTCTTTGGGGGCAAAACAAAATATAAACAAAAACAATGTCCCCCAAATCAAACAAATAAACAGATTGTTTTACACCCTTTCTTTCTAAATATGATTTCCCTGCTATTCTGAAGGCACAGAGCATTATTTTTACAGGATGTGTGGGAACAGTTAAAAAATAAAGATGTATTAGAGTTTTGGATGATTTTATATCCCTGAACCAGTGATATTATATGCCTTTTCAAAAATGTAATGGGTCAGGAAGTATCAAAAGTTACTTCGACATGAAAACATACCAGCCATTCTTCTCTGTAATTTCCAAGCAAATTTTTGCCTGTCTTGATGCATCTACATCATATATCAGAAACTCTACAGTAGCCTTGCTTATTCTTTCTGACTCACAGTATCCTTTTCTTCCTTGCAAAAGGAAGTGATTGACCAAACATGGCCTCCCCTTGGCAAGCCTGGTTTGAGTTGGTCTTCTCTTCTATAATGTTTGTTCTTCTCCCACTCCAGCCCCCCCCCACCCCCACCTTCCTGAACTACAACCTGGAATTCTAGAAACACTGACACAAGACTTTCAGTGCCTTTGGTGCCAGCAACCGTGTTTCTGGACTCAGATGTGAGTGTGACATGGTACAATTAAGAGTTCTCAGCTCTCACAGCTGAAACTAATCACTTGCACAGCCTGAGAAATGTGTAAACCCTAGCACTGTACTCAGAGACTCTGATTTGTTGGGACTGGCCTGAGGCTTGCCATATACATGTTGAAAAAGTTTCCCAAGTGATTATATAGAAAGAATAGTGGAATTCTAAAACAGCTATGTCATCTTCCTAAGTCATTTCTAGCTAGATTATCTAGTCACTTATTCTTTCTAGGTCTCCATTTGAAAGATGGAAATGCATTCATGTATCCTATCATTCTTCCAGAAAGTGTTTATCAGGTGTGTAATATGTGCTCTGCATTAATGAATAATTCCTCTAGGATATTCCAGCCTAGTGGAGTTGACTGATTTAAATTTGATGGGTATGTATATCTATCTAGGAGAATTCTCCTCAGGGATGTCAAAGTTGGCAAGACTTTATAGATCAAATGACATTAGCTGGGTCTTAGGTGATGAATATACATTTACCAGGAGAAAGAGGAAGAATGCTTTAGCAAGAAGGGAGAGAGTCTATTTAAAAGATGGAAACATGAAAATACATAGTATCTTAATACTGATAAATTCTGTGGACTTGGAAACAATGTTTATTGGTGAAGAAATGAGGACAGTACTGGGAACTGTGACAGGAAAGGTAAATGAAGACTAAATTTTGAAGGTTCTGGAAAAACATGTTGAAGAATTTGGTATTTTTTCATGTGGAAAATGGGTTACTATTTTTGTTTTCGTCTGCTTTTAACATGGGAATGGTAGACACATGCACAAAGATTCATAATTCCTAGGGCAAATTTAGTGTTGGGGTGTAGGTAGTGAGTAGGATGCAAAAATTGATTAAGGAAGAGAAACAAGAAGGGGGAGATTTGAGAGTCATTTCTCAAATCTCAGGTAGAAATTAATAGACCCTGGTGACTAAGTCTAGGTGATAAGAAAATATCAACGGTCATTTCTACTTCACTGGGTTTGAAAGGTGATGTCACTGGAAAAAGAAGGATAACTTTGTTCTGTGAGGTGGTATTTTTTTTACATGTTGAAAGATCTGAAATTCTGAAGGCATATTCTGTCTCTTGCTTTAATTTTGCACATTAGTCTATACAGTCTTAAAAAATCTTGTTGCCACAGCCCCTTCAACAGCCCAAATATGGTAAAACTATTTATCGACTTCCTATATACTATGGCCCAATGAATTTCAGCATCAAATGTGAGTTAGTTGACATTATTATAAAGTTTATGAGTTTAGTTAATAGAAATAATAAATCCATGGTGTTCAACTCTTGAGTTAGGGAGTGTTGTGGAGAAGGAGGTGGGAGCAGGACGTACAACCACTCGGCAGAAAAGATGACAACTTCTCTATTGCACCTCCTTTCATTGACTATGTTTTGGTTGGATACGGATGGGACTAGAATTGAAAGCCTTGACTACAAATTTACTTTTTCTAAACATTTGTACCCCTGAAATATGCTGAAATTAAAAAAAATAAAAAACTAAAACAATTACTTTTTCTGTTGTTCAAATAGACTTTATAAGGCAGTTTAAGGTTCATAGCAAAATTGAACAGAAGATTCAGGAAATTCTCATATGTTCCCTTCCCCCACCAGAGTGGTCATTAGTTACAATCAGTGAGCTGACATTGACACATCCTTCATTATCACCTAACATCTATGGCTTCCATTAGAGTTCACTCATGGTGTTGAACATACCCTAGATTTTAACAACGGTATACTGATGTGTATCCACCATCATAGTATCATACAGAGTAGTTTCACTGCCCTAAAAATCCCCTGTGTTCTGCCTATTCATCCCACTGACCCTTCCAATGTTTGGAGATCATTGATCTTTTTATTGTCTTCATAGTTTTGTCTTTTCCAGAATGTCATAGAATTGGAATCATATAGTATCTAGCCTATTGGATTGGCTTCTTTCACGTAATAATATGCATTTAAATTTCCTCCATGTCTTTTTGTGGCTTGATAGCTCCTTTATTTTTAACACTGAATAACATTCTATTGTCTGGATGAATGACAGTTTATTTATCCTTTCACCTACTGAAGAATATCTTGGTTACTTTGCTACTTCCAAGTTTGGACAATTACAAATAAACCTGTACAAACATATGTGTGCAGGTTTTCATGTAGACATATTTTTATGCCTTTTGCAGAGCAGAAGTTTTAATTTTAATGAAGTCCAGCTTATCAATGATTTCTTTCATGGATTTTGCCTTTGGTGTTGCATCCAAAATGTCATTGACATACCCAAGATCACCTAGATGTTCTCTTATGTTATCTTATAGGAGATTTATAGTTTGCCATTTTAAATTTAGGTCTACAATCCATTTAGAGTTAATTTTTGTGAATCATGTGAGATCTGTGTCTAGAGAGAGAGATTATAAATCTTTATAATTTTATATAAAGATTTCCTTTTGTTCAAATTTACTTTGCCCAAGAAAATGAAAATAATTGAATCCAGAGTGGATATTATGTTGTTTAGAAAATATTATTAAGGATCTAATTTCTTAGGTGTTGTTGGCCCTTGGGCCCTGTCTAGGAATTAGAAGATGAGAAAAGAAAATTAACCACATTCTGGAAAATAATGTACAGAGCCATCTTTATGAAAGACAAATTCCCTTATCAATACTTTGCCTTTAAAAATCATTGATTATTTTCTGTTATAGAAATTTTGATTTTACTATCTCCGAGAACCATTGTTTGCCATAGAGAGATTATGTGTGTTGTGCTCAAAAAACTACCTGAGAGAGTCTAGAAGTTGGCAAAAGCAAAAAAGGGCCATATTCTAGATGAAATAAATCAGCCATTGAGAAATATACTGCTGAGAATTATTGTGTACTATGGACTTCCCAGGAATGGGAAAGAGCCAGATCTTTTGGTTTATCATCCTTGAGAGAGACAGAAATAAGTAAAGCCTCCAGAAAGAAAACAAGATCAGCAACAGCAGACTACTAATGAGGGGACTACTTGGTCAGGTTCTTGACTTATAATTGAGGCAGGTTTAACAAAAGGACTATTTTTAAAGTGATGGATGGGAGGAAAAAAAGAACTGTAACAGATGATTCATTTACATAAGACTAGCAAAAGCAAGAAGCCATTACCACCCACGGGTTGAAGGGGCAAGAGGTAGAAGTGATTAGGCTACCCTAAGATTGTCACTGAAGAGGGCCACCCAACAGGATCAGTGTCCTCTGGGAGAGGAATGACCTGCATTGTGAACCAGTGGAATAAATATCACCACCTTACATTCCTTCCACTTTCCAAATGTATCTTATCACCTCCCATTGGCCCATTGGCTGAACTGAACCAGAAGTCAAAGGGCAAAGGACATTGTGGAGGCAGTCCTCACAAACCAGCTTCCCAGGCTGAAGCAGAGCAGGCTATGCAAAGGTAGAGAATGGACCTGGAAGAACAGAAAATACGCAACACAATGATCATCTCTTTGTGTGTGTGTGTGTGTGTGTGTCTGTGAGAGAGAGAGAGAAAGACAGAGAGAGAGAGAGAGAGAGAGACATACATAGGAGAGACAGAGACAGAAAAAGAGAAAGGTGGAGAATTCAAAACCTTTGAGTTTTTAACAGTTTCCAATATTGCCATTTCCTATAATTTCTCCTAATTGTTCATTAAAATATTTTTCCAGTCTTATACTGTTGACCAAAATGAAAAGGTTCACTAAGAAAGAGTGGTTTTTCCCACATGACTCTTCTGCTAATGTAACAGAGCAGGGACTGTCAAGAAGCAAGCAAGAGGCCGGGCGCGGTGGCTCACGCCTGTAATCCTAGCACTCTGGGAGGCCGAGGCGGGTGGATTGCTCAAGGTCAGGAGTTCGAGACCAGCCTGAGCGAGACCCCGTCTCTACTAAAAATAGAAAGACATTATATGGACACCAAAAAATCTATATAGAAAAAATTAGCCGGGCATAGTGGCGCATGCCTGTAGTCCCAGCTACTCGGGAGGCTGAGGCAGTAGGATCGCTTGAGCCCAGGAGTTTGAGGTTGCTGTGAGCTAAGCTGACGCCACGGCACTCACTCTAGCCTGGGCAACAAAGTGAGACACTGTCTCAACAAAAAAAAAAAAAAAAAAAAAAAAAAAAGAAGCAAGCAAGGCAACGGATGCTGCATTCCAGAGGGTGATGAGCTGCAAGGCAAGAACTACTGAAGACAGACATGGTAGGGAAGAGCAGACCAGCAGTATATTAGTGTAGTATATATGAGTGTGGGGGTAAATGTGAAACAACCATTTTTTCTTTTTAAGTTTTTTTTTTTCAAAATATGGAGAAAAAATGATACTTAAGGGACTACAATGCATATTTTAAGACATTATTTTGAAAATATCTATAATCACCAACTAGTAAAGTAGTCCTGTTTACTTATTTCTAGAGTGCCTTGTATTATGGGTCTTGTATGGGTCCTTGAGGAAGAGATTCTGAAATTATTTTGACCTTTTAATTGCTTACAGCAATTCACCAAGAACATTTTGCAGCTTTCAACCTTTCTAAAGAAACAACGCGCTTGAATAAGAGAATATTCTGCAAATTGACTCCTAGGCTGATTTCCCACTATCATTCAGAATGGATTGAGGCCAATTCCTTCAGTCATTAGCTATGTGATACAAATTGATTTTAATAATGCATTCCAAATACAAATAGAAATGACTATCACAATATATGTAGGCATATATATTGAACTACCTGTTCTTTGTTAAGACAGATAAGTGAAAATTTATCCTATTTCTAAGTTCTATTGTTTAGTAATTAAAATTTTTTTTTTTTTTTTTACTTTTTGGTTCCACTTAGTAATTAATAAAAAAGACTAACTCTCTTTCTTGGAAGACAAGAATAGTGAATACCTCTTGAGAAAAATATATCATGTACAGAAAGTCATGAGTTTGTGAGGAAGAGATCATTTATTTCAAATATAATGGGAAATAATATAAAGATAAGTGGAAGTATCTTTCAGGAAAATCATTAGACTCTCTGTGAATATTACATGGATACACATTTATTTGTAAGAGAGTGTTTTCTTTTCATTTTTCTGTGTGTTGGCACTAAATCTATTGAAGTCCCAGTAGTCCAAATAATTATATTCTGATTTAAATTTTTACAAATAATAGCCAATATTAGCTCTATAGTATCTATATATCTTATATATATTTAAATTTATAGCTTTTATGCTTTTAATCATAATTTTGTTTATATTAGTGATTTGGATGATATCTCTAAAAAAACATAGTACTGAAGATTAGATATACCAGATTCATATTCTACGCCCTCTAAAGTATAGGATTATGACTCAGATTTCATGAAATCTCACTAATCCAGTATCTGGATACTAACTAATGTAGTTGTACTATAATTTTAAGGATAAATTTAACACTTTAATATGACCATTAGTATAACCCAAAAAGGAAATTGCTAATAAATATTCTTAATTTTTTTGATAATTGTTTACAATATATCATCAAAACTCAAAATTTTATTTGAATTAATTTATATTAAAATACAAAGAAATTTCTATATATTAGTCACTGTTTTTGTTTTAAAACAAAAATATTTTCAATTAACCAAGTATAGCATCTTATGCTCACCAACTATTTCACTACATATTCATATGCAAAAGGTAATCCAAACTTTGCTGGGAGAATTCTACTAAGCTAAAACACTTTAATGTAGAACAATTAAATAAACATTTGTTATTAAAAATTATTTATGCTTTATATAGCATTCTAATTTTTTCTTAGTTTTTGGTTTGGCATATGTAATATATATGTTTACACCCCACCAATCAAATGATAGTCGTTCTTGATTTCAGCCATTGGTTATGGTAAATTTTTATTTTGTTCAAATATTTCACTCTCTTTCAATACCAAATGTACTCTTCATTGAATAGATACTAAACAAATTTGCCATTTTTTATGCATAGATATAGAAAATAAAAATAATTTGGGGAGAACACTTCTGCAGCTCAAATTGAAATAGTCAAGACAAACCAAGATCTTAATGTAAATTGATTTAGTTAGTTCAATTCATTTCCATGAGGCCTCAGAAAGGGTATACATGAAGGAACACTGCCATAAATTGGAACATTGTGGAGACTGTGATGGTTTATGGCCCAGAGCCCCTGAGCAAATGATCCACTGTTCAAAATATAAAAGAATTGACCCCTTTGGCTCAATTTCCCCTTGAAGTAAGTCTTCTATCCTGCTGCTAAAAGACCCTGTATAAAGAATTATCACAACTTCCTTCAATGTTCTTTTCTTTGCTTAAAATGTCTCCAAATTAAGAAGTGAAAAGTTACTATTTTTTTTCTTTACAACATATTCAATTTCAAAAATTTTGGAACAGGACCCACCATGGAAAATGTTCAAACTTTATCCTCTTGATAGATACTAGATAGATACTTCAGAATGAGATCAATATGTCCTCACATTTAAATAGAACATCCCATTACATAGAGCCAGGCTGTCAAGATTGGATTGCATGTATAATCTTCTTTAAAAAAATTAATGCTTCCAAATGAATAAGATGAAATAGAGTAGAAAAATCATATTCTCATTGCCAATCTATCATTTTAAAGTAATACCTAGGCAGTCCATCAGCATCAAGAAGATAGGGACATCTGCTACGCTTTTCTGAGACAGCCTAATTTACATATTTGTAAATATTAAATATAAATTTAGAAATTGATATTTCCCTTTTCTTCATAAATGGTCATAAATCATTGATGGAATCTGAATATGCTCAGGAAGAATAGATTTCTTCTCTAATTCTTTTAGAAGCATAGCTACTTTTATTTCCATATTGGTAACATTTTGTGCTATGATGGGGTACTCATAAAAAATAAAGGTACACATACTTTTCTTTTAAAATTTTGTCCTGTTTCTTTAGTTGGTAAATACATCCACTGTAATATTTTGTCCAGTTTTAAGTGCATCACTCAGACACTGATTCATTTTCAGGCATCTAGTAGATAAGTATTCTCTTTCCTATGTATTCCTAATTTCAAGTTTATCTGAGATGTGGACAATGCAATAGAAAATATTTATAAATTTAGCTAATTTTTTCAGGTCTAAGCTATGGCTGACAAGATAAAACAGTAAAAGCCAAATAAATTTTAGTCTAATCTTTGCTCACTGAGAACATTTGTTAACCAAGTTTTTAATCTATCTAAGAAATTTTTTTTTTTACAGTATATTGTCTGGTTCTTGTTTTCTTATTCCTTATTCAGTCTCTGGCCTACAGTCAAATATATATGATACTCTATTAAAATGGATTTGTTGAGTAAATGGCAAATAAGATATAATAAAATATGAAGGTCAGTTTATAAATGAGTATATTCCAAGTGTTAATTTGTAGATCAGCTGTCTGTCACTAGTAACATATTTTTTCATAGAAATATATAGTTGTTAGGTTCCCAGGCTAGCCCAAACATAAATCGTTCTATTAATCAATGCTAATCATACTAGCCTCAGTTATTGACAGCAGGGGTCCTGCCACTTCAGGAAAGAGGAGAATGAGGAGGATAATAAAGATAATTACTCCCCATCCTCCCTTCTCCCTTGGATTCACGAACCGTCTCAGCACCTTTTTGGAATAGTGAATTAGAAAACAATACACCTTTATGTTTCCCTTTCCGCATTTATCCCTAAACTAAAAATAATCCTCTGTACTGATTCCTAAACACTTAGAAATACTTTTCATAGGTAACATGTTTTTAGCTCTTTCTATGTTCCAGGAACAATTATAAATGCTTTATGTGTATTATATGTGCATGATTATATTTCATTCTAACCATAAACCCTATGACATATGTGCTAAAATTATCACCATTTTACAGGTGAGGAAACTGAGACAGAGTGGGATTCAGTGATTTGTTTGCATAAAAAAGGGCCACTGCCATGTTCCCAGCACATGTATCCCATTCCCAATCCCCATCCAATGTGGCCCCGCCGTGAGGCAGTGGGTGCTCCCTTCCCCCCTGGGTTCAGCCTCTTTGTTCATATAGCTGGTCTAAGCAGGCCTTAGGAGGGAAGCAAAGGATAAGTATTTTTTATTTAATTAATACTACCTCTTCTAAACCACCTTAGAGAGATCTAAAAAGAAAATGCTTCTGAACTGAGATTAAGTATTTATGGACATAATTTACATTGAAAGGAAAATTGAAAGAAAAGATAACACACTGGGTGAGGGGGGTTCTGAGCCCCCTTAAGGGAATTTCCTCTTCCTCACAGGGTTTTTTTCTTCCTAATGTCATTTATTCACAAAAAAAATCCTTCCCACTGTGAGAATACCATCCAGTTTCTAGTCATTACATGAAATTTAGAAAATAAAAACAAATATAGATATAAAGATTAAAAATAAGTCATCCTAAATCCATTCCAACAGAAAAAACAAATTTTAACATTTTTATATACTATTTTCCAATACCCTTTCCCCCATATTTCTTAAAGACATACAGAGTTGGAAGATCTTAGTAGCAGATTTTTTTCTTTTTTAAACTTAAGGGATAGAATTGGCCTTTTCCCAAGTTTTCACCAAATTTTCGTAGATATAGTGTAAAATGCTTGAGTTATACCTCATCATATATTCTGAGTGGAAAACATGAAACAGATCTTAGACCCACTAGCTACTTGTATATGGGGGTTTATAATTTAGGGACTGGCTCTCAAACACACTCTTTGCCTCTTTATAAGATTTGGAATTTGTCATACAATTATATTAATATGTATATGAAAAATGTTGAAGTGAGAAAGTTGATGTCTTCAGAGAAACAATATTCAGTTAACTGTACAGGATATGGCTTGACGGGGTTACTGAGAGGCAGTTCAGATTGCTGGACTTAATGAAACCAGAATAAACCCAAATGTATTGCTTTTGAGCTTTAAAAGTAAGGCCGTGTATGCGCGCATGTATGCGTGTGTGTGTGTGTGTGTGTGTGTGTGTGCATGTGTGTATGTTTGCTTATCTTACACCTTTTGAGAATTAAAAGGAGTTTTTGAAAACACAGTACCTTTATTTTTTTCTGTATAAATCAGTACTTTTTATAAATGCCAGTATGTGAAAGCAAACTGACGGTGGGCTCATTTTAAGAGAAATGATATGAAAAAAAGAGCAACTTATTTTCTACCACTCACTAACCAGTCAATAAATTTTCTTTTTTATCAGATTTGAGCTAACATCATTCATCCAACAAAAAAGATTTAATGATCAATATCCAAGAAAAATTAGACAAATAATTCAGACGATTGTACTCTTCTTATACTTTGCAATTTTAACAAATAGGGCTTGAAGATTTGAATAAAAACTGCTCTGTGATAGATATAGCACATGAAGAGGTAAGTACAATTTTGGTAACTGAGGTTGGCTAGATGTTTTTGTTTCATGCCTGATTGGTTTACAAAGAATTGTTCAAGCCCCAGACCTTGCCTCGATCTGTGTGTTGCAAGCCTCACGAGCAATGGCAGTATGGAACTCATGCTTCAGAGGCAGCTTCGGGATTACGATGCAAGAATTTTCTGCTTTGGCTCTACAGAAATTACTCTCAGGTTTAAAAGATAACTAAAACCATCAGATCAGGCTGCTTTCAGATCTGCATATTATACCAATATTAACAAATTCTATTACCAAACTTAGGAAACAGATTTTTAAAAGTTAAATATAATAGAAAAAAATGTACAGATAGGTTTTGAGCTTCTATTTCCAAGAAAGTCCATAGTAGAGATGAAGACTCCAAATGCTTTCACTCTCTATTCATTTCTTTTGTGATATTAAAGAGTGGACAATCACTTTTACAAGACCTTAAGCTATAATTTGAACTGACATCCTTATAGCCAAGTGCATTAAAATTTAGAAGAAATTCCCAAGAGAAATACTCACATGGGGTAATATAAATGTATATTTCTCTGTGTGTGTGTGTGTATATATGTATAAAGGAAAGTGGGTAAGTCAGCAAATATAGGGAAATATATTCATAGTAATTAAATGCTTTCTTCTCTCACTGATTCTTTTTCTTTTATAGCCAAAGTATCAGCTTAAGAATGCTGATTCAAAGGAGGTAAATGAACCTTGTTCTTTTAGTAGCTGGACTAGTTTTGCTTATCTCGGTTCGAACTAGTAAATAATTCTCAGCAGCAGCATGAAGAAAATCCAGCTCAGTTTCCTGCATTCTAAATCAATCTCAGGTTTAAGAGAAGGTGCAGGCTTAAAAGTTATTACAACTCTACTGTTTTCTCTGATAAATTACATGAATAACATTTGAGACAATGCATTGTTAAATATTTATGTCTAGTACTATAGAACCAAGAAAAGCACAAGAACCCCTAGAAGAATAAATATATTTACCTAAATAAATTACTAAGACAAATATACTCCTATGTGCTCTGTACCAATAAACAGTAGGTATTCACTAAATTGTAGAATATAAATGGTTCATTTCCTCTAAATGTACACTGAAAGATCTATAACATGTTACACATTTCCTGTGCTTTGCATATATATTTCAATATTCATCATGAAAAGCCTTGCTTATGTGTCAATATACATTACTTTGCATATATTAAGAAAGGCTTTTTTTTAATTTCAACATTACGGATGCTTTTTACTATGGGGGAAAGCTTAGGTCTTATTTCATGATTAACCCTTTCACGGCTCATCCTTTTTTCTCTACATGACATTTGCACAAAATGAATTGCTTGCTTAGACACAGCTAACTAAATAAAAGCAGGCCAGAGCTGATAGTATGAAAAATGGATTTTCATTACTGTTTCATTGATTCTTGTAAATAAGGGCCTGAGGCCTGCTCCGAAAAGGCTGCAAACAGTAATAATTTAATCTGAGGTGACATAGACCAAAATGTATGTGGACAAAAATCATCCTTGAATATTAAACAACAGCCTCAAGACAGAGAAAAGTGTTGCAGGCGAATTTAAATGTATGCAGATCGGTGGGTAACATATTTAAAAACAGAAATTAAAGATTCCTGTCATAAATCACATTTGCTGCCATGGATATGCCTTGTTATGCTGGCGTTTAAGAAAACCTGAAAGGTTAAGGCAGTTGGTGCATTAAATCGTACAAGGATAATTAATACTTTTCTTGTGGCTATTTATAAGAAATGGAAAATATTGTCAGATCAGCTGTGGCACTGTAGTAATTTGAGGGGGAAGCCATGAAAGCATGAGTCAATAGTTTTAACTGGACAAATGTCAAATGCTTAATGATGCAGGATCCCAATTTGGAAGCTGTTTGAAAGTTGTATGATTTTTAAAATGAGATAAAATACTTCATTCCTATACTGCAATTATAATTTGTCTCCCATCCTCTTCATATTGTCCAAGAAAAAAAAATAACAATTTTTCACATGGATTTTTTTGGAAGTTTTTATGCCTCAGTCACCTATACTGTAGATGCCATATGAAAATAAATAGCATTTCTCACAACAAGCATCATAAATTCTGCCTTTCACCATGTCTCAAAAAATAGCGATGACACTATTTTTTTGAGTGACTAATTTACTTGTCACATCAGGAATTAAATTAGTAACATCAGAGGACCCTCCAATCACTTCCCCAGAGGAAAATCTACCTTTGTTACTCAAGGAGCTTAGGTTTATGATCACTCAATTATTTAAAAATCCTTCTCTCGTAGCTTGTAGGTTTTCTATACTCTAAACTAAAATCAGTGCTTTTTATTAGTATCATGAATTATGAAAAAGTCCCCCCCACAAGACAGAAGCCTTTAAGCATCAAATCCTTGGGATTTGAAAGGGCCATTTATCTTTTAGGACACTGATACCTGTATAATATTCCTTTGAGCTCAGAGAAAGGAATAACTGCCCTTTGGAAAGAAAACTATTGTTACAAATAAAATTGTCTCACGATCATAGATGTATCATTTATGCAGAATATAATCTAGTTTACAGGTTTTTCTTTTTAAAATAGATTTCAAAATAACAGTGGAGTTTGAGTATATCACAACAATAAACCTACTATATTTTAATACAAAACAAGCACAAGGTAAGTAAGAATATTTTCTTTTTGGAAAAAAAATACTGACATAGATTGCACACAGGTACTTCTCTGGTTACAAAATCCATTAATGTTTATATGGTTGAATTCAGCCTAGAGATCATTAACTGAAAGACCTCAAATGAACATTTAATACAATGTGATTTTAGATATCTTTTATGTAAACAAGTAACATAAAATTAGTTTTGGGATTTTGCTAGACTATACCATCATTGAATGCTCCCCATTGGCCAGAAAAACTGATTCGTTGGGGCTCTTCTAGTTTTTTAAATAGAGTGAGTCAGAAAAACTTGTTCACTCACCATTGATAGCTAACACTGAAGTGAGGTGATAAAACCATTTTCACATTAACACCACTGCTCAGCACTGAGGTCTTTGGGTAGAGCAATAGATATGTATACCATCTCTCATTACTCTTACACAACACAGGACTCATTCATGTCCTCTTTCTTTTTTATTGGTATTAACCCTCATAATCAAGCTCTCTATGATGATTCTGAATGTGTGAAAATTACTTTAGAAAAAGCTATGAGATTTGTTTTAAAATTGTAGAATGTTTGCTCAGAAAATTAAAAAACAAATCACATGTACAAAATGAAAAAAAGAAAAAAAAAAAAAAAAAAGATGGGTGAATGAGACCTCCCTTGCTTACATCTGCAGGTTTGTAATTTCTTAAATTGTTCAACCCTCCCCTGTGACTCAGTATCCAGAGACATTGCCTCATAGGTAGAGGATGAACATCAATACATCTGGCCTGACAAATATTCTGTGAGTAATGCCCCCATTGACCAACAGTCCTTCCTATTTGAGCAAAAATGGTATGACTTTGGGGGAATGAGAATGGTTTAATATCACAACAGCCTTCCTGACTAAGCATGTAAAGTTCAGAGCATCTGAACCAGTGAAACTGACAAGGCCATAGGAAGAATGGAACTCCAGTCTTCATGCTCTGGCTTCAGAAGGCTTAGATTAAATACTATCTCTGCTTTAAGTGAATTGGCCCTGGACCAGAGGCTTCCTGAAACAAAGAAAGTAATGTTAGGAATTAAACTGTGATTAAAACAAAAAATGTATATCTTTTGTTATGTTTTCTGTGTTTCTGTAGATTGGATGTTAAGTCATTATAATCTTGTTAATGATTAATGTCAGGATCACTAATTTGGTGATCAATTTAAAATTCTTCAGCAGATTGTTTTAAACTTAAATGCAAGGCTATTTTCAGTTTTCAACGTTCTTTTTAGCTATTGGTATTAAACATACATAACACATTTCCCTGGAAGTAGATATAACCCAGCTGTTAAGGATAAGATAGGAAAAACAGACTAAACATGAATTGCAAGTGAGAATTTTTCTTGAAGAGAAAGCCTCAGTAAGTTATGTTGCAAAGCAGTGGATCTAAGGAATAACATTTTATGCCTCGCTCTCACTTACTATTGCGGGATAGCCAAATCTTTTGCAAGATGTGAAATATTTTCTGTGCAATAGCAGATTATTGTCTAGACGACTATCAAGGGTAGATTAGCAGGAATAGGGACACGATCTCCAAGTCAAAGGGCAAGCACTAGCAATTCTAGAAACAGGTTTTGATTTATAGGCCAACAAAATATGTTCTAAAATCTACAACTTACAGGTATAAGACTAATTTTACCATTAGAATGTACCAAATAGTTTCAATATGAGTGGAGAATTAAACAAAAAAAGCTCACCAGCTAAACAGAGTAAGAAGGAGATAGAATAAAATGGAAGAGATCATAGACACTAATCTCTTAAGAGCTGTAATGGCTCCTGTGGGCCTGTTATTGCCTGAGTAATAAATATATCTACTGTGCATGAGCATTAACCTCTGCAAAAATATCATGAGAATATGTAGCACATGGACTTGTAAACATTAGTGGCAGCTGCACTGATATATAAGTGTACAATGAAATGACTCCAAAGTAGCTGTAATGTCCTATCATGGCAGGCTTGGTGAATGCCAATGCATTTACATGATCAAAGAGACAAATGAATTGGCTTTAAATGTATCATTAGTTGTAAGCTTCACAATTTGTCATAAGTGACACTGGCCTTCAATGTCATGCAGATTAAAGCACA